>NC_138373.1:6993050-7049650 GCF_054177405.1 Leptonychotes weddellii | reverse complement strand
AAGGAGCCTGATGTGGGACTCGATCCCAGGACCCTGAGATCATGACCTGAACCAAAGGCAGACACTTAACCGACTGAGCCACGCAGGCGCCCCGCACTTGGTGATTTAAAACAACAAAAATTGATTGTCTCACAATTCTGGAGACCAGAATCGAGTGTCAGCAGGGTCTGTTCCCTCTGAAACCTGTAGAAGAGAAACCCTCCCTCCCTTCTTCCAGCCCTGGGTGGTGCCATCAATCCTTGGCCCACACCTATGTCACCCAGTCTCTGTCTCTGCTGTCACATGGCCTTCTCCCTCTGTGTCTCATCCAAATCTCCCTCTCCTTATAGAACGCCAGTTCTAGATTCGATTAGGGCCCACCCTTATTCAGTCTGACCTCATCTTAATTTGATTATGTCTGCAAATAACCCATCTTCAAATAAGGTCTCTTTTGCGGGTACTAAGGGTTAGGACTTCAATATATCTTTTTGGGGTGGGGAGGGGGGAACAATTCAGCCCTCAACAGCTGCCTTTTAAAAATTCACACGGAAGTCCTCTCTGCTTATGCCTGGGGTCTGCACAACCCCCCCAGAGATGGTCTTTTGTGCAAATTATGTTGGGTGGTGGTGAGCATTCACTACGGGATCTTTTCTTGGGGAAGTGTGCGTGGCAGGTGCATAGATACAAGAACACGGATCACTAGACCTTCCTGAAGTGTCTATTGTATTTTCAAGAGGTCTGGGGCCCACAGTACAAAACCGTTAATGAACTTCCCAGTGTCACTCCTTTTCCAATGTAGCCGAATGATAAACCCCAACACTGTGATTTCTCCTCCTGATCTGGAAGAGTCTAACTTACAAATATATGAACTGAGGAAACCTTATGAGTAACTTGATGCCTCCTCTGGCTTTTTCCTTCCCTGTCATCCTCCATGTGGCCACCAGAGGGCTGTCTCTACTCACAAGGCAAAAGTGTCACTCCTGCTTAAAACCTTCCCCCCGCTGCCCACAAGATGGGTACAACCCAGAACTACTTCTTCTTGTGAAGCAGGCTGTTGCTCTGGGCTTTGCTCAGGCTGTCCCCTCCTCCTTGGCGAGACCTTGCCTTTCTTTATCCTTCTGGAGGGGATTTTTTTTTTAAGATTTTATTTTTAAGTAATCTCTATACCCAACGTGGGGCTCGAACTCATAATCCTGACATCAAGAGTCTCAAGCTCTAAGGACTGATCCAGACCGGCGCTCCTGGAGGGGAATTTTTAATACCCAGTTAAGGTGGCATTTCTAGGACACCTCCCTTAACCTATCAGCCTGCCAGGTTGGTTCAGGGCATCCCACCTCTGCATCCCTAAGAGCTCCATCACAACCCTTCTGTGTCACTGTGATGCACCAGTTTATCCAAAAAGTTGGATAACTTGAGCATCTGGAAGGGACAGTAACTGTATCATATTAAACATGCTTAAAACCCATGAGTTCATAGTGGTTCTAAAAATAATAATTGATCACCACTGAAAGTTGTTGAGGCATCAACTTTTTATTTTGAAGACCAACAAATAAAAGGAAAAAATTTAAAGCATTTAAATGTCCATGGAGCCGGACGTGGGGCTCGATCTCACGACCCTGAGATCATGACCTGAGCTGAAATCAGGAGTCGGTTGCTTAAGAGACTGAGCCACCCAGGCGCCCCCAGACATTTATTTCTCATGGGTCTGGAGGCTACAAGTCCATGATCAAGGTGTTGGTAGATTCAGTTTCTGGTGAGAGCTCTCTTCCTGGCCTGTGGACAGCCACCTTCTTTCTACCTCCTCACAAGGCCTTTTTCTGCAAATTCGAGGGTAGAGAAGGATCTCTGGTGTCTCTTCCTCTTATAATCCTATTGGATTTGGGCCCCACCTTTATGATCTCAGTTAGCATTACTCACCTGTGTAAAGGCCCCTATCTCTGGGCGCCTGGGTGGCTCAGTCGTTAAGCGTCTGCCTTCGGCTCAGGTCATGATCCCAGGGTCCTGTGATTGAGCCCCACATCTGGCTCCCTGCTCAGCGGAGAGCCTGCTTCTCCCTCTCCCACTCCCCCTGCTTGTGTTCCCTCTCTCGCTGTCTCTCTCTCTGTCAAATAAATAAATTAATTAATTAAATAAAATCTTAAAAAAAATTTTTTTTAAAGGCCCCTGTCTCCAAATACAGTCACACTTTCAACATTTGAATTGGGGGGTGGACACAATTCCATCCCTATCACCGTGATGAAGATTTACTGAAATACCAGAAATGATATGATGTCTGAAACTTGTTTCAAAATATCGGCGTGCTTGCGGTGTCCAACGATATCAGCTATGAGCTGATAATTGTTGAAGCTGATGATAGGCTAGTGAGGCTTCATTATACTGTTCTATTTTTGGGGTGTGTTAGGTAGTCTCTAGAATGAGTGGTGGGTTTTTTTTGATGGCTTGCTCAATTGAGCTCTTCGAGAGCAGAAATGGACCCATCGAAGCGACGTTAATGTTTGCAAATAAATGACAGACATTACAACCAATGTTGGTTCATGTGGACCGGAGAGAGGAACCTGGTGATGGGTGGGGAGAGAAGATGTGGAATTTCAGGGACTTCTAGGCACAAGCCTTCATACTGAACCTTTAGAAATGCAGCATGAGGCTGGGTTGTGCATTGGCTTGGGGTTAAGATACCAGGAGTCTGGTTTTACCTCTACCCAGTGGGTGACTTTTGATAAATGATCAAAGGTGGTTTCACCTTCCCCCACTCTAGAACTAAGCTGAAGTCATTCCTTCTTTCATAATATACTTATTAAGCACTTACTGTGTGCCAAGACCTGAATGAAGTACCAGAGGTATAAAGATAGCTTTAACAACAGGGCGCCTGGGTGGCTCAGTTGGTTAAGCATCTGCCTTCACCCAAAACCCAAAAATCTGGAGGAGGAAGTCCTGGTCATCAGAATCCCAGGATGCGGAGGTGTTCAGAGGCCAGGGAAGAAGATCCAAGGTGGTCTGTTGAAGGGGAGCGGTGAAAGACAATGATGGGGATAGGGAGGGCCCTGCAGCTGAGGATGGGCCCAAATGAAAGGACAGGGAGCAATGATACTACCCAACTGACAGTAAGGCACACCCGTCCAGAGAGAAGACACACATAGGCACTTCCAAATATAAAAGACCCAAATAAACAAGCCCAGCATGAGGGTCAAAGCCAGTATGGATCCCAAAGTCCGAGACAGTGTTTACCAAATTCAGAGCAACTAAGGGAAATCTCCAGCATTAACAGCACTGACGTTTATTTCGTGCTTTGCCGTTTGCAAAGCATTTTCACAAAGTACATCTGACCTTTGAGGGGTGAGTGGGCGGTGGGGTCTGCATTTGCAGCCAGAGGCCCTCATAGTGTCCCTTGCCAGCTATGGGATCTAGCCCACATCGTGGGACTTCTCAGAACCCACTTTCTTCATTTGTAAAGTGACTAAACAGCCTCACCCATCCTACAGTGTTGTGAAAATTAAACCGAAGTGCTGTGCAAACATTCTGGGTGGTTCTGTGGCTCACCACCAGAAGGGGGTGGGGGTGGGGGACCTGGAACCCAGACATGTGAAGCTAGGACTCTCACGTCTCTACCAGCAAGCAGATCACTCCACTCTTCCATCCCCACTGGTCTTAACCTTGGCGGATTTTAAAGCCCAGTAGCACAAGGTGATGGCCCCCCTCCCTGCATCCTCAAAGCACTTAAGGATGTTGAAAGCCTCTTGTTCTCTCTTGCCCGGGAGGGGTAGCCAGAAGATTAGTCATCTTCCAACCTCTTACCACCACCACCCCCTGATCTCCCAGGGGAGTCGGGACAGAAGCAGTCTGAGTGTGGTGATTTTGGAACCACATGGTTTTTGATTGGACCAAGGAGTGGCGACTTCTTCATTCTGCATGACTGGGACATGAAGTGTTAGCAACTTCTTCATTCTGCATGACTGGGACATGAAGTGTTAGCAACTTCGGGAAACTTTCTACTCTCATTGGCTGAGGGAACAGAAGTGGTGAACGTTGGACCAATCCCAGAATTTCTGGTGGCAGAAGGCGAGGCTTCTAGTGAAAAGGGAGGGATTAGAGCATGGTTGCATCTCCCTCCTGCCACTCCTGACTTTGTCCTCCAACACCTATAACTTTTTGAGGAGCTATCCCACAATTGAGCATATTCCACCTTAACTGCAGCTTTGTGAGATGTGCAGTGTGTTAGCAGTTTTAAAAATCAGAAATAGGGGTGCCTGGGTGGCTCAGTTGGTTAAGCGACTGCCTTCAGCTCAGGTCATGATCCTGGAGTCCCTGGATCGAGTCCCGCATCGGGCTCCCTGCTCGGCAGGGAGTCTGCTTCTCCCTCTGACCCTCCCCCCTCTCATGTGCTTGCTCTCTCTCATTCTCTCTCTCTCAAATAAATAAATAAAATCTTTAAAAAAAAAAATCAGAAATAGGGCGCCTGGGTGGCTCAGTTGGTTAAGCGACTGCCTTCGGCTCAGGTCATGATCCCAGGGTCCTGGGATCGAGTCCTGCATCGGGCTCCCGGCTCAGCAGGAAGCCTGCTTCTCCCTCTCCCACTCCCCCTGCTTGTGTTCCTGCTCTCACTGTCTCTGTCTCTTTCAAATAAATAAATAAAATCTAAAAAATAAATAAATAAATAAAAATAAAAATCAGAAATAGGGGGAAGTCCTATTAAGAAAAAAAAAAAAAGGAAGAGGGGTC
This sequence comes from Leptonychotes weddellii, assembly GCF_054177405.1. Classification (NCBI taxonomy): domain Eukaryota; kingdom Metazoa; phylum Chordata; class Mammalia; order Carnivora; family Phocidae; genus Leptonychotes; species Leptonychotes weddellii. The sequence continues at coordinate 7,044,955 of NC_138373.1, read as the reverse complement.
CCTGGCTGGCTCAGTCGGTGGAGCATGCGACTCTTGATCTCGGGGGTTGTGAGTTCAAGCCCCACATTGGGTGTGGAGATTACATAAATAAAAACTTTTAAAAAAGACAAGAAAAAGAAGAAGGTTAAGTGACTTGTCAGTTACTTATTGGCCTACCTGGGCCTAGAATTCCAGGGATGACTCTCATCCGTTTAATCCTTGGTGTGGCCATGTGTATGGAAGCCCAGGAACGGGACACGAACCTCCACCTGATCACATTAGTACAGCCCATTGGATCAGTTTAGCAGGTAATGGAGTTATCACCTTGGAAAGTATTTTTAGAAAGTGGGAAAAGTTAGGTGGGAAATCAACTTTGGTGGGAAGGGGGAGCAGGAGAGCTGGGCAGACCCTGGAGGGAGGGCAAGGGAGAGGGGCCCCCATGCCCAGCAGACCTTAATATTCCCTGCAGCACTTTATAGTTACTATAGGACTTTCACATCCTTCACTTTTTTCATATCTGGTTCCTTACAGGGTAGAACTGCAGGTGGTTTCTATCTCCAGGGGCAGGGGACGTGCTCAGGAGTTAAGAGCCTGGACCACCAGCTCCTTGGGGTGGGGGCAGTGCTCCAAGTCCACACTTGACTGTCCCTCCCACCCTTCCTCCACCCACCCGGTTTAGCAATGGGTGCAGAACCATGTATGCAGATCCTCAGGACGTGCGTGGGTGCAGAGGTCTGTGTTCATGTGCTGAGGGGGGTGGGTTCGTGGGTGTACCTGGAGTCTTTCTGCGTGCTGCCCTGCGGGGGGCCTTGTTGCCTGACGGTCAGCGGCTGAGCGTGAGCTGAGCCCACCCGTGCACCCGCGGGACGAGGCTACTTTGTGCCCCCCGGGGAGTGGTGGCCCTTCTGGCCGGTCTTGGCCTGGCTCCGCTCCCTCTAGCCTCTCTGCTTCTGTCTCCGGGTGTCTCCTTGCACCCCCATCTGCAAGGGTTTCCAATTTCCTCCATCAGTTTTTCCGACCTGGTCCCCAGGGCTCTGCGTGCCCTTTCCAGTAGCTCTGACTTATCTGGCAGCGGGAGGTCAGGGGAACGGGATTAGTTTGAGGGGGTGGCCCCTGGAAGAGGGAGGTCTGCGAAAGCGGGGGAAGGAGAGGAGGGACCAGGACAGAGCGTAGAGGTGCCGGGGGCGTGGGGCGATAACTCAGCCAGCAGTCACCCCCTCCGTCAAAACCCAAGGCACCTCCCATCTTTAGTCCCGCTGCCCAGCCGGGACAAGGGGCGGAGTCTCGTCGGCGGGACTTGAGGTCACCCAGCTGCGCCCGCTCCCGGGCCCGCACGCCGCCCCCCGGCACCTGCTCTCCGCCCCCCCCGCCCCCAGGCCGCCCCGAGTCCACTCCAGATCCGGGCCGGGTTTCCTCCGCGCCACTAGGGTCTCCGCCCCTCGGAGCTGCCGCCCGTGCCCAGCAGAGCGTCGCTGCGGGAGGCAGCCCCCGAACCCCGAACCTCCCGGAGCGCGCGCCCGCGTGCGGGATTGAGCCGCGACGCAGACCCCACACCCGCACTCCAACTCCGAGTTGGGACTGCTCCGGTCCCCGCGCGTCACCCGAACTCGACCCTCGGGGCTCCGAAGTGACCCCTCTCCCGGCACCGTTCGCTGTCCGCGTGGCCGGCCCGGCTCCGTGTCTCGGCATCCCGGCCCGGGCTCCGGATCCGGCGAGGTAGGGGGCCGCGGGCCTTGGGGGCTGGGGGCTGGCGTGCTCCTCCTCCACGGAATGGGGGCAGCAGAAGGCCACAGCCCCCCAGGGCAAGACAGCCGCTGCGCCCCCTACAGCCCTACCCCTCCGGGTCCGGTGACCTAGATAACTGGGACCGGGACTTTGCCTAGATGTTCAAAGGCACTTTCCCGTCCGTCATCCCTCCCCCGACCCCGTCGCCATTGCGTTCCCACCTGTCCCCAGAGCCTGGCGCCCACGGGGACCCCTGCCAAGTAGGCAGCTTCCTTTGGAAGCTCTCCGCCTGCCGCCCCCACTCCTCACTCCTGGAAAGGGGCAGAGGAAAGATTGGGGAAGACTCTCCAGGACAGCCCCCTAATCCATGGCTGTGGCCCTGGGGCATCCCCCACCGCTCTTCCTCATCCCCTGCATCTGCCCCATTTCATCTTGACTTCCCTGCCTCTGTTCCCGAGGTCTCTATTCTCTTCCAGACTCTTTTTCTGGCTTTCTCCTCCCCTTGACCCCTTCCCCCTTCGCCCACCGTGGGGAGAAGGAGGTGTGTCGCTGCTTTCTATTTAGGTCTCCCTGGGGAGGGCGTGCAGTGCTAGGACTTTTTTGGCATCCGCTGGACCCCGAGTCACGAGGTGTCATGTCTGTGTCTGGTATCTGTGCCTCCTCCCACTCCTCTCTCCCATCCTCTCCTGCCCCACACCTCCCTGTCCGCCTTTGTCTCCTTCCTGCCTCCCTTCCTGTCCTTTTTGCTCTCTTCTTTGGGCGCTTTGTGTAGCTTTGTCTTTGTCTCCGCCTCTCCGCTCTCTGCTCCCTCTGCTCCCTCTCCTCCCTCTTCCAGCTCCGAGAAGCTGTCGACCTCAAGGGCATCAAAATTTCAGGTGTGTGGGGTGCGGTGGAGGTGGGGTGGGGGCCTCCCAGCATGCCCAGCGAGGACTGTAATCATCCCCTCCCGGAGTGATCATTCATATTTATAAGATTGAAAGAATGGATCCAAGGATGCGGGGATATGGAGGGCAAGGGAAACGCTGCCCCTCTTCCTGGAGCTGGGTCCAGGAGATGCCTGAGCTACATCTCCCACAGTGCCCTGGAAGCACAGGGCTGCCTCTGTCTAGACACCTTATGGGAATGATAGTTCAAGGAGCCAGGTTGGAGGGCGCTATTCTGAGGGAATAGGTGTAGAAGAGTGCCCAGAAAGAAAATGAGAGAGATGAATTTGCAAGCTCTTCCTTCTTTCCTGTGACCCCCTTACAAACAACCTTATCCAAGATGTAGGTAGATGCACCCTTTGGAAAGAGTCTCCCCCATCTTGAAAGTGAAGGAGGGTAATGGAAGCCTAATGTCTTGAATTAGTTGGATGTGTCCTTGTCTACAAGTTTCTCACATTCTGTCCCTTTTGGGGGCAATGGGGAGTTGCTGAGCTCAGCAGAGAACTACCAGCTAGTATTTTTCAGGGACCCGTGAACAGCTGGTGAGTTTGCCTGGAAATGTAGATGGAAGCCACAAGCTAACTTGTTCATTTTCTGAGACCCATCATCCCCAGAGCCTGCCACAAGGAATCTGATGCTTGAGCTGGCCCCAGGCTTGTTGTTGGCATGGAAGTGCTGACAGTGGGGGGAGGGCACTGGGGTTTCCTCCCAGCATCCCATTTCTGGTTCTTAGCCTTTAGTACTTGGGACCTTTGACTCCTGCCAAGGAAGGACCCAGTAATTCCTATCCTTGCTCTTCAGGCTGGGCTTGGAGATCCAAATACACCAAAAGAGGTCTCCCCCACTGGCCGGGGAGCCAGGAAAACTTAAACTTTAGCCTGGCTCGATCCAAGCTGAGTCACCTTAGGCCAGATCTTAACCTCCTTGGGTGTCCGTTTCCTCATTGTGAAAGAAGTGGGTTGAACCTGAAGGTCTCTGGTGGCTCTAGCAGGAGCTCTAAGATCCTCTGAGTCTGGCTTCCCCTCTTCTCTGATGATATTGGCCTGATGCTGTCTTACCTCATCCAGGTAAGGATTACCTGGGAGGGCCTTAGACAACAGCATCAGGCTGAAAAGAAAGAGGGAAATGGGGCTCTTGTTTTGAAGCTTTAACTGTATAGCAAGCATGCTGTGTTTATGTAAGCTATGTTTGTGACATGGAAGCTAAGACCATCCCTAAACTCCTTGGTGTCATTGTTTGTCCCCTCTCCCAAACCTAGGTCATGTTCTTGTTAACAACAACAAAACAACCAAACCAACATGATCCCCCACAAAGTAGCTGATATATGTGTCTCCTGGGATGTTGGTTAATGAGGCTTAAGGTAGGTTATAGGAAGGGACTATTATAACTGGCTGAAAGAGAGGAAGCGGATTTAATTGGTTGATCTGGTTTGTCTGGAGAAGAGAGGTCTGGAAATGAAGAGTCATTAGGACTTGGGGAGGGGGCTTTCTCTTGGCCCTGGCTCTGGCAGGGAAAACAGAAGAGCTGGAGGCCAAACCGTGACAGATCCAGAGGAGTTAACCCAAAAATGAGAATAGGAAGGACACAGAAAATCTTGAGTAGGAGGTAGGGTAAGAATTATAGGAAGAATTTAGAAAGAAGAACAGAGGGAGAGAGAAAATCAGAAGAGACTCTCTGGAGGGAAGGTAAATGGAAGAGGGGCATAGGGGATCTAGGTGACATTCTGTTTGCAGGAGCTCCAACAAAGCCCTTTCCCAAATGATCATCTGGCCCTAGAGTGGAGCCAGGTCTCCCTATGGAGAAGAAGGAAGGAGGAAGGGAAAGGCGGGTTTGATAAGCCTGGGAGGAACGACTTGAAATTTTCTAATGTCCACTCTGGTTTATGTTTGAATATATGTGTCAGAGGTGGGAGTGGAGGGTACTGGAGTGGCAATAGGGGGAAGATCTGGAGTCTACACCCCCCTTTGCCCTGGGATTGTGACTGGCAGTGGTAGGAAGGGGGGATTGAACCCCTGTTTTTCCCAGGGACCCCTTTTGTAGGGGGAGTGGAGATGGTGGTTTCTCATGTTCTTACAGAGGTCTTGGAGAGGTGGGGGGACCCTTTCAATTTCTGACCCCTCCAAGGGCCTTCTGCCCCTTGTCTGAGTCCCTGGGAGCACCTGGGGGTGAAGGAGATCTCAGGACAGTGTCTGAGGAGCTCATGGGGTTCCTGATTTGTGACTGCTGAGGTCCCAACCCTGGAAGGGTTGGGAGCTCTGGGAGCCGGTCAGAGCAGGAGGCCCTGTATTCCCAGGGTCTGTGTGGAGAGCAGAAGAGAAGGGGTATTTGTGGAGGACAGGGCTGTGGGGACTGGGTGTGTAGGGGGCCACATGTGGAAACAGGGGCTCTGACCACAATACTGGGTTGTCTTTTTTCTGCAGGATAATGAAGTTGGAAGTCAGTTGTGCTGCCAGCTCAGAGGTCCCTAAGCCTGAAAAGGAGGCTGAGCCAGATGCGGAGCCGCACGCAGACACCCGGCCACAGGAGGCGGCGGCCAAGTCCAGATCTGGATCCGGGCCTGACGCTGAGACCAAGACCCTGGGGGCTGAATCGGGGCCTGAGGCCAAGGCCAAGTCCTTGGGGGCCAACCCCAGGTCCGGATGGGGGCCTGAGGATAAGGCCGAGCCGTTGGACTTCGTGGTGGCACAGAACGGGAGCTTGAGGAGGTGCTGGCCATCTCTGGGGGCGTCTACGGTGGCCTCGACTACCTTCTCAGCCGCTACCACAGCCGGCTCCGGGATCCCGACGGCACCTTGGTGCTGGCCAAGCATAACGGAGTGGTGAGACCCGGGGCCCTGCTGAAAAGGGGGTGAAGCTACATTTGGGTGACTGGGATCTTAGGAAGGAGAGGAGGCGAGGCTCTCGTCCGGATGCTGAAGAGTGGGTCTGCTTTGGAACCAAAGAGTAGGGCGTGCGGATCCAGGGGCCCAGCCAATGAGCGTAGAACGGAGGACGTGTAGTACTTGGAATAGCGGAGGAACCGGAGGGAGGGACTGGGGACAGCTTCGGTCTTTGAAGATTCGTTTGAGTTTCTGGGGGCAGAAGCATAAACAGAAAAGAGCAGGCAAGAGAGGGTAGACTGGAGGTGAGAGCAAGAGTGGGGTCAAGACCCCCGAGTGGACTGAACTCTCGCACAAAGAGCACCCGGAAGCGGTGAGCGGGACAGGCTCCGAGAGGGGGTCGGGGCGTAGCTAAGAAGCAGCGGGGGCGTGGCAGGGGCTAGGGGGCGTAGCAAGCTCCTGGGGGTGGAGCCAGGGAAAGGGGGTGTGGCGATCCTCAGGGACCTGGTGCGAGCCGAGCTGGAGCGTCTCAGGAAGTGGACGGAAAAAAAAAAAAAAAAAAAAAGAGAGGTGGACGAGACCCGGACGAATGGGCGTTCTGCCGGCTCTGGAATTCGAGACCCGAGTGCTGAGGAGATCTCCCTGGGCAGGCCCGGGTCTGGCCTGGCGCCCGGGGGGGTGACGACGGAGTGCTCAGCGTGTGGGAAGAGGCGAGTCCTGTGAGCCGAGAGCCCCGGCAGGGGCGGAGGGCCCCCTAACCGCGTCAGTCCGCAGATCGCGCTGGAGTCGGTGCACGTGATCGACGCCCGGGAGACCGCGCTGGTGCGGGGGCTGAGCGTGGCGTCCTGGGAGCGCCGCAAGGGCGTGGCGCGACAGCACCCGGGGGTCAAGGTGGCACAGGTCACCCGGGACGAGCAGCTGGGCCCCCGGGAGCTGAAGAAATACCGCCTAATCACCAAGCAGGTGAGAAGGGCTCGGGAGGTCAGCTAGCCAGGTGTCCTCCCCCCTCGCCCAGTCACCGGCTTGCTTTCTCTGCAGGCTCTGCCGAGGGGGGGGCGCGCGTGAGCCCAGCCCCGACTCCCAGTCCCGACCCAGACCCTTTTGCCCAGGGGCAGTCAAAAAGCTCCCGACTCCCAGCCGTCAAACCCTCAGTCCTTACTCCAGATGGCTGCGGAGCCCAGGCGTCCGGAGTTCCGTGACCCTTCCTCTCCTCTATTGATTCTGCCTCCCTTCAGGGACCCAAAGATCCTAATCTGAGGCTTTGTCCTTTCCCTCCGCTTCCCCTATCCTACCGACTGATCTGTTTCCCACCCTTCCCCTCCCCTCGGAGACCCAAGGCCCCACACTGAACCCGCCCCTCCTTGGGGATCCAGGCACATACTCCGAGGCCTCGCCCCTGGTTCCTCCATGCTACCTTCGGGGGGCCGGGGGCAGGCTTTCACATACCCCACTCCACCTGGCCCGGCACGGTTGGTCCTCCCGAGGGGCCCTCCTGGGATCCCGTGAGTGTGAATGTGGGAGTGAAGACGCCAAGAGGCGCTGGGCTCTCCAGGCCTCCGCGCCCACCCCGCGCTCACCCTTGAACCCCGCGGTGCTGCGGGTCTCTGGCACCTTCTCGCGGCTGCCCACCGAGGCCGTATCGTCGGAGGCTGGTGGCGACGTGGCACGCCTCCTGCTGTCGCCCTCCGTGCAGCGCGACGAGCTTCCGGGCGGGACCGTCATCCAGGACGGGCAGCCCTACCGGCCGAGGGAGAGCAGCCCGCGCCTGCTGGCGGCCAAGGGCCTGGAGTGGCGCGTGGACAGCCGCGCGTGCCCGCGCGTGCTCACGCTGTGCACGCGCCCCTTCCCCATCGCGCAGGGCGGTGACTGCACGTGGCGCTACCTCAACATCAACGCCTTCGGCAGCGATGGCGTGCAGGTGCAGAGCCCGCTTCTGTGGCACCTGCAGCGCTAGGCCCCGCGCCTCGCCGGCCTCATCGTCCTGTGCCAGCTTTTCCTAGAGCCCCAGTGATGGTCACAGCTGGCTGACTTCTGCCAGGCCGGCTTGGGGCTCGAGCTGGTCAAGGGTTATACAGAGCAGTACCTGCTGGAGGCCGACAGCTAGGGCCTCTCCTGTCGGAGGGGAGAGAAGCAGCACTTTAGATCTGCCCTCTGGCGCTGATCTCCAGAAAGCCCTGCCCGCCACGGTTTGCAAGCTCCGCCCCCTCCCCCTGCGCTCCGCGGCGGGCTCTGAAGCCCAGCCTTCCTCGGAGCGCCCTCCCTAACCTTTTTACCCTTACTTCTCGGTCGGCCATCCTGCCTCTAGCGCGCCCAAAAGCTGTTGCCCACGCCTTGATCCGAACCGCCGGGTTTGGGGGAGGCCCTTGCGCTGCTATTGTCCGCCCTTTCCCCCTTTACTGGCCAAAGAATGGATTCCTTCCCAGGCTTCAGAGCCTTTCCTGGTCCGTCGCCCTGGCCTGACAGTGAACTCTGCCCTTCCTGGCTTCTCCCTTCTGCCCCCTCGCGGGTGGAAGCGGACAGAAGGATGTGCTATGCCCAGCTGCCCAACACGCATTACTTTTCTTGCTCCCGCCCTTTCTCAAACTCTCAGGGCTTGCCCGGCCCTGCCCTCCTTGCCTCCCTCCCAGCCTTCTGCGCTTCTGCGTCAGTGTCCTCTCCCTCCTTCTCTCTGTGCCCCCATCCTCCTCCTCTCTGGGCCTCCCAGACACTTAGCTCCTCTCATGGTCCATTTGTCTGCTCCTCCATTCCTCTTCCCCGTGACCTTTTCATCACCCACTCTGTGTGCAATACGGTGAGAGAGGCTGTCAGTGTCCTAGAATTATAATGCCCTGTTGACCCTCCGGTGTCGCATCTTTCCAAGCCTGCTCCCTCTGACTTTGCACCATGTTGCTATTTCAGAGGCCCCCTTCCCATGCCCCCAACCAGTGGCCTGAACTGGGCCGTGGACCAGGGGTTTGGGCTGGAGAGTTTGGTGTGGGGAGGGCAGATCCCTCAGTCCAGTATGGGGCTGTCTTCCGGTTCTAACCAGGCTGCCTTCTGGCGCCCCTGGAACCCCCACCTCCAGATATTTCTGGACATCCCTCCCTTCCTCCGGTTTCTTTATGCTTTTTGGACTTTGACAGTTTTCTATTTGAATGCAAGTAGTAACAGCTGCAATTGCTCAGCTGTGGATCCTCACATCTACCACAGAGGGAGGAAACAGAGGCTCGCAAAGACCAAAGTGCCTTCCAAGTCACTCAAAGTAGCTGGGAGCCCGGCAGGGACTAGAATTCAGGTGTCCCACGCCCCGAGCATGCCTCAGAACCGCACTCCGTGTGACCGTGAGTGCTTGAACTTGTCGTTGGTCGATGGACAGTCGGCGGGGATTTGTTGACAGCAAGCACAGGGGTCGCTGGGGATGGAGTCAAAGACGTGGGCAGAGGAGGGCGCCTGGAGGTGGAAGAAGGTGGGCAAAGAGGACAGCCGCTGCTTCATCACCTCCCCCAGTCCCGGAGGCTGGTGGCGACGTGGCACGGCTGTGCGGCACTGCCTTGCTTGGCTGCCTTGGGCGCCTGGCCACGCTGCCACCCTCCCTGTCGCTTCCACCGCCGCTGTATTGCAATAAAACGGACCCTTAGCCCTCCCTCTGTGTCTGTTTCACTTCTCAGTGGGGGAGGGGTGAGACGCATTATCCGCCCCCTCTCCCTTCCCCAGCAGCCTGTATTAGAGAGGATCTCTAAGCCCTGTGGCAATGGGGCTAATGACTTCCTGGAGCTGGAGAGGGCTGCTGGCCGCGGCTGCCCCCACCCCCACCCCAGCCAAGCGGCAGAAAGAAGCGGTTGCTCAGGAGCGAGGAGGGCAGCTGCGCGGCGCCCTGGCAAGCCCGGGTCTCTCTTTCCCCTGGACCTGGGAGCCCGCTGCTCTCCCAATTCTATGGGCTTCTCTCCCAAGTTCCCTTTGGCATCCAGGACCGGCCTCCCTCAGCCCCACAATCCAGGCGTCTAACTCCCGGCTCTCGGCTCTCTTGGCCAGAGCGCTCGCTTTCCGGATTCCTGGGTGGGCACCGCGCGGAAGGGGGAGGAGGTGGAGGGAGCTTGGGCACCGCCCCCCGGGAGCCGAGCTCCAGAGCGCCGGAGACTGCGATTCCGAAAAGTAACACGCGGGGGCGCCAGGACGCGCGGACGCAGGCGAGGCAGCGCAAGGTGGTTTCCGTCCGTGTGAGTGTGTCCATGGGCGTCTTTGTGTGTCTGCGTTTCTGTACATGTGTGTACGAGTCACAGGGTGTCCGGGTGGGATGTATTCGGGACAACGTGCCTGGTGCACCCCAGAATCAGGTACTCCAAGTGGCTTTTTGATGAGGAGGATGCTTGATATGTTACTATGTATGTGTGGATGGGGAGGTAGGCAACTGTGTATCGTCGTGTGTGCAAGGCGTAGCCTCTGAGTCCCTGAAACCGCATCTTGGATTTTTGAAGTCACATTCCTTCAGGATCCCTCCCACCATTCCATGTAAAAGGAACGAGGGCTCTCAACGCAAATCTCCATTACCCTGGTCCCATCTTCAGCATGTGTCTGAGTGACACTGCCAGGCTAGGTGTGATACTGTGTTTGTGTAAGTGGGTGTGTCTCAGAATATCAGTGTAACTCTGAATAACAACAGTATGTTTGTGTGTGACAGGTGGATGTTGGAGGAGGCTGGGTCAGAATTATGAAAATACACAATTCGCTTTCTCTGGTTAGTTTGTGGATATCACCTTCGTGGCGTGTGTGTTTTCCCTTCTCAGTCTCTCCAGAAGCTGTCTCTCTTTGTGTCTCCCCTCATCTCTGTCTCTTTCTCTCTCATTCTCTTGGTGACTCATCTCTGCGGCTTTGCCCTCCCCCGGCTTGCTGGGTCTCCCATCCCCCACTCAGGAGTGGGTGGGGGTATGAGAGAATGGGACCCTGGAACTGAAAATCAGGGTGAGCACCCCTTTCCTATTACTCATCATTCCCAGACCCACCAGTGGCCCCCAGCCCCCTCTCAGTCCCCTCCCCAGGACTCCCCACTCTACTGAACAGGGCTGGTAAGGGGATAGGGCAATGATGCTTTTTAATGGGGCCATTTTCAGGGGGACCTTCAGCACCTTCTTTCAGTTCAGAGTGGAGACCCCTGCCCCTCTCATAAAGTGCCCCCCTCCCTGCCTGTCCCCCCATCGCTGATGCAATGAAAGGCTGCAGAGGTGAGTCACCGGTTGGGGGGAAGGGAGAGTTGGGGGGACGGTGAGCTGCGGGGTCCCCAAGCCCCTGCCCTCTTTTTCTCTTCCAAACCTTCTCAGGGAAAAGACACAGTACTCTGTCCACCCCCCTCCCCTGGCTTTCCAAATCTTCAGTTTGGTTCACTACTCCATTGGACCCCATCTTCTCCTGCTGCCCTCTTGGAGAGTATGAGAGATTCAGAAACAAAGACAAAGAGAAGGATTTATACAAATAACTCAGCAAACACCAGGCATCCCCTCCAGGTCCCCATCTCAGCACTGCCTTTTCTAGCTGTCTCTCCATTCTCTATCTTTCCTGCCATCTCCTTCCTCTACCGATTCCAGGCAACTGTCCCCAGTCCAGCTCTTTTCCAGAAGCCCCTAGAGGCAGCAGGGTATGAAGGGCACAGCACATCTCTGAGAGGTGGGATGTGTGTGAATGAGCAGACCCACGTAGGGAACTGAGATGAAGACAGGCAGAAACAGACCCAGAGATTCAGAGTCCATGTAGACATGATCTGGATTGTGTTATCACCAAGCCTATTGCTGTGGATGCCCTGGCTTGGTGCCCACCTCCCTACCTTGCTGCCCCCCTCCCTCCCTTACCCCATGCTGACTGAGATTCTTGGGATGTCAGGGTCTGAGAAGCTCCCCTGGGCTTCTGGGCTGAGTGGAGGAAGGAAAGGGTGAAGAGTTGGGGAAGAATGGAAGAATAGAGGAACACTCTGAAAACAAGGGGGCAAGGACCTGAACTTGCGGGCAGCAGATGAGTGGGTTTACTGTACAGAAATCTAGAGATAGTGAATGTGGGGGAGGGGCAGGCAAGATCAAAGACACAAAGACATCTACATAACTTGTAACATAAATCAAAAAGCAGGGAAGGATTCAGAGAAATGCACAAAGAGGCATGTGTACACACACACACACACTATTGACACACCAAGCCAGGCTCACTTTTCAGACACCAGCAGGTGCCCAGACTGGATGCACTCAAAGTCTCCCAACTACACAGGTATACAGACACTCAGAAGGATCGGAACCCACACGCACTCAATACTTATACAATGACATCTGGAAACAGGCGAAAAAAACATGGCCACACAGATTGCAAGAGAAGATTTCATATTTAAAGTGGAACACTATCATGCCCATCCACTCTATCTGATTAAATACACAATTGGTCTTCCAATTCCCTTTCTCCCCCCTCCCATATGTTTCATTAAACTCTGCACACACACAAACACACATGCACACATATGTACATGCACACATAGGTGTGTGTGCACATATACAAGCCCACAGGAACACAAACCGTTTCTCTAGGTGCCTGTCTCCCCTCATCTTACACTTAGTTGTTAGCCCCATCAGCCTCTCAGTCTGCCCCCCTTGGCTCCTTCCCTCCCCTCTTCCTTCTCTCTTGGATGGCTTCCCCTCCCCCCTCCAGATGTCTGAGCCATCTCTCTGATTCATCCTCCTCGGGAAGGTAACGTGACCCCCTCCCCATTCCACTGCTCACAGTAACCAGGCTGGGAAGATAAAGGGGAGAAGAAGAGGAGGAGAAAGAGGAATGAGGGGGAGCCCCCAGGTTAGGCAGTGGTCCTAGATAGTACTGTGTGTAAGGGGTGGGGGGCGAGGCACAGCCTTGGGGTCTGCTGCCCCCTCCTCTCTCTGCTTTCTTTGGTATTTCCACAGTCACCTTGGTTCTCAGTGCTGTGTTGGTGGGTTTTTTTTTTTTTTCTCCTTTAGCCTGTTCCTTCTACCTGTTCCAGATTCCTTCTTTCCTCCCTCCCTCTCCTGCTCCCATCTCTTCTCTCTTTCCTCTCTCTACTCCTCCCCACCTCTTTCCCTGCAGAGCTGATGGGCTTTCTTCTGGGAAAGTCGAGCCACTGATGGAACCGAGAAGCCACTGCTGGCTATAGAAGAAAGCACGTGAGTGAGTGTGTGTGTGTGTGTGTGTGTGTGTGTGTGTGTGACAGAGAGAGAGAGAGAGAGAAGGAGGGTCAGTGTTAGGAAGAGATGAGGAGGGGGTTGAGGACTGTCTCTGAAAGAGTCTCTGAGCCCCTGACAGACAGCCCTGATCTCGGTTTCCAGAGTCTTAGGGTGCGGGTGCCCTGCGTGTGCCCACAGGCACCCCTTGTGTCCGCAGTTCTTGTGTGTCTGGCATGTGTCATTGTCACTCCCCCCTTTCCCTGCCCACGCCCCCGCACAGCTCTTTGCCTGCACCGCAGCCCCCTCCAACCTCCCTCCTCCCCTTCATTCCTGCAGTGACTGCTCCCCTTGCCTTCCTCCCTTCTCCCCTGCCCCCTCCCCATTTCCGTCCTCCCCCCACCCCCGCCCACGGGCTGGTCTCCCTTCACTGGACCCGGCTCGCTGATGGATTCTCTTTGCGCAATCTGTGCGTCATCGCCCCCCCCAACCTCTAACTGTCCAAGCCCCCAACCCCAACGCCTCTGGCAGGAGATACGGACGAGGGGTCTGGTGGTAGAGAGGGGCTATGTCTGACGTTGCACACCCACCCCCACCCCTCTGCAACGCGTTCAAACCTTCCCTTTAAGCAGTGGAGAGAGCTGGAGTTGAGTCACCCCCCCAACCTGCGCAACCCCCTCCCCACCTGGTCTGCTCTCGCCCTCCAAACGTCCTTTGGGGGGAAGCAGAGGGAGGGAAAGAAGCAGGAGGAGGGTGGGGGGGAGAGGTGGGCTGACAAGGGGCAAGCCGGGCCGCCAACATACGCTACAGAGTGAGCTGGACAGAAGGACAGACACACCTTTTTCTCCAAACATGCACCGACTGTGAACAGACACGACATAGAGGCACACACATCCTCAGTCTTTCCCCTTTCTTCCGACTCGGACCCTTTCCAATGGGATTACCAAAACCGCAAGATCCACCCATCTGCCCCGGCCCAGGGCCGGCACCCCGCACCGCAGATCCACGAACAGCGCCCGCAGGCGCGCAGATCCGTCCCTCCTCTCTCGGGTTCACGCCGTCCTTGGGTGTGTTCCCCGTGGACCGTGCGCGCGGTCGGGAGATGGGGGAGTCCAGCCCCTTCCTCGGCTTTGGAATCCTTATCCTCCCCCTCCCCAGTATGGATCTCCTACTGATGCCCAGTCAGACTCTGGGAGTGCCCCCATCCTATTCGGCTCAGCGACGCGGGCTCCCGCAGCTGCAAGTTGCTCTGTAACCCACCCTCCCGCCTTGCAGCGTCTCTGCATCCACCCTTCCATTCATTCTCCCATTCATTCATTCATCCTTTTCTCCTCGTCCCTCCTTCATTCATTCATAGCCCCCTGCCCCGCCCGCCCCGGCGATTTCATTCATTCATTCATTCATTCATTTCCCCGGTGCTCGGCTAGCGCACGCCCCTCCAGCCGAGGCTCCCGGCGCGCAGGCGCGGGCCGGGAGAAGAACACCTTCTCCAATCACTGGGCTGCCCCCCACCTCGAGGCGCCCGCCCGCTTCCCCATGAATGAACATTGACGTCAATGGGGCGGGGCGAACCCACGTGACCCCGCGCTCTCCCCTTTATAAGGCGGCAGCGGCGCGGGCGCTGTCCAGCGTGCTGAAGCCGGAGCGAGCGAGTCGCCCAGAGCCGCGCGGACCCAGCTGAGCCCAACCCACTGGACGCCAGAACTCGACCGTCGCTCCTATCCCAGCCACAGCTCGGAGCCGAGGCGGACGCGTCCCGATCTTCCCCTGTCCCCACCCCGCCCAGACCCTCCTCTCCACCTCCCGCATCGTGACACCAGCTGGTAAATACTCCGCTGTCCATCCCTCAAACCCTCGGCAGCCGTGGGCGTGAGGGAGGGTTCTCTCTCCTCCCGGATGGGGCTATTAAAAACACAGCGGGGAGCCCCCGGTAAGGGTCCCTGGTAAATGGGGGAGTCGCCGCTTTTCTCTTGCTGCTAAAGTCGCCCACGCACCATCCGGGGAGTCCTGTGGGGAGGGAGCAGAGATTTTTTCCCCCTTATCTTAGCTGCTTAGTACGTGGGCGCTGGCAGTGAGATGGCTTAGGCAAGGGGGCGAGGAGGCACTGGGGGGAGCGAGGGTTGCGGGCGTTTTCCCATTTACACGACTCCAGAGAACGGCACAACATCTTTCTCCTTTGCTCCTAAACGTCCCTCTTCTGGGTAAGGTTATTAGGGGGATGAGGGAAGCCCTGGATTTCCTGATTAAAGGTGGGGGAAGGGGATATAGAATCAGAGAGCGGAAAATTCTTACAGAAACCCTCTTTCTTTGGTCCCTTCTATTTTTCACAGTCTCCGGCAGTCCTTTGGTCATGAAATCGCTCACGTTGCCGGCTTCCACCCTCTTCTGCTTCCTTCTACTGATCAAGGGGTTGGGAGCAGCGCCCCCGGGGCACCCTGAGGCGCAGCCACCTCCCCTCAGCTCTGAACATAAAGAGCCGGTAGCTGGGGACGCAGTGCCCGGGCCGAAGGATGTTAGCGCCCCAGAGGTCCGAGCCGCTCGAAATTCCGAGCCTCAGGAGGAGGGAGAGCTTTTCCAGGGCGTGGATCCCCGGGCGCTGGCCGCGGTGCTGCTGCAGGCTCTTGACCGCCCCGGCTCGCCTCCGGCGCCCGGCGGCTCCCAGCAGGGGCCAAAGGAAGAAGCAGCAGAAGCTCTGCTGACCGAGACCGTGCGCAGCCAGACCCACAGCCTCCCGGCGCCAGAGACCCAGGCACCTGCGGCCCCGCCTCGCCCTCAGACTCAGGAGAATGGTCCCGAGGCTGGCGACCCCTCCGAAGAGCTCGAGGCGCTAGCTTCACTGCTCCAGGAACTGCGAGATTTCAGTCCGAGCAACGCCAAGCGCCAGCAAGAGACAGCGGCAGCAGAGACGGAAACTCGCACGCACACGCTGACCCGAGTCAACCTGGAGAGCCCCGGGCCGGAGCGCGTGTGGCGCGCTTCCTGGGGAGAGTTCCAGGCGCGCGTCCCGGAGCGCGCGCCTCTGCCACCCCCTGCTCCCCCGCAATTCCAGGCGCGTATGCCCGAGAGTGGGCCCCTTCCTGAAGCCCACCAGTTCGGGGAAGGAGTGTCCTCCCCCAAAACACATCTAGGTGAGGCATTGGCACCCCTATCCAAAGCGTACCAAAGCCTGGGTGCCCCTTTCCCCAAGGCGCGCCGTCCGGAGAGCTCACTCCTGGGCGGCTCTGAGGCGGGGGAGCGCCTTCTACAGCAAGGTCTGGCGCAGGTAGAGGCCGGGCGGCGCCAGGCAGAGGCCACACGGCAGGCCGCGGCGCAGGAAGAGCGGCTGGCAGACCTCGCCTCCGACCTGCTGCTCCAGTATTTGCTGCAGGGCGGGGCCCGGCAGCGCGGCCTTGGGGGTCGGGGGGTGCAGGAGAAGGAGGAGGAGCGAGAGAGCGAGAGGGAGGATGCGGAGGCGGAGCAGGAGAGACGCGGCGGGGCGGAGAGGGTGGGGGAAGAGGATGAGGAGGCGGCGGAGGCGGAGGCAGAGGCGGAGGAGGCGGAGAGGGCGCGGCAGAACGCGCTGCTGTTCGCAGAGGAGGAGGACGGGGAAGCCGGAGCCGAGGACAAGCGCTCCCAGGAAGAGATGCCCGGCCACCGTCGGAAGGAGGCTGAGGGGGCAGAGGAGGGCGGGGAGGAGGAAGACGACGACGAAGAGATGGACCCTCAAACGATCGACAGCCTCATTGAGCTGTCCACCAAACTCCACCTGCCAGCGGACGACGTGGTCAGCATCATCGAGGAGGTGGAGGAGAAGCGGAAGCGGAAGAAGAACGCCCCTCCGGAGCCGGTGCCGCACCCCCGGGCCGCCCCCGCCCCCACCCACGTCCGTTCCCCGCAGCCCCCGCCCCCTGCCCCCGCCCCCGCCCGAGACGAGCTGCCCGACTGGAACGAGGTGCTCCCGCCCTGGGATCGCGAGGAGGACGAGTTGTTTCCCCCCGGGCCCTACCACCCGTTTCCCAACTACATCCGGCCGCGGACACTGCAGCCGCCCGCTGCCTCGCGCCGCCGCCACTACCACCACGCCCTGCCACCTTCGCACCACTATCCTGGCCGGGAGGCCCAGGCGCTGCGCGCGCAGGAGGAGGCAGAGGCGGAGGAGCGCCGGATGCAGGAGCAGGAGGAGCTGGAGAATTACATCGAGCACGTGCTGCTCCGGCGCCCGTGACCTGCTCTGGTCTCGCCCCCGTGCGCCGCCGGTGCGCGCTCGGCCACCCCCCTCCGTGTTGCTCCTCTCCCTTCTCGGTGTTTGCATGCACCCCAGTCCCGCCCCTGGACGCCTCCAGGCCCCGCCCCCGCCCTCGGGTCGCCCCGCCCCCGGGCTGCGCCGGGACCTGTCAGACCGCTTCCCGGATTCGAAGCCCGAACTCCCCAAACTCACTCAAGGAGGCCCCCCGGGGCCACCCCAGGCGGGCGGGCGGTTTGTGCGAATCCCCTCCCCCCACGGGCCTCTGTCCCCACCTAGTCCCTCTCGGGACGTCCCCGTCCAAAACCGGAAAAAGCTGTTCCAGTTAATTGTGTGAAGAAGTGTCTGTCTCCTGCCCTTTGGGCCTCCCAGGAGCCTCTCCACCCTCTCCAGATCGCTGTGAATTTACCTATTCTTTCCCTTCTCTGTTGTAAATACCCCTCACGGAGGAAATAGTTTTGCTAAGAAATAAAAGTGACTATTTTATTAGGACTTTGTTCTCCGTTATTCACCCGTCCCCTTGGGCCTGCGTGGTCCTTCCCAAGGGGCGGTGAGGGAAGCGCCAAGCCACAACACCCATCTCCTCCTGTTCAAAAGCCAGGGTGGTGGAACCACTTTCAGCCGTATTTCAGAGTAGAATATGGCCTGTATCTATGAAGAAAGCCTAAATTCCACCTGCAGCCTAGGGGTGGGGGTGGGGGTGGGGGGGGTGGTGGTGGTTAAAGTCATTGGTCCCCAGGGTGGGGCAGCTCCAGTCCACTTAGAAGGCTCTTCTATCCATGATCCTCCAGCCACTTAGGTGGCTCCTCACAGCCCCTGTTCCAACCTCACCCACCCGCCTCCCTTACCTGCCCCCTAAATTCCCTGGTCCTGTGTACTTCACAACAAACAGGGAGGAGGGGCCTCCAGCTACAGAAACACCCTGCTTTTAGCCACTCCTCAACCCTGTGGTAAGCATACAGGGTTGGCTATACCCCTGAACCCCTGATTCCTCTCTCCAAATAAAACTAAACCAGCTGAATGAAATCTTCCACAAAGAATCCTCCCAGGAGTGAAACCATGTCCCCAGGAGTTGCTCCTCCCTGGCCGAAGGCAGCTCGGGGAGCTGGAGGCACCATGTTCAGAGAGGCACTGAGCTCACAAATCCATCTGGAATAGGGGTGCCAGATAAAGTACAGGACACTCAGTTAAATTTTCACTATAGATAAACAACCAGTGTATTTGCATAGGACACGCTTATCCTAAAAATATTCATTATCATTCAAATGGCACCGGATGTCCTCTATTGTTTGTTTGTTTGTTTTTTCCCTTTAACTCTGGCAATCCTAGTCCCCTCCTGACTGATCCCAGGAGCCTTTCCTTCCTTCACAGAGCCTAAGCAGGCAAAGTCCAGAAATGCTTTTCCTTTTATTTCAGAGGAAAGGAAATAAAGTCAGACACTTCCCACACCCCACCCCTTAGCTCCTGCCTCACCCAGAACATGGAGTGAAGGAGGGACAGTCTCCCATAAGCCTGCCCTTCCCCCGTCCCTCACTTCCCTCGAAGTGGCAAGGTTAGAAAAAAATTAACTATGTTGTTCCTCCCCTGGCACTGGACAGAGTCCCCACTGCAGCCAAGGAGGAGGAGGGTAGATGAGGGGAAAGGCCTTCCCTCTCAATACTCAGAAATTCCCCCCACCCCTACCCCAGGCAGAGAAGCTGCCCTGGCTGGCTACTGGGGCAGGGTGGAGGTAGGTTATGGGGCAAGGGAGAAGAGAAGAGCCCTGAAAACCTTTTCCCTTTAACCTGACGTATTTATATATTTACAGTTATAAGGAAGGGGAGCAAGTCTGGGATAACATTAGTTCTTCAAAGGCAGGGAATGAAAGCCAAATAGCACCCCCATTTTGGTCACATTTTCCTACCCCCTAGCTCCTAAAACCTTCATTGGGGAAAGGGGAAACAGGAGATAGAGGTAAGGGAAGGAATGTTTGAGGGTCCTGAGCCCACAGCTCACTCCAGGAGAAGGTGAGGCAGCAGAGGAGGGGCAGCTGGGTTCCACCAAGAAAAGGGGTACTCATGCCCTGCCTCTCCACCAGCTCCCCATATCTCCACGGTGCCCAGGTGGGGTGGGGGCTATGCCAGACCCATCTCCTCCAGCACACTGCGAGGCGACTCATCCTCCTGAGCCAGAGACACCAGGAGAGGCAGACAGGGAATGGGGGGGGGCAAGACAAGGACAATCACGAGTGGGCGGAACACAGAGAGACACGGGGAGGGGGGAGAGAAAAGCCAATGTGAGCTCAAAGCTGGAAAAGTCTCCAGTCCCCAGTCTCCAGGGACCACCCCCCAGAGCCAATGGTGGCAAGGAGGGGGTCCAGGTTGAGTCCGCCACCACCCAGAGAACCCAAAACCAGAGCTTGGGGAGCAGGGGGCTCAGTCTCTGAGGGGGAAGGGAGTGAAGCTGGGACTGGGGGGTGGGAAACGCTTGCTGGAGGCTGGGGGTGCCAGATGGTTGGGTCCTTTGATTCAAAGTGGGGGCAGGGAGTAATAAGTTGGCATCAGGTCCCTGAGGGAAGGTGAACCAGACTGCAGAGAAATGAGTCATTAGGGTCTGAGCAGAGCACTAGTAACGGGGGTGGGTGTGTGTGCCAGGGCATGTGTGTGTGAGTGTGTGAGTGTGTGTGTGTGTGTGAAGGGGAAGTTGGACCAGTGAGGTGGCAAGTTCAATTCTGCCCTTACTCCTACTGCAGCGATGAGCCCCCATCTTTCCCCCTCCTCAGAGCCAGCTCAGGCCAGCTTGCTTGTCATTGCAGATTCTGGTGACTCATCTTCCTGCACCAAGTCTCAGCAGTGGCACAGCAGAGAGGGGGCAGGCAGTAATGGGGTGAGGGCGGGGGCGTCAGATAGCAGGAGAACCAACAGCCAGGCACCCTCTAACCCAACCCCCAAATCCCCACAGCCCTTTGCTTCTGAGGAGCAGAGACTTTTGAGTGTGTCTGTGTGTGTTAAAAAAAAAAAAAAAGGGTGGGGGGACACATCAGGGAAAAAAGAATTATCTATCGTGTGCCCCTCTCCAATTCCCTGAACAACCCTAAATGCCAAGAGAAGTATGGGACCAAGGAGATCTGGCTTGGTCTTGGGAGAAGGAGGGAGAATGGGCACAGGCAGGCTGCCTGCCACCCCGACCTCCCACCCTGAGCAGTCAGTCAGTGCTTGAGGGCAAGCTGGCCAACCGGGCACCGTGAGGGCCAGACGCCACAGGGAGGGGGGCCCCCTTGGTGGCCGGAAGGGCACAGCTGTGGCTGGCAGGCAAAGTGTCCAGGGAAGGAAGGGCCCCCTCTGCCATGGTACTCTTCCTCCTCCTCACTGCCCCGGGCCCATACCTCCTGCAGCAGGTCGGCCTGCTCGATGGCCTTCAGCACACTCTTCTTGGAGGTGTCCTGGACATCACCGCCCATCAGAAACTCATCCAAGATGAAGTAGGCCTTCTCAAAGTTGAAGATGATGTCCAGCTCACACACCTGGGAGAACGGGGAGAAGGCAGAGTTGAATGTCAAGGGGCATTTCCACCAGACCTGCACCCCAGCCGCCCACCTCTTTTCTTCTCATGGCTCCATGGTCTTCTTTCCGACCACTGCTCCCACCTCAGGCTCCTGCCCCAGGCCTATGAGCCCCTGAACCCCGAGGCTTAGTACTCAGTTTGACTTTTCCTTCTCCTTCTCTTGCCTCTTTCTCTGTGAACATGAAATATGAGTTGCCCTAATCTACCCTTGACTGTGGTTCCTGCTGCCTTCCCCCCAAAATCTGTGCACTGTTCCCACCAGCGGCCAGGCTAGCCTCCCTCCCTGGGCGCTACTGGGCAGGGAAGGAGGAGATTCTGGATCACAGGTGGAAAGACTTGATTGCCAAGCATGGCTCTGCCACCGTGCAGCTAGATGGAGAGGACATTTCATTTCTGAGTCTGGTTTCTCTTCTGAAAATTGAGATAACAACACCTACTCACAGGATAAAATGAGGAGCAGGCACAAAAGCCTGAAAGCACTTTGTAAACTGTTAAGTGGAATATCAATGATGGAATTATTACTTTTCCCCGTCTAAGATCTGAGCTGACTGTCCATGCCTGGGCTATACCCCTGATCAGTTAATCCAGACTTGCTGGGCATGGGACCCAGGCATCACTAATTAAAAAAAAAAAAAAAATCAACTCTCCAGAAAATTCCAATGCAAAGTCAAGGTCAGAAGCCACTGAGAAAATCTGAATGTAGTCTCCAACCTTCTGTGGGACGTCCAAACTGAGCTCTAGATGGACTGATGGAGTGGCCGATTCCGGTGTGTACCCCCTCCCCGGGGCTGATTAAGGGATATGGTTAATAGGCTTAAGGCTTAAAGAGGGGAATTAATTACTGTTCTCACTGCTCCAACTTCGCCTCTCCCAAATCTTCCTGGCAGCGACGGGAAGGGTCCCAGGGTTTGGTAGAAAGAGGGGACTGCTGAGTACGGACAGGGTGGGCGGGGAGACTTACGCTGCCGAAGTACTTGTCCAGGAGTTCCACATACCGGTGGATCAGCTCCAGCGTGATGAGCTCATTGTCTTGGCCCTCGATGGCGCAGCAGAAGTAGAGGCTGGCGTATCTGAGGGCAGGGGCACACGTGGGGTTGCTGGAGGGGCTGCTGGGCCTGCTTCAGGACCCAGGTGTTGTGCACCCAAACCTCCCATTTCTCCTCATTCCCAGTGCAGGGCCTGTGTCCCTACTGGACACAGGCAGGGTAGCCCCGGGGTATGCAAATAGTAACAACTCGCTCTGCCTCTTGGCAGTTCTCACAAGACAGAGGCAAACACGCAAGCTCTTTCCCTCTTGCCCTCTGACCTGTTCAGTTTGACTCAGCAAAAACCAGAGCCAACTAATCCATCTGCTCAGAGAAGGAACTGGCCGGGGTGTGTGTGTGTGTGTGTGTGTGGCCGGGGTGTGTGTGTGTGTGGCCGGGGTGTGTGTGTGTGTGTGTGTGTGTGTGTGGCCGGGGTGTGTGTGTGTGTGTGTGTGTGGCCGGGGTGTGTGTGTGTGTGTGTGTGTGTGGCCGGGGTGTGTGTGTGTGTGTTTGGGAGAGGTGGTGTGTGTGTGTGTGTGCTTGTTTGGGGAGAAGTGGTGCCGGATCTATAACTGTTGAATGAGGCTGCAAGGGACATGTGTGATGGACAGGATAAGGCCTTGGCGACAGAGGTAGGTGCGTCAAGTAGGTGTCAGGCATGAGCGAAACAAGTGGGGAACCAGAATTTCTTCCAAGTAATTTTGGAAAGTAAAGGAAGCTGGAGTTCATCACTGCCCTCCAGATGTCCTTAGCTCCCAGTTCTCCCTGACCTTATTGTTCAGCCATTTGAACCCACTGCCAGACCCCCATCCAGCAGGATCCAGACAGCGTGAAAGTAGGTGGCAAGTCACCTCTTATAGACGACTTTGAGATCCCTCCACTCCAGGAAGCTGCACATCTTGGGCTTGCGAGCCAGAACAACCTGCATAAGCTCCCGGACCATTTTCTTTCGCTCCTTGTCTGATGTGGCCAGGTACCATTTCTGCAGCCGCAGCTTCCCCTGCCGGCTGAACAGCAGCATGAATCGCATCTAGTGGCAGGGGGCAGAGCTGAGGGTCAGAGATTTGGTTCTCTGGGTTTGTTTACTCCAGAAACACAGCCACAGAGCGTTCCACAAATGCTTCTAACGCTTCTCTATTCACAGCTCCCACTAGCTCAAAAATCAGCCCTTGCTGTCAACTCTGGGTATTCCCACCAGCAGGTGCCTTTCCCTCTGGGGCAGGTCAGAGCTTCGGAGTCTGTCATTTAGGTTCAAATCCTGGCTTGGGTAGTTGAGAAATTTGCCTCGGGCGATTATTTTGTCTCAGGGCCTCAGTTTCCTGGTCTGTAAGATGGATGTAATAAAAGTACCTACCTGTTTGGAGGGATTAAATGAGTCGATATATGCGATTGTGCCTGTCACATGGTAAGCACTAGAACACATTAAGTGTCACTATTATTATTCCTTCACCTCCTGTTTCCTACCTCTGTCTTTCAAAGGTCAGTAAAATGCCTAGTACAGGGGCAAGCAGCTCATAGCTGAAGTCAAAGAGATGTCTGCTTTCTTCTGTGGTCCTTCTATCCACCACCATGGTGAAATGGGGTATTTTGTCTCTCCAGAAGCTACCTCAAATCTCCACCCCATCCTAGCCATACACGCTTGCCGATGTCCCCAATGCACTGCCCTCCAGTGCCGGGCGTATGCCCAGGGGTAAATTCTACCCTCTTCTCTCCTCAGCCATCCAGGCCTCTGGCCACCAGCAGTCCTCTCTTTTTGATTCCTTTTAGGGTGCCTCCTGCTGTGCACCCCTCCCCTCCAGATACCAGGTGACCAATTTCCCTTTCAGTTCCTTGGTTAGGACACCGCCATCCTGCGTGGTTCCTGGAGCTTTGTGGAACAAAGTGAATGCTGAATAGAGTGGGGAGGAGTGCAGAGCCCTCAGTACCCCGTGCACCCCCAGTTTCCCAGTTCCAGGGAGTCCAGTCTACACCCTGGAGTTAGCTCCTTCTCCCTGCAGTTCTCCTCTCCCTGGGCATTACCAAGGGCTGGAATCCGTGGGTGTTTGGAACAGTACTTGTTTAGTAGGCTAAATCAGAAATCAAGGGGGTTTGGTGGTGGGGAAGGGGACACGCTGCTTAGCGTGGCGGGAGGGCAACAGAGGGGCGCCAGGGAGCACTGCGCCTCTGAGATTGGGGGGCGGGGGAGCGGGAAGCCAGCAGGAAGACGGAAGGCCTGGGCTCCGGAAAGAGAATGGGATGTGGGGCGGAGAGCCAAGAGCACGGGAGCCGGGGATCCGAAGCCTGGGTCCTGGAGAGCAAGACCTCGAGCCCACTTGGCTTTCCCACCTCACCCCAGCCTGTAGTAGAGCAAGGCGATAAACCGAGGCAGGACGTCCACTCCTCGGACCCGGAAACTCTCCCCTCCCACACACCGCTCTCCCCGCGGGCCGCCGTTCCTCTGGGCTGCACCGGAACAGAGGGTCTTGGTGACCCGCCAACCCCGCCGCCTTCCTTCGCCCGCAGGCCCCCGCGCCCCCTCTTCCTCGGGCGACTTCCCTGCGGCAGTGATCGGGACCCCCTGGACCGCCACCCGCGCGCTCCCCACCCCCCCGGCTGGCCCACCCGCCCGGGACGGTCCCTCCGCCCCCTAGTCAGCCCCCTCTCGCCCCACCTATGCGCCCCCTCCCCGCCCCTTCTCCCTAAAGCCATTTCCAGCTGTTCTTCCTTGCGAGGCCGGCTGGCCCACCGGCCCAGGTAAGTGGGGCCTCTGAGGACCGGAGGAAGAGAGGGCGGCCCTCACAGAGGGCGGCCCCCAAGGACCCCCGCAGGTGCAGCCCACGCCCCTCGGTTCCCCCTCCCCTCCCTCTCCGCACAGCCTACCATCCTGCAGCCTCCGGCTCGGCGCGTCCCTCTTCGGCCACCGTACGCGCCAGCTCCCCTCCCTTTCTTACCCTATCTCCTCCTTCCCTCCCTCTCGTTTGAAGCCCCGCCCCGTCCCGCCCGGGCTCGGAGGCCCTTCGAGTGGAGTACCGCGCAGGCGCCAACACTGCGGGGCGCGCGGGCGGGGCTGGAGGCGGAGAAGCGGAAGCCATGGCAACCAGGTCCTCGACTTCAGCTTTGAGTAGCTCTGTCGTCATGGTAACAAGGCCGTCTGGTGGGCCTGTTGGAGGATGGGGGAGGAGGACAATGAGGTCCTCGCGCTTCGGAACCTTGGGGGAAAAAGGCGGGAAAAGGGGTGAGAGGTGGAGGGGACGACTATCGGAAGCAGGGAGGACTGATGGAGGGGCCGGGGCGATGGAGAGGGCGCAGGGTGGGAACTGGATGTAGGGAAGGAGTCCTGACTTGAGGACTTGAGGAAGACTAGACAAAGCGTGGTGTGGGGGGGCTGACATGAGATAAGTATGGAGCCCAAAATAGATATGTACTGAGAACCTGCTAGATGCGGCACCCGCCAGAAGTAAGGGAAATGTGTAGGTAATGAGGGAGATGTGAAACAAAAGAGAAAAGGAGGAGCTGATATGAAAGTGATGTGAGGAAAAGGGGGAGGAGCATGAATGAAGGCGAAAAGGGAAGAAATAAAGAGCATCTTAAAAGGGTAGCACGGGTCGAAACTGAAAAGGGACAGATGTAACCTGGACACAAGTGTAAAGATAAGGCTGTGAATTAGAATACGGGCTTTTCCATCCACCGCGTGCGTGTGTGAGCATGCGCGCCTGTGCCTGTGTGTTTCCTCGCGGTCAAGTGACGCAACTGCCACGTTGGGATACGAGAAAACCTTCCATTTTGTCATGTTGAAAATGATGCTATTATTTTTTGAATAGCACTTGGAGCTATTGTTGGTAAGGCCTTACCCGTCTCCATTTTATGTTCTTTTTTTCTTACTCTTGGATATGGAAGGAATATGCTGTCGTTGCAAGACAGGGGGCCTAATCCACCTGGGATAGGGTCTCGTCTCTGACCCTTACTAGATGTGTGGCTTCAGGTGAGTCATTTAGCCCTCAGTTTCCTTATTGGAAAACTGAGGATGGGCATACCTGCCTTGCAGGGTTGTTTTGAGGATGTACAGAAAGTATCTGGCACATGGTCAACACAGTCAACACTCGATATCGCTTCTCACTTTCTCCCTTTCTCAACTTCTTTCTTCTACTTTTTCTTTTTCCTCTTTGTCAATCCCCTTTTTCCTCCGTGTACACCTTCAGCTTGCCACTGACGTAGACGTTGGTTTAACTATCTTGGGGTTTTTTTGTTTTGTTTTTAGGTCAAGAATAAGATCGATAAAGCCAGCTGTTGGAGTTAGGAAGGGTAAATCATTACGGAGTGAAAAGAAGGAAAGGAGATGTGTAGGAGGGGCAGAACGCAAAACGAATGAAAAGAAATATGGTCCTGGGAGGCTGGGGGGAAGGTTGTAGATAAGGAAGTAATGAGCCGTGAGGCAGAGAGGCAAAGCAGAGAGCTGAGCAACAGCGGGTGGAAATTTGGAAGCTCTAGAGATGTGAACTCCTACACTCCTTGGAAAGCTGATACTTTCTAGAATTCCTTGTCTCAAAGTGGTATGCCTCACTGAAGAAAAGAGAAGATTCATGAGAGAATTGTTAGAAATATGGATTTTGCTCATGCCGAGTCCTTAGACTTCAGGTGGTTCAAACTAGTTTGTAGCCGGTGGACTGGATCTCTTCACTGTTAGCAAAGGACGAATGTAGCGAATCTCTGAGTTAGTGATCCAATTTGGCTTGTGTCTGCAGAGGAGTTCAGATTTGATGCAGTGGGCAGTTGGGAGGCATTATGGTTGCCTGAGCTGGTGGATAACTTGGTGAGAATGGTTTTAAGAAAGTTAACCTTATAGTAATACGGGGGACAATTTGAAAGGATAAATGGAAGGCTGGAGGATCATCTTTGGGAATCCAGGCACAAAGATGAAATGGAGAGGGACAAATTGGAGAGATGCCTGTAATGGGCCCATCAACTGACGTTGAGAATTCATCCAGGTGTGCTCGCTTCGGCAGCACATATACTAAAATTGGAACGAGAATTCATCCAAGTAAAGGAAAAGGAGGAAGAGTCAAAGATAAGTCTGGAGGGTTAGAGGGGAGATTCACCTTCATAGGTTCAGATGACATTTCTATTGTCACCCTACAAACCATGCTGAAACCTCCCCAAGCCTTTCCTCTTCTGCTTGTAGGCGGTGGTTCCTGTGGTGGTTGGAGGGGTGGCCTGAAGTCTTCCATCTCTATGAGTTTATGCTCTGTGTTTCTCCCTCTTGTGATGCCCTCTGCACCCATTTTTTAAAAAAGATTTTATTTATTTATTTGAGAGAGAGAGCAAGCAGGGGGAGGAGCAGAGGGAGAGGAACAAACATGCTGTGCTGAGCGCAGAGCCCAGTGTGGGACTCGATCCATGACCCTGAGATTATGACTGAAGCCGGAATAAGAGTCGGACGCTTAACCAACTGAGCCACCCAGGTGCCTCTGCAACCGTTTTTTGCACATTCTTTTAAATAGTCCATAGTTCCCTAATGATGTCATTTGTAGCCATCTTTGTTTTTTTGTTTTGTTTTGTTTTGTTTTGTTTAACTGAGCAGTTGGGACCTTACCATGTACTGTTCCTAACAGTCTGGACAGTTAGAATACCTTCTGTGGTAGATGTTTGCCATTGTCTTTCACCTCCCAGGCTCTAACCCCACTTCCTAGGGCTTGGGAATCCCAACTTATGAGCCTAGGGAGAGATGGGACAGCCTCCCAGTGAAGCATGTGAAGTTTCCTGACATTCGCTTTTGCAGCCTTCTTTGCGACCACAGCATCGCCATGTCGGCTGGACTCGGCCAGTCCGCGCATCTGCCCCGACTTTGGTCCGGGAAGGAATGAGGTGATGGAGGGAAGGTAAGACTCTGGCAGAGGGTCACAGGGTCGAAATTTAGGGCGCCAAGGCAGCAGCACCAATGGCGGCGTCCTGTGCCCGGTGAAGGTTCGGGCGGGGGCACCGCTGTGATTTGGGGGCACTGTCTCTAGTATGAGACCTTCCTCCAGTTCTCTGGCTCTCCTGGCAATTCCCTGAGCTCCCCAGTTTCCTTTGCTGCTTCCCTTAGCTAGAGTTGGTTTCTGTTCCTGGTAACTAAGAAGTCTGGTAAACTTGGTTAGCATGCCATATTGTCCCCTGGCTGCACATGTAAGCCGCCTTGTCTCTTCCGCTGGATTGGAAGCTCCTTCAAGGATGGTATCTTATTCATCTTTTGTTTCTTCACAGCATCCTCCATCATAGTGCTTGCTGATTGGCATCAATTATGATTGGTATCCATGGTTATCAAATCTAGATGTTTAAATCTTCTAATCCAAAATATGCTACATTCTAATTTTGTATATAGCAGTAGCATGTCCAATGTCTATTATTTCTGCTAGAGGATAAACTGTCTTCTTTTGCTGTTTCTACTGTGCCCAGCACAATTCCTGATGTATAGCAGCAGATACCCAATATTGGTTGAATAAATGTACACTGGATCCTCTATTTGAAAATTCCATTGTTGGGGAGTCTGGGTGGCTCAGTTGGTTGAACGTCTGTCTTCAGCTCAGGTCATGATCCCAGGGTCCTGGGTCGAGCCCCCTGTCGGGCTCCCTGCCTAGCAGGAAGCCTGCTTCTCCCTGTCCCTCTGCAGCTCCCCCTGCTTGTGCTCTCTCCATCACTCTCTCGCTTTCTCCCTCAAATAAAGAAATAAAACCTTTTTTCAAAAAAGAAAATTCCATTGTCATCTCAAGCTTCACTGAGGTGCCTTCTTCCTTCGCCCTCCCCTGAAACCATCCCATCTTTTGGTTTCCCATTGTGGTAAATGTCACCACCTTTTTGTAGGCTTGCAGACTATAATCCTGGGACATGAAGGATAACAAGAAAGCATGGCTGATTCAAGGGACATAGGCCAGACTTGCCTGACTAGATCAGGAGAGGGTGTTTCGAAGAGGGGGAGAGTTGACTGGCTGGGTTATCAGAGGAGAGAGACAGCAGTCTAAAGACCAACCTTCTCCTCAGATATGTGCCTTGAACATGACTTGCTAATATTGTTCCTTTGTCATTTTGTCCACACTGTTTTCTGAAATGCCCTACCATGCCTGCCCCACAGACCCAAATCCACCTTATCCATCCTGTAAGTTTCCATCGAGGTCCCAGTCCTGATGAGCCTTGCACTCTAGTGTAGACCATGGCGATCATTTTGACAGTGTTCCCTTCAACCATCTTTGGGCAGTGACTCAGGTAGCATTTCAGCTTTTTGGTGTCTACTCTCCTTAGGTACTTGATAGTAAGAAAGATCACTTATGCTTTTTAAAAGGGCTTCACAGTACCCAGTATCAAGTTAAGCTTTTAAATAAATACTTGTTAAATCGTATGGGGCTCAAACTTGGCCAGATTTTGGCAGAAGCTACAGCTGCTTTGCTTCAAAAAGAGCTTTCCACTGGAGTCAAAGCGACATCTGGTGGCTAGGAAATAAAGGAAAAGGCTATGTGGTGGTAGGAGGCGGGCGTGCAGGCTGAAGGCGGAGGTATAAGGGCATGCTGGTGCCTGGCACGTGGGGGCAGGGAGACCTGTGTTCACAAATGCCACAGAGCAGGGTAGCACAGTGTAACAAAGAGCACAGAGGCATCTGGGCTGTTATGTAATAATAATAATAATAATAATAATAATAATAATAATAATAATAGTGACAAGTTTCTCAACCCCTCTCTGCCTGCTTTCCTCATCTCGACATAAGTATTTGCTACTATTGCAACGAAACTTACTTGAGGAACCACCTAAAAAAAAAAAAAAAAGAGTGGTTTGGAAAACAGATGGTGTCTCCTTGACAAGTTTCATTCTGATGGAATATTTTTACCATGGAGGGATTTACAGAATGAGTCATACTCATTGCCCACACGTGGGCAGATAAATAATTCCACTGTGTGAGGTTTATAAGAAATGTGCTGTAATGATGGCTGGAAGCAAATCTTGTTGGCTTTTCATTTCTAAAGAGATGGAGGAAGAGAGATTTGGAAGGGTGGAGGAGGCGGGCCAGGGCGAAGCCAGGCAGGGCTGGGCAGGCTTTGTACTGTGAGGCCGCATCATCATCTCTGTCCCCAAAATATCTGAGAAAAGCAGAGGGCACAGTTAAATAGGGCACCTCCCGGAGCAAACTCTCTCTGCGGGGGTGAGGCCTTCTGATGAACCCTTCTCTTCTGAGACTTCTCAGCAAGGATGGATGGGTTTTTGAACTGTACACTGTCGAACCAGGCTAACTTGCTCTGCTTTTTGAGACTCTTTCAGTTTCTAAGCAAATCTGTTACCGATGGGTAAATCCTCAACAGCTAGCCCAGTTCATGGAATTGGTCATCTTTTCAGGGGTAAGGAGGACAGATCTGTCTGGGTCCCTGTATCCCTGAATTCTTGGACCGTTACCTTCATGACTCCAGCTCCCCACTATGAGCCCAAAGGGAGAGCTATACAAGAGGAAGGAAGTATTCTTGCAGAAAGAGGAATACTTTAGTACCAGCTGAAGTTTTGGCTACCAATCTCAGTGATCTTGTGAACTGGATCAGGCCACGTCTAGTTTGGGCATCTCTGGTCTGAGCCAGCTAGAAGCAGGCCAAGTGGCCTCTATGGCCCCTTTTCTCTAGTTCTGTGACGAGTTTCTAGTTCCATCTTGGTCCCACAGAGCTTGCCAGAGAATTGGAAAGGAAAGAAGGAGCATTCACTGAGGTTGAGATCATCTTTCGAAAGCTCAGAGTAGCTTCAGTGGGCTATGCATACTGGCCTTCTTTCCTTACGCCCCATCTCCCTCCCTCCCTCCCTCCCTCCCTCCCTCCCTTCCTTCCTTCCTTCCTCCCTCCCTCCCTCCCTCCCTCCCTCCCTCCCTCCCTTCCTTCCTTCCCTTCTACCTTCCTTCCTTCTTTCCCTTCCACCTTCCTTCCTTCTTTCCCTTCCACCTTCCTTCCTTCCTTCCAAAATTTACATTTTAATTCCAGTACAGTTAATCCATTGGCTTTCTAAGAAGAGAGGAGACCTAGGGGCGCCTGGGTGGCTCAGTCGGTTAAGCGTCTGCCTTCGGCTCAGGTCATGATCCCGGGGTCCTGGGATCGAGCCCTGCATCGGACTCCCTGCTTGGCGGGAAGCCTGCTTCTCCCTCTCCCACTCCCCCTGCTTGTGTTCCCTCTCTCGCTGTGTCTCTCTCTGTCAAATAAATAAAAATAAAATCTTAAAAAAAAAAAAAAGAAGAGAGGAGACCTTCCTTTCAGGTTTGATTGGGCTTTGGGGTCCCTCTTACTATATGGACCCTTAGGGGAGAAGAGAAAGCCTAAAAAAAAAAGACAAATCCAAAGAGAGGAAAACATAAGGAGAAGGTGCCAAACAACCGCATCCCCTTTGAACATCTTAGTGTACCACTTTGGAGGCATCCAAGAAGGTCTCTAACTGTCCCTCTAGAGGGAAACAGGAATGACAGGGTCAGGGAGAAGGCCTTTAGCAAATGTTGAATGATTGGGGAGTGAGTAGGTTGAATGAACGCCCTTTCTGGATTTACATCATAATCTAAACTTGCTCCAAGGAAGTCTAACACAATTTAGAGAAAATTATAATGTGAAGGTTCCTTTAGTTCAAGGCCTAAAATCTATCTTCATTCACAGCAGTGGGCTTATTTAGGAAAGTTGTGAAGGCTTATTTAAGCTTGAGAAGAAGTAAGATTCTAACCAGGCAGAATGATCACTTTTGACTGTTTTGTGCCTTTTGAAAATGTTTGTATTACCAGAGTCACATGACTGCAGGGTTGAGAGTTTCTTTTTTTTTTTTTTTTAAAGATTTTATTTATTTATTCATGAGAGACAGAGAGAGAGAGAGAGAGAGAGAGAGAGAAGCAGGCTCCCAAGGAGCAGGGAGACCGATGCGGGACTCGATCCCAGGACCCCGGGATCATGACCTGAGCCGAAGGCAGACGCTTAACCATCTGAGCCACCCAGGCGCCCTCGAGGGTTGAGAGTTTCTTGAAAGATCCTTAGTCCTGCTGCTAGGAAGTTACCCTATGGACACACAAGCACACATGTACTGGGATGAATGTGCAAAGATGTCTATCTCAGCCTTGTTGGTAACAAAAATGGCAATAAAAGGGGTGCCTGGGTGGCTAAGTTGTTAAACGTGTGCCCAGGTCATGATCCCAGGGTCCTGGGATTGAGCCCCGCATCGGGCTTCCCGCTCTGCGGGAAGCCTGCTTCTCCCTCTCCTACTCCCCCTGCTTGTGTTCCCTCTCTCGCTGTATCTCTCTCTGTCAAATAAATAAATAAAATCTAAAAAAAAATGGCAATAAAAAAAGGCCATGGAACCACCCAAATCCATCAACAGTGATTAAGGAATTACAGTACATCTCTACATGCAACTGGTAAAGAGAATGAGGGCAGGTGTGTAGAATATATCATTAGGTAAATAAAGCAAGTTGCCAAACACTGTGTGTGTGTGTGTGTGTGTGTATGTAGGTATGTATATATATATATATAATTATATATATAATTAGGTATGTATAATCTTATTTGTGTGAAAGTGAAGAATATTTTAAATATGCTTATAAATGCTTAGCGAAGTTCTAAAAGAACACAGAAGAAACTGGGGACCAATTAAGTTCCCATTTTTACCTTTCTTTTTTTTTTTTTAAAGATTTTATTTATTTATTTGACAGAGAGAGACACAGCGAGAGAGGGAACACAAGCAGGGGGAGTGGGAGAGGGAGAAGCAGGCTTCCCGCCGAGCAGGGAGCCTGATGTGGGGCTCGATCCCAGGACCCTGGGATCATGACCTGAGCCGAAGGCAGACGCTTAACGACTGAGCCACCCAGGCACCCCCCATTTTTACCTTTCTAACTGAGTCTTACTATGAGCTTGTGTTTGGTATCACTTAAACAAGTCACCTGACATTTAAAATTAAATTTAGATTAAAATATACATTTTACATTTAAAAAAATATACCCTGACTGCAGAAGCATCGCCACCAAGAGGTTATCCTGGCTGTCCTTAAACACTTCCAGTGATGGAGAGCTCACTACCTATTAACTGTCAGACAGCATTTTGCAAGAGCCCCCAGATGGTAATTAGTTCCTATTAAGGCAAGAACTAGGGACTTGCTCAGTCTGAACTCACTCTTGATCATGAGTTCATGAATTCGAGCCCCACGTTGGGCTTAGAGATTCCTTAAAAGAAATAAAAATTAAAAAGAGAGAGAGACTTAGGTTTGCAGGGGGCTGGATCTATCAATCCTATCTTTAGGGTTCTGGAGCTGGACAGCATATAGTTTTTCGACAGCTAATTCTTGGTATTTTTTTCAGTTTAAAAGATGATTTTTTTGAAGATATGAACAGAAACTAATTGGGGGAGGTATGTCCCCTGGCAAGAGCCTTCATGAGACTAGAGGAAGAGAATAAAAGACTTTCCAGGATGTCGTTTTCAGGAGGATATTAAGAGAGTCTATATCACAAAAGAGCCTTGTTTTCAAAGGAACCCGATCTGTACATGGGGATGGTGAGGGTAACACACTCAAAGTTAAAGAGCACACATGAATACGAGCACTGTTTCACACCCAGAAAAAGAAATCTTGTTAAATGCCAAGTAGAGAGTGATGGTGTGGACCAGACCCATGGGGAACACCAGGTTGAAGAGCCAGACTTGGTCTGGGTTTTGAGAAGTGGGGAGTGGGGTAGGCGCAGGGGTGGGAGCATTTGACAGGGAAGGCAATGGCATGAACAGAGATGGGAACCCACAGGGACAGTGCGCATGAGCAGGTGTCAGGGCAGGTGGAAGGTGTTTGAGGGACCCCTCTTTCCTTTTTGAGGGTGACGCCCAGGGGGAGAATTTCGCCCTGCACAACATGTCCCATGGGCCCTCTTGCAGAGGCCCCATGGTCAGCCCCAGCGACTTGCCCAGGGCAAGTCTCCGTGCCTTGGGCTTGTGGGCATAAAGATCCCCTTTAGTGGAGAAATCTATGGACTGATGGAATTCTGATTTTGTACTGTGTGAAATGTGGAAAGTAAAGACAGGGACTCTTTTGGAATATTTTAATTAATTTATTTTATTATTTTTTAAAAATATTTTACTCGTTTATATATCAAAAGTGAAAAAGCATATGATTCAACACAACTTCAAGAATGTTGGACCCCACATTTGGGTATCCTTATGGGTACTGTGTGTAGCTGTCATGTCCAGTGCATTATGAGAAACAAACAAACAAAGAACAAAGATTTTTCACTGAAGAGCACGGGGGTGGGGGAGGGAGGTTATTAGGGTCCTATTTGGATTACATTCATTCATTCGACATCTATGTGCAATTCTTTAACAAATTGGTCTTCATACCATGGCCTCTAGCTTGCTGGTTTTCAGAAAGATTATCTAGCTAGGGTAGTTAAGTCCGAGCTCATGGTCTCTCTCATTCTCCTCTCTCTCTCAATCTCTCTCACCCTCTCTCACGTGTCCACTGCTTGCACACAGCAGCCGGAAATGACACATCGAAGTGAGTCACCAATGCGGCTGTGAATCACCCTGTAATTGGGGAAAGTTCTGTCCTGCTAGGTCGTGCAGCCCCTTGCTCTCCTGTTCCTAAATATATTGGAAAATTTTGAAACCACTCTGTCCTCGCTGTAGTCTCTCTGACCCACCACATCCTTTTGGTCCCTAAAGGTGGATAATCTTGGCGGGGGTCTTAACCATCAAGTGGAAGGGCCAGGAAGGGAGAGGAGCCATCGGGCTCGGGAAGCCACAAGGTGGCAGTGTGGGCCCCACCACGCTTGCCGCCCAGAGGGGCAGCTAGTTAAGGGGCCAGACTCCTGAGATGCAAGACACAGACCACCAGGGAACATTACAAGCAAGGTCATATAATACGTTTTTCTTGAGCATCCTCTTTCTCTCTCACAAGCACACAAGGACGAGGATGTAATAAATACTGAAGCACACCCCTGGCATCCCATCCTCCCCACCAGGAGTTGAGAGCCAAGAGCCAGACACACATCTCACTTTTCTTCCTCCATTCCTGCAAAATAAAGTTAGTGGGAAGCAGAAACCCGCTCCTATGAGTAAACAAGTCACCTACACTCCAAAAGA
Organism: Leptonychotes weddellii; assembly: GCF_054177405.1. Lineage (NCBI taxonomy): Eukaryota > Metazoa > Chordata > Mammalia > Carnivora > Phocidae > Leptonychotes > Leptonychotes weddellii. Next base: position 7,010,519 of record NC_138373.1, on the reverse strand, counting down.
ACATACGCACACTGTTTCTTGGGAGGGAGACGGCCAAGTCAGGGCGGGTTTCCACACGGGGTGGGCAGGGGCACTGCCCATCCGCGTGACCTCTGAGCTGGGGCAGCACAGACCTCGAGCTGAAAGGGCGCCTCTCCCACTGGCCTTTGGCTCGCCGCCAGCCTCCTTAGCAGTGGAAGACAGTGTGAGAGTGACAGCAACGTGACTGGAACACAAATCGTTTCTACCAAGCACACAAAAGCTCCCATAAGCCTTGGGGTGCCATCCTGCCAGGGTCTCAGCAGGGTCCAGGTCCGAAGACCCGGAGGGGCAGAGCGCTGGGCAGAAGCAGCTGTGCTGGTGGGTTGTACAGAGTTTTACAGTCTGGTGTGGAGACCCAGCTGTGCTTCGGAGTCTCTCCTGGGGGCTCCATGAGAGAGTTTTACTGAAAAGTCCTCTTCCCCACTCCTGGGAGAGGCTGAGGTCTGGGAGGCAGATTCGAAAGATTTACCTTTTTTTCCTCTTAAAAAAAAAAAGGCAAATGCCTTTTTTTTCTTCCAGAAAAGTTAATTAAAATATATATATATTTTTCCCCTTTGGAGTTCCTTCTTTCTCGGATACATCTCCAGTTCTGTCCCAGATGAGGGCTGCTTTTCTCACGGTCAGGGTTCCATCACTTGGCCCATGAAAAGGACCGTTCCTGAGGACAGAAGAAGCGTGGGAGATGAGAACGGGAAGAAAGGGCACAGCTCACCCAGGCCCATGTTTATGGATGAACTGAGATGTGAGAGCGTGAGTGAGCTGTCTGGAGTCCCAGCTGCTGTTGTGACTAAGCTAGGGCTGGGGTCCTGGCACCGTGCTCTGATGGTGACAGAGCATCGTCCCTGAATGGAAGAGGTGGAGCAGAGCTATGGATTCTTTGTCTGGAGTCCCATTGGGGTGGGAGGGAGCGTCTACACCTGTCTAGACTGGTGCCTGGGGCGAGAAAATGGGGCGGGGGTGGGGGAGAGGGCAGGGGAGCATCACGGCCCCGGCTCACCGGTGGGGTTATGCCGCACCACAAAGAGGAAGGGTCTGTCCATGATGATCTCCTCGGGGGCCATTCGGGCTGAGACGATGATGGCTAAGAGAGAAGGAACAATGATCTAGAACAGAGGGACTGGGCACTGGCGCCTGGACTGATCATCAGGAATCCCCTGACACCAGCCTTCTGATGGCAGCCCTGGGGGGTGACTAGGAGGCTTGGTCGTTCTGGCCGTGAACCTGAACGGTTTAGGGAAGTTCTCGGAGGCCTGGTTTCCTCCAGGAGTTTCGTAGAGATCTATCCACTCCTCAACAGCCATTTAGATGAGCCCTTTTAGAGCGTCTTGGTGAGCCAGTTCCTTAAGCTGACTAGCCACCGTGAGAAGCCAGACTTCCTTGGTGGGGGGGGCGCTTTTCACCTTCAGGGGACCTCTGGAGCCATCGGGTGAGGAACTGGGCTCCCAGGCCAAGTGGGCTCACCTTCTAGGCTGAGAAACTCTGGTGGGGTTGGGGCGATGCCCTTGGCACCGGGGGCGGGAGGGGGTGCCGCTCCATGGGGAGAGGCAAGAGGCTGGTAGAGCAGAGCCGTAGGATCCATCCCAGATGTGGGCCCCTCCTGGAAGTCCTGGGCTGAGACCCACCAGGCCTCACCTGAACCTGACTCACCTGTAGAGGAAGATGCCACCGTGCCACTCTCATTCACCTCGATCTTCACTTTTTGCAGTGCCTGGGACACATACAGTCCCTCTTGATCTGAAACACAAGTGGATCCGAGGGCAGATCAGCTGGGGTTCTCAGGGACACACTCCCACAGTCCACCAGCGGAAGAAAGTGAAAGGAAAATCTCCTACCTGAAAGACTCGAGAAGTCCGCCTGGTGTGGGCTAAACATGTCGGTCATCCCCAAGTTCTCCAGGGGCCCCCGGAGGTTGACTTCGCTCTCCAGGGAGAACCTGGGAACAGGAGCAGGAAACACCTCAAGCTCAGGCCGCCCCTTGCGGCCTCTCCCAGTCCCTGACATCGTATCCCCTCCCTGGGCTGGCTGGCTGGCCCGACAGGATGGGGACAGATGTGGAAGTGGAGGGAGGCTCGTCTTTTCAAATTTGCGTGTAAGACCTAATAGAAATGAACATTCTCTGCCATCTCCCCACCCCCTGGAACCTGATCTGTAGATTGTGTTTCTGGGAGCTAATTCTGAAGAGGACTCCAGCAGAGAGGCTTTGGGCTCCTCCTGCTTCCCATCAGGGCTCTCATTAACTCGGGTTTCACTATCTAGGGCTGGGGGCCAGGGAGGGGCAAGAGCCCGCAAACCAGCTAAATTCTCCCCTTTCCCAGGCCTGGCATTAAAGCATCTGGAAATTGGGGTAAGTGTGGTGGGAGGCTTCCTATAATTCTGGAATGACCCAGCCTCAGCCTTCTCCACCCTCTGTGCTTCTGCAGAAGGATTTTTAAAATCTGCTTGGTTGGAAGCCAGCTAGAAAGAAGCTGCTCGGGCTCCTTTTGTCTCCATTGTTTGGATGTTGACTTGAGCCGATGCGGGTGGGAGAGGGTCTTTCACAGGCCGATCTATCCCCCCCACCTCCACCATTTCTCCGGCTCTTCCTTTGGCTGGCTTTGGCTGGGTATTCTGAGGGTGGTAAGTGTGGGGGCATGGTCTAGAAAAATTCCCCGCCGCCCTCCACTGGAAACAGGAGGAGGGAGGATGGGAGGAATCTTAATCAAACCCAGGCCGGAGTGTTTCCCATCAGCTTCCCACACACGTCCCTGCCCTACAAATGTCACATTTGGGAAACTCGATGAGGGGGTGGTCCTTTCAGGGAGCCCTGCGGGATGGGAAGGGGGCAGGTAGAGGGGGTTGGGATGTTGGCAAGGGTGGTGAGAGCGAGGGATGACTTACTTGGGCAGAACCAGGAGGCGGAGGTGCCTGGTCATATTCCCTTTCCACTGGCTGATGAGCTGGGCATCCAGGATGTCGGTGAGGGCAGAGAGAGGCACCTCTTTCTCATAAGGAGCAGCAATGAACATGCTGAGAGTGTCCCCGTGGTAGGGCAATTCCAGGATGTCGTAGTAACGGCCGTCGGGGGTAGAAAACTCGGCTGCGAAGACAGCAGATTGGCACACTGAAGATGAGTCCTCTTGTTGGGTCTCACCCAGCACTGGGTTTGCAACGAGTTCTATCTCCTCTTTCTGGAAGCCAGCTTTCTACCTGGGCTTTGGAGGCTCCCCCAGTCAGAGTTTTTTAATCCCCATTTCCCTTCTCTTCTGCCAATTCAGTGTCTTCTGGTAACTCTGTCTCCTTTGGGCCTTCTTGGCCTTCACCCCCCTCTCCCCCACACTCAGCCACTAACTCATTCCGAGTCTTCTCTCCTTCAGCTCAACTTCCACACAGGCCTGCCCCCAGCAGGATTTGTGAGCCCCCCCGCCCCCCCGCCCTTGTAATCACACTAGAAACACTCGGGGACCAGAGACCGGGGTCACGTGGTCATAGGCGGGCTCGAGGGACTTCCTGGATGTCAGCTTCCTCTCACATGAGCTAAAGCTACTTTCGGAGGCTCCTGTTATCCCAACAGCTTCTGCCTGGGGAGTCTTTGGCAAAGCTGGGCTACATTCGGGGTTTTCTCCTCCCCCGGAAAGGGAACCCCCCAGGGGGATGAGGTATAGTAGTGGTGGGACTTTTGGAAGGAGGTCTTGAACTTACTGTAGTTGAACTTGTTGGTTTGAGCCATCATGGGCACAGAGACGGTGCTGCCGTCGGATTTGTGGAAGAGGCGGTGGTGGGTGCCCGACTTGGGGAAGGGTGTCTTCCACTGGCCGTTGAAGTAGAGGGCATTCACCAGCATCAGGCGCGTCAGCTGGTCCACGGCCCCTCTGCCCAGTAAGTCACCAATCATGCCTACGAGAAAGCCAGGTGAGCCATGAGGGGGCTAGATAGGCTTTAATCCTCTTAGCGGGTTCCCTTCGGTCCTCAGATTGGATGTGTGTGTCTCTGAGGGGATCCGGTCAGGAGGCAGACTGGGGGCGTAAGTGAGCCAGTCTAGCTGTGTTCAACCTGTTCCATCTTCCCAGGAGTCTCGGGAGGGTTTTCCGCTCAGCACATGCTCTGGCCCTGGGATCCTGCCCAAGATCAGACGCAGAGAGTGAGTCCTCCCTTACTTTGCTCCCTAAGCTGGAGGCTGAGAGAGCTGTGTATTCTTCTTGTGGTCGTAACCGTTCTTATGACAACTCACAGCACTTTTTAGGGCTGCCCTTAGAGGTGGTTCGTGAGATGGCCTACTTATGAAAACAAAGATGCTCTGATTCTTAAAGCGCCTGACCCAACTACAGAGAAGAGCACGCTGCTGGGGAGAGGTTGGGATGCTGGAGATTTGTTTCCAGATCCCCTTCCTCTGCAGGCCCTCGGGCCCAGCCTCCTCTCCCTACCCGCTCACCTTTTGTGTGTCTCTTCACCCAGTCGTTGACGATGAACCTGGCTCTCTCCACCTCGGAGAAGTCTACCTGCTTGACCGTGGTCTGGAACAGCCTGAAGAAGTGGGGCATGAAGCCACGAACCAGCTTCAGATCCCGCTGCACGAAGATGGCATCAGCAGTGCTGATCTCATCCTTGTTCCACGGCCCCATGAGTTCCTTGTACAGTTGGCGGAGGGCAGGGGCCATGCCCTCCTCTGTGCCCGGACAGGACAGAAAGGATACATCAGCTTACGTTGAGCCAAGGGCCCCCGAGTTGGGCCAACTTCCCCCAGGGGAGGCCCAATCCTGCCCATCTGGATGGGGCTCTTCTGCTCCCCCAGGGGTCTATGGAGGGAGATTTCCTTCCAAACCTTAATCTCTTCTGCGTCTCCCTCTTTTCCTCAAAAATCTCAGGTCCTGACCCTTTTGTGGGTTAGAATATTTTTCTCTGCTTTTAAGTTCTGAACCCTACATTTTTTTCTTATCAGAATAATAGCGATGAGAAGCATTTCACCCGCATAATTCGATTGAATCCCTACAACAGCTCTGTGTGGGAGATAATTTTATTGTCCCCATTTTGCAGATGAGGAAACAGGTCCACGGGGCATGAAGGTCATGCAGTTAATAAGTGGTAAGGCACATCTGCTTTACACCACGTCCCCTGGCCTGTACCCCCGGTGACAGACCCAGGGCCCAGTGATGCAGGGTGTGCTGGGGAGATGTGGCGCAGGAACTGGCCCTCCCCCTGCTTCTGGTTGGTGACGCCCCTGTCCCGAGAAGACGGGGTGAGCGCCCGACCCCGGCTCTGCCCCATCTCTCACCATTAATCTGGAACTGCATGGCCTCTTGGATCTGCTGCCGGGTCTCTCCTGCTGTTGTCAGCTGCAACATGGCCAGGACTGAGGCCACCCCATACGGGGAGAAAACCATGTTGCGGTCCTTGGAGGCCAGTGCCACCTGCTGAAACACCTTCACTCCGAAGTCTGTAGCCAGTTGCACTGCTCTAGTCTGGCGGGGGCGGGAGGCCGACGCTTCACCAAAGACGAGGGCCAGGCCCAGGGCTAGGCAGGCAAAGACTGGAGACGTCCGCATCCTAGAGCAAGCAGAAAGGATCTGGTGAGGGGAGAGTTCTGGAAGACGGGCAGGTGGGGTGATGCATGAACACGGGGGCGAGAGTCCTTAAGGAACCCTGATGGCCCCGATTCTGAGCCTGTCCCCTCCGTCTCAGCCCCAGGGAGTCTTAAGCACAGTTCCACCTGTGGGACTCTCCCAAACCCCTGGCAGCACCCTACAGTGTCTCTCCCTTGGGGGGGGGCAGAACAAAAGGCCAAATTATACTAACGCCTTTGATTTGCATAATGCTTTTAATTCTCTTCTAATGCTTTCACAACCCTTCATTCATTCAAATTAGCGGGCATGAAAAGCCCCTTTCCAGAGGTGGGCAGGGTGTCCTGATGCAGAAGGACCGAGAATCCAGGCCCTTGTTTCTGGGTGGTGGGGTTGTTGGTGGGGCCGCCCTCCATCAACTCAGGACTGCAGGTCTCCAGCAGGGGGAGAAAAGAAGAAAAGCGGGGATCGTGGACGGAGGGCATTTCGTGGAGGGGCGTTCTTCGCCTTAACCCGAGGAAGAGATGGAGAGTTGTTGTTTTTTTTTAATTTCTCTCTTACCTGAAGTTCTCAAAGGTGCCTTGTGATAGGCGTCTGTCCTGTTGCTGCTGCTGACGGTGGCGATTCTGCTGCCCCAGAGGGGGTGTGGCTTTCTTGACAGTGCTCTTGGCCCTGCAGCCAGACGCAGCTGTGTTCCTCGGGAGCTTGCTGCCTCCCTTTATACTGCCGTGGGCAGGAAATAGATGAACTCATGGCTCAGCCCCACCCACTTTCTGGCTCTGGAAGTCTGGCCAGGCCCCCTCCGCACCTCCCTCTGCCAAACTGGCTGAGGCATGTGTGTATTTGTGTGCAAGAGGGGTCGGGAACAACGGGGCAAACCCTGCTTGCCTTGGCCCAAGGGCCTCCCTGGACTTGCTACCCTCTGCCTGTGTCCCTCTCTTTTGGGATGATCTGCCAGGTTGACCCCGGGCAGGGCCAGCCCAAATACCCGGTGTTTGCGATGACCTTCCCCTGTTTACATTCTTCCTTTTCTTTTGGAGAAACAGGTCGCCTCCCTCCTCTTGGCCTCATCCCCGTGGCCAGAGGGCACGGAGCGTGCCATGTGATTGTCTGGGTTTTGACTGTCTAGGACATGAGCACGCAGAGGACTCCCTTCTGTTTTTTCCCTCTTCCCTGCCAAGGGCCCGCCAGCCCGTCGATGACACACAGCTGACTCTCGCACGTGTTCAGACTCTCACGGTGCCTCCGGGGCTCTCTTGGGTGCCAACAGCCATGTCTGGAGGGGGTGTGAGTGTGCTGGGTGGGGTGATGGAGGATGAAAGGGGCCAGGGATTAACGGGGTAAAGTCTTGGCAAGGAATTAGGAGCCTGGGGAGAAGCGCACCTTATCCTTTCCTCGAGACGCAGACACCCGCAGGGCCGGAGCACCAGTGAGAGAGTCAATTTGTGGCAGGTTTGTGGGGTGTGCCTCTAGGCCATTGGGCTTGGAGGTGGAGGAGTGACCCAACGATGCTAGAAAGGTGGGAGTTGGTGTGTGGGACCGGACTCGGGCACCTGGGGGCTCGACGGGGTCAGGCCACGTGCCCAGGCTGTTGTGGGCAGAGGGGGTAGCTGGGTGGGGAGATGAAGCCCTTGACCTGCTGGTCTACACACTGTCTTGCTTGGTGTAGGTGGTGGGGTTCGACTGGGAGTATCCTTGGAGACAGCCGATAGCAGAACCACAGGAAGTTTAAGTGGGTGGAAGCGTCGGAATATTTGTTTTGGATTTTTCAGTAAGCAGATGCCAAGGGCAACAACAGCTGGCCGGCTTTTCCCACTTGTACTCTGTCTCTGCCTCCGTTTGTTTTCTCTGTTGTCCTTGGGAGTCAAGTGGGGAGGGGGCGGTAGGGAAAGAAGAGCAAACCTCAGTCGGAAAGTTAGGATCACCCACCCTTTTCCAGTACAGGACCGTTTCCATGTAACTTCTTGTTTATGTCCTTTTCCTCTGCTGGTCTGGTTTGGAGTCCCTGAGAGAGTGGTTAAGCATGAGGAGGTGGTTACCCCTGACCTCTCTCAAGTGGAGACAGAAGTGCAGCCCTCAATCCATCTCCTACCCCTGGAAACGCCCCCAGTGCCCTGCCCTCCACCCCTGGGGGCTCAAGGGGGACGAGGGGTTGGGAGAGCCAAGCCCCAAGCTAGCAGGGCAGTGGGTGGAGAAGTGGCTGAAAGGGGGTCCCTGGAGGCACCGCGCTGCCCATCCTCTGCAGCCGCTGGAGCTGAGCCTCCTTCCCTTCTTCCGTTGGCCATACTGGGAGCCGTTGTCCCTCGCCCCGCCAGGCCTTAGCTGTAAAAGCCCCTGCTGTTTTCTGTGGACAAGCTGGGTCCTGCCAGTGCAGTGACTGGTTCCATCCCTGCTCTTGGACCTGATGGATGACCCTGACGCCATTCCAGAAAAGACACGCTGTTCCCAGGTATGGAAGGGAGCAGCTCTATGTCCTGTTGGGGAGAGTGGGGACACGATTTATGTTGGAAACACAAAGGGCCGACTTAATAAAGGGTTTTTTCCAAACTGGAGGGAACTCATAGGTATCTGGTGGGTATGAATTAGAAACTGAGGCAAGGCCCAGTGTCACTGGATCCCATGCTGGGGATTCTGACTCTTCCTTTGACTTTCTGAAGAGCTAGGGCCGCTAGGTGATCTAAACCCAGACTTGACCGTGGTCCCTGTCACTCCTCTGTGCGGTCAGGGCTTGCTTCCACCCTGTCTGCCCTATGGAGACCTTCCACACATCACGGTGCAGCCGGATCTCCCGCTGCCCCTGGATGGACTTCCATGCGACGCCCTTCTCAGAATCCATCCTGACTCAAGAAGCCATCATTTTCCCTCCTTTTCCTGAACTCCAAGCGAACAGCCTTGATTCAATCACCTTGCTCAAGCCGTAGCTCTTTTGTAAGGGGTCAGACAGAAAGAGAAAAGTCCCTGCTTTTGAAATTGCTCCATCTCTGATTCCCAGAGGGTCAGAGATAAGAGGGTGAGTTGTAAGAGTGTGGATTTCTGGGGAAGTTTCAGTTCCAACCAATTGGGAAAGATATTGCTATCTGTCCATCAGCGGGTGGTTCGTGACTAGACCAGAGTCACACTTTCTGTGACTGTCCCCCATCCCACGCCCACAAACCCCAGCAGCCCTGGTTCGCTTCTGGCCTCAGAGCAGCGGGTCTTCCCCGAAACCCTTCACCTCCTGGCTTCCAGCTGCCCTCTGGCCTGCTCTCCTCTCTTCCTTTTTGCTTTTCCTTTGCTCTCCCAACACCACCACCCACTGGCCTTTTCACTTTCCCTTCCTCTCCCTAGGACTTCCTCTTCTTGACTTCCCTGTTCAACCCTTGGTCAACAGGTTTCTGCCCCTAGTCTTGACCACGGGAGATCTCTCCCACTTTCCCTCTCTCTCTCTTCCGCTCTCTCTGACTCAGTCCCCCTTCCTTGGCTTCTCCTCTTGCAGAAGCCCTTTTACAGTCAAATGCTGTGCTCCAAGTCTTCCTGTGGGGAGGAAAGCGCTGCCCCCTATCAGTTACACAGGCTCCCTGGAATGTTGGAGCCCGCCTCCCGATTCTTGGTGATTTCACTGGGAGAGCAGGGGGCGGGAGCAAGACAGGGTCCTAGTAACTCACAGCACTATTTCTGGCCTGGTTGCTCTCCAAACAACACAACACCAAAAATAGCCTGTGTTTGGGCTGGCCTGGCTCGGCCCCTCTCCCGGGAGTGAGCTGGGGTGAGTGCCCTGTCTCCTGGCCTCTGCTTGCTTAAGATCATGCCCCTGGGACCCCGACAGAGACGGGCCACCTTGGCGTGTCCAGGGTCCCTTCTCACACTGGTGCCATGCCCGATGTCCCCTCCTCCTCCACAACCCCCTCTCCCTTCTCCGGCCACTGCAGGCCTTCTTTCCTTAAACTCCTATAAACCTATAGCCTGAAGAAGGCAGAAGGGCAAGCCCCCAACCCATCTCCTAGCCCCAGCCCTGCTTGTCCGCGGCTGCTTCTTTTCTGCAGTTCTATCCCAGTGTTTCAGAGCAGGGGGCACTGAGAACCATTTAGTCTGGTCCTCCAAATTCGCAGGCACGGGCCCTGAGGTCCACAGAGGGGGCGTGAGGTGTGTGAGGCCACATGGGGCCGTCCGGTGGGGGAGAAAAGCAGTCACTGCAGTGGTCAGACCCGCCCGGGCACGCGGATCTGAAACCTTGCTGGTTGTGTGTCCTTAGGCAAAACTTAACCTTCGGATGCCTCGGTTTTCTTTTTTGTAGATAGGCATGTAGATGACAGTTTATAGAGAGGTTGAGAATGAGCCCCATCTTTCGAGGTTGTCGGTATTCAATGGAATGTTGTCTGTGAGCGTGTGGCGTGTTCTAGGCTCTCACTAAGTGGCAGCCAGCCATGCTTGGTTGGGACAGAGCCAGAACAGGAACCCAGACGGCTCGAGCTGTTAATTTTGATACAATGCGAGCTTCTTGATGTTAGATGTTCTTGTTCGCTTCCCTTGGCCTGGGGTGAGTGTTGGCATCAAATGCCAGCCCCCCTTGTCCGCTCCGGACCAGATCTTCCCACTTCCGCCCCCGGCCTGATGGGCAACTCCTGGCTGATTTTGCAGATTTTAGATCTTAGGAAGATCTTGCTGTCTGGGCTGTGGAATCACACATGGACCTCCCCGACATTCGACACTCGTCCCGATCCCCCGAACATACTGGGAAGGAGGGGAGCTTGTTTTAGTAAAAGGTAAAAACCAAACTGAGCTTGACCGACTCTTCTAGTCCTAGCCCTCTTTTTTTTTTTTTAAAGATTTTATTTATTTATTTGAGAGAGAGAATGAGAGAGAGAGCACATGAGAGGGGGGAGGGTCAGAGGGAGAAGCAGACTCCCCGCCGAGCAGGGAGCCCGATGCGGGACTCGATCCAGGGACTCCAGGATCATGACCTGAGCCGAAGGCAGTCGCTCAACCAACTGAGCCACCCAGGCGCCCCTAGTCCTAGCCCTCTTGACCCATTCTCTGCCACCCACATCCCCGATCCCTTGTCGAGTCCCCAGACGCTTCACCCCTTGCACACACTTCCCCTGTCCCGCGGTCACGTCTGTACTTGGGGAGCTTACTGTGCTGTTGCCCCGTCTCATTGATTTTTATGTCCTGGGGGGCCCAAGGCACAGTATCCCCTTGGGGGCTCTCTCATAATGTCGCTGTTCAATGAGCACCAAAACCACTACACCCCCCAGGCAAGAATGAGCCTCCTCTCTTGGGGGAAAGAGGCAGAGGGAGCGAATGGGGCCCAGTGTGGCCATAAGGGGAAGTCTGATGAGTAGGGAAGGGTGGGGTGTGCAATTTCTGGGGTAGCTGTGACCACCGAGTCTGCTGGGGTCAGCCAGAACAAGGTAGTGCAGGCCTGTGGGGCACCCTAGGGACACCTTCCATTTCTCTTTACTCACATATGTGGATTGTCCAGCTCTGATTCACTTCTTTCATCCTTACCAGAACTTGTTCCTCGTTCTCTGAATTCCTGAAACTCCCTTTGTAACTTTCTCTGGACACATCCTGTTTTATTTTACCCTGGCTGTTGTGTGAATCTTGCTTCTCCAAGATGGCCAAATATTTATTGACAATGAATGCTCGTCGGTGTGATTTAGAGAAATAGACATTTCTCCCTCCCTGAAGGAACAGACACATTTACCGGAGCGGAAGATTTAATGTGCACGCGATCATTAGATTAAAATGTAAAACTGTCTCTATGCCAAGTTGTGGGCCAGGCTGTGAGGCGCAGGCTCGAATGGGGTAGGCGGGAGGCTCCCCAGAGGCAGAGGGACTGGTGCTGGGTTATGAGGGAGAGAGACAGCATGGCCTTGGTGGAGAAGCAGGGAGGTCCATAGGGATGGGGTGGGCCCAGGGGGCACAGAGCCACATGGGGGGAAGGGAAGAAAACACGCCCACCCTCTCTCCACGCTTTCCTCTCCAGGGAGCAATTTTTTCTCTTCTGGCTGAGGCTTCTTGTCTCTGTCTTGCCCTCCCAACGATGAGCAGGCCTCTGCTCTTTCTGTACCCGCCTTCTGGCTCCTTGAAATAGATGTTTTTGTTCTAGTCTTGTTCCTGGCCCTGGACACCACTGTTTTACTGAGCAAATGCCCAGAGAAACAGTGACCCCGGGTCAGTGGGGGACCTGTGGGTGGCAGGGGTCCCAGGGATGAAGCAGCCTACGTGATACAACACAGATGGAATTTGCCACCGGAGAGTCAGGGGCCTCTCGAGTCACTGACCATTCCTCGCCCTCACTTCCTTGCCATATGGAAGCAGACTCTCTCTGCATGTCTTTCCATCTGAGTCACCCTGGGCTACTCGGTAAGCAGCTGCCTTGATGAGCAGTAAGGCATTCGGGCTGCTGGTGTCCTTGGATATACCAGGGCCCACAACCCTTCCCATCACCTTCTCAGGATTTGCAGCTGGGTCTGGGAGAATGGGCGCAGGGTGCTCTCTCTCGACACAGGATTCTCTGATGGTCATTGGTGTGACCAGACAGTCTTGGCTCTGGTTATCACACTTCCTTCCTAGAGCTTCCATCTCCCTAAGATAGACACCACGGCTTGGAACAAGACGCCTTGTGTAGAAAGAGGCAGACGTGGCCCGAGGAGCAGCAGGAGCCTCCCTTGTTCCTCTGAGCCTCCATTTTCTCTTTGGCAATGTGGGGAGGATGATGCCATTTTCGTGATAGTGTCGTTAGGATTTCAAAGGATGGCGTGGGTGAAGTGATCGAGTGTATCTGTCCATACAGAGAAAGTGGTCTGTAGGTTTCAGTTGACTCTAAAATGTGCATTTCTGGGGCGCCTGGGTGGCTCAGTCAGCTAAGCGTCCGATTCTTGACCTCAGCTCAGGTCTTGATCTCAGGGTCGTGAGTTCAACCCCCGCGTTGGGCTCCACTGGGCATGGAACCTACTTAAAAATAAATAAATAAAAATAAAAACTTGTATTCTCCATTTTTCTTCCTGTGTGTCCTCTCTTGAGCCCCTTGGTTCCCAAGGGGAGACTGGGACTCCTGTGCTGGGGGGGGTCAGCTCATCGGGCCCTCAGGTAAGGAACCCCGGAAGCTCAGCAGGTGGGGTTGGACAAGACCCCCACTGGGACAAGGAAGGCCATCAAGGGTTCTGGCCCATGTCTGGCACTGGCAGGAGAGGACCAGGCTTCCCGTGGATGCCTGAGGAAAGCATGATCACCGTGTTAAGAACTTGGCTCTGAAGCAGGTCTTTCCTCATCCAGGACCCAGAATTATACCATGCCCTCCTCCTGAGTCCCTTGCCTAGGTGGCCTTGCTGTGCCCACCCCCCCGCCCCAAGTGTGTCAGGAAATAGCAGGACTGGGAGTAAAGGCTGATGCAGGCAGAGTGAGTAACTTATTCATGTCACAGCTCTACCTTGGGGGTAGGGGTGCTGGCGGGAGAAGCCGGAGCTGCAGGGGCGAAGGGAGCCGAGGTGGCAAGGTGAAGCAGTTCAGACCTGACAAGGGCTCCGGGGCTGGCAGGGCAGGCTGACCTGGGGTGCATTTAACACCCCAGGAATCGTACTTGGGCTCTTTCCTGGAGCCACCGTGTGGGACAGCGTCTAGGGCAGCAAAGAGGAGGCAGGAACCCCCCCCATCCACACCTGCCCCTTCTCCTGACCTTATGCAACCCCACGGGAAGTGCCATGGGCAGGGGAGTCGGCACAGACCGGACGACAGTCTTGTCTATCACCTCTACCCCCGCCCCCTGCCCTGCGACCCCCATTGGAGACCGGCCTCAGTCTTGGCCTGTCTAGCAGGCCTCCTTGACTCCCTTAGAGCCAGGAGGCGTCTTGCACCAAATCTCAGGGGAAACCAGTTGGGGATTATGAAGTCCCAGGTTGCAGGTGTGTCCCCATCTGTGTGAAACCTCCTCATGTGTCCGCCCCAGGCTTGCTCCCTGGGCTCACACGGCCCACTGCAGGGTGGGGGGGCTTGCCCACCCACAGCGGACACACTGCAGGCCCCACAGAAGAGGCCCGAGGCCCTGACCAAGGAGGATGGTCAGCTTCCCGCTTCCCGCTTCCCCCTTCACTGTCCTCAACCCCTGTCCTCGCCACGAATGGTCGAGGTCCTGGCCGGCGGCCAGGGCTGTCTGGACAGGAGGAAACCAGGATGTGAGGCCCAGTGGTGGTGGTAGCCACGGAGTAGTAACACAGAACATTGAGTCCTCAAGAGCAAAATTCCACCGGAAAGAAAACAATACACGGGAGACCGAGTCACCCTCCAGAGAGCAAGGGGGCAAGGAAAGGGACAGGGCCTTCCTGCCCCAAGCAGGTAAACAACCCCCAGCCCGGGGAAGCCCCATCATGAACTGTCTTCCAGGTAGGGATGCTGGCATGGAAAGCTAGAGGTCTGGGTCCTGCTTTGGGACAACTGGGAGAAATGGCCCCCTGCCCCCTTTCTGGCCTTCTAAGGCAGATGAGCTCTTACAGGGGAAAAACAGGATCTCCTGTCAAGGTCAGGAAGATCAGAGGGAGGCCAAAGGCAGAACTGAAAGAGTATTTGGCAAAGAAGACCAGCCCTAAATGGCCAGGGGGCTGCCGGAAACCAAGTAAGACAACTCTAGGTTCTAGGGCAGGATTTGTGGAGATCGGAGCCTGTGGGAGCTCCATGTGGGATGAAGGAAGCCAGGCCAGTGTGGAGGCCAGCTTAGGGTCCCCCACTGTGTGCACCAGAGGGCGAGCTTTCTTCTTTGTTCAGAGCCCAGAACAACTGGCAGCTGAAAGAGACGGAAAGAGACATCCCAAGAGCACCGCAGTGCCCCTGGGATGCATGCCAGCATCCCACGCTGGTGAGGCTGGGGTAAGAAGGATGCTGAGCGTCTGAAAACCCCTGCCAGGCTGTCTGGATACGTGGGTGCCCCTGTTGATGGGTTCAGGCAGTTTCTGACCTGCACATCCATTGATTCCTAAGGCGCTGGGGTCTGTATGCCTCTTCTTTAGAGGTTAGGGGGAAATGTCCCTTCCCCATACTGTAGCGGTACCGCTAGCTAAGTTGTGCAGAGGGGTGGCTGTCTGCCAGGCCCTGCTGTATGCTCAGTACCTGTGTTCATTCTCATCCGGCTCAGAGACCAGGAGGGGCACTGTCCCGATCCACAGGAGACCCACACACAGGGGTGCTGGATCTCTTGCTTGAGGTCACTCAGCTAACGAGAGGAGCTGGTTCCAGCACCCCTAGCTCTTAACCTGCCTCCATACTGTTTTTCAGTGCTTCAGCTGTCCCCCTGGGGTCCCCTGCACATCTGTTCCCCTAAGCCCCCAACCCAGGATGGGCCCAGGCTTCTCCCTTACTATGACCCACAGCTCCCCTTCTCACCCCTGGCTCCTTCCTTCCCCCAGAGCAGCTGCTGAGCAAGGAACTGGTTCCCACTCAAGCCGTGATGCTTTCACACTCTCCCCAGCCACACTTGCTCGGGAATGGTGACTTTCTGGTCTGGTCCAGTGGCTGTCCGCCCCAGCTTCACCTCAGGCTTACCCAGGAGCGTTTGAAAAGTCCTGAGAGCCAGGCGCACCGCTGATGATTTGAATCTTGAATCAGAATCCTGGGATGCTGGTTTGGTTTGGTTTTGTCTTCACTGGCTCCTCCCTGGGATCGAGATTACAACCTTAGACCACCCCAGCGAGTGGTGTGCAATTTCAGACCCTTGTGGCTCCGAGGTGGCCTTTGGAGGCAAGGGATCTCATCGCACTAGAAAGAATCTGCCTGACTCTTCCCCGAGGCCTTGAACCTGGGTCGCCTGGTGACAGGGAGCCGTAGCCTCTGGAGGGGGCTGGGGAGGAGGATGTGCCACACTGTCCTTCGACCCATCTGCTCCATTAGCACTTTCTGGGCGCCGTTCATGTTTGTGGGCTGGTTATCTGTTGACCCTGGACTTCAGGCTCGACTTTGAGATGGGTGGAGAAGGCCGAGAGGAAATGAAAAGCTGGTCCCAGGCACGGAAGCACTGTCTTCAACTTCAGGGCCAGAGAAGCCAGAACGGGCCTCGAATGCCTTAGAAGAGGGACACATGAAATGCTCAGGAAGACCCCTGTGAGAGCCAGCCCGCGAACTGGATCTGCAAGATGTCACTATCCTAACTGTCATCAGCAAGCTCTCACGGAGAGCTGCTTTTATTGCCCTTTCTGCCCGTGGGGCAGGTAAATGTGCTGGGGCTGGAGATAGGGCTTTGGCCCTGGAGGGATTTAGGGCCCTGTTTTGGAGAAAGGCAGTCATAAAGACAAGGATTTCAGAGAAAGGGTGTGCCAAATGCCTCTTGAGTGATACAGGAAATCAGGCATCCAGCCAAGTGAGATCTGAGGCCTGGGGCAGGCAGCGAAGGGTCCAGGGGCCTGACCTTTGCGATAAGGCAGAGGGGCCCGGTGGAGAGGACAGGGAGGTCGTGTCAGCCTGGAGAAGCAGAGTCATGTGGGGAGAAGGGCCTGGGAAGGGAGAACACCAAAGAGCAGGCCGAAGGATTTGCCCTGTGTGCAGGTTCCTGGTGGAGCCTCCCTGCTCCCTGCCCGTCACCCACCCGCCCGGACCTGCTCTCTTAGTCAGTCCCTGTGCCGGGTACTCCTGCCCCTGCAGCTCTGGGGTGGTGATGAGGCCCCCGTTATTCACGGCCTGAACCGACAACTAGCTCCCTGAGGCACACTCCCTCTTTCCCAGAGTGCAGCCCAACCTGCCAGCTCACCACCCTGGAGGGCTGGCCCCAGACCCAGACGACCTCTGTGGGTCATGCCAAGGTCGGCGGGAGCTCGGGGCCCTGCGGCTGGAGACCTCTCCCGCCTCCTGAGCCCTCCGCCCTGCACCGGCCACCTCTGTCAAAGGATTGGGTGCTCTGGGGAAGCAGAAGGGCAACTGTCTCATTTCCAAGATCTAGCTCCTTCAGAGGGGACACCAGTGGAATTACAGAGAGACCAACAGGAGAGCTTTGGAGTCTAGGAAATTTGGGAGGCTCCTCATTCTGAGCTCCTGCTTTAGACTCGTGCTGAGGAACCCATTCTGCTCTGGATGTATCAAGTAGACTAAGCGCTCAGGACAGGCTCAGGGGACCTACGTCTTCAAGTGTTTATCCTTTCAGGAAGTGGCACCCCACACACTCTGCAGCAGTGGCCGAGGAGGGAGGCGGCAGCAGATCCCGGATGGAAAACCCCTAACACGGAAACTTCCTGTTATCACTTCTGCAAACCCCAAGGGGCTGTAGGTAAGGGGAGGAGGTCCTGTTGTGTCTGGCACACTGAGCTGGTTTCCGGGCTGAATCAGGCCCACAGTTGGGGCAGCAGGTGGAAGGCTGTCGCCTCTGGTCTGGGGCAGGGGCTCCCCTGCCCTCCCTCTGTGACAGGGCTTTCCTGCCAGTGGGTGTTAGCGCTGCAGCTGGACGGCTGGACCGGGCAGACGTGTGTGCGAGGGGGTGGGTGTGAGGGGTAGCGGTGCACTTGGGGGGATGGGCACCCGCCAGGTCTGTGTTAATTGCAGGGCCTCCCTAGGCCTGCTGGGCTTCTCCACAAACCCAGTTCCTGTTTGGGGAAGATCAGCAGGAACAGTGGGTGAAAGAAGGAAAGTGGGAAGGCATTCGTGATGGGGACAGGATCTTTTCTTTTTTTTTTTTAATTTATTCTTATGTTAATCCCCATACATTACATCATTAGTTTTAGATGAAGTGTTCCATGATTCATTGTTTGTGCATAACACCCAGTGCTCCATGCAGAATGTGCCCTCCTCAATACCCACCACCAGGCTAACCCATCCTCCCACCCCCCTCCCCTCTAGAACCCCCAGTTTGTTTCTCAGAGTCCATCGTCTCTCATGGTTCATCTCCCCCTCCGATTTCCCCCCCTTCATTCTTCCCCTCCTGCTACCTTCTTCTTCTTCTTCTTTTTTTTTTTCTTAA
>NC_138373.1:6939130-6992550 GCF_054177405.1 Leptonychotes weddellii | reverse complement strand
AGTGCAATTGCTGGATCATATGGTAGCTCTATTTTCAACTTTTTGAGGAACCTCCATACAGTTTTCCAGAGTGGCTGCACCAGCTTGCATTCCCACCAACAGTGTAGGAGGGTTCCCTTTTCTCCGCATCCCCACCAACATCTGTCGTTTCCTGACTTGTTAACTTTAGCCATTCTGACTGGTGTGAGGTGGTATCTCATTGAGGTTTTGATTTGGATTTCCCTGATGCCGAGCGATATTGAGCACTTTTTCATGGGGACAGGATCTTCTTCTGCCCTATCTGTCCCCTCCATCTACACCATCTGATTTCACATTTCCCACCCATCTCCCTTGCTGTTCTTATGTAAATCAGCCCTTCACAGAGCCTCCCAAGGAAGCTTGGATCCCACCTTTCCCCCAAAGGCTTTCCAGCCTCCTCCAGGCCACCCGAAGCTGTCTCTCCTATGAACTTGAACGCTCTTACCATCAGACCCACACAGTCAGACACACCGCTCAGCACTGGATCGTTCTTCGACTGTACCACACGTGTTGATTTTGTTTTCCCTACTGGGTTTTGCGCCATTTAGAGGTAGGAACTATTTGGATCTACGCTTTCCTCCTCTGTGCCTTAATACTGCCCCACGTGGGCAGGACTTGGGCCTGACAGCCAAGTACCTTGAAGTTAACATTGCCTTCTGAGAATTCAATTAGGAAGAAACACGGTTTAGGAGAGGTTATTAGCCCTCTGTAGAAATTACCTAGGAGACTGTCTGTCTGTAAATATCCCAAATCCAATTAAGGAGACCTGGGTGAAATCTCAGAAGGACAGATAAGATTGCAAATGCATTTTAGGGACCTAACTGCATTGTCTTCTGCCCGGGTGGGGTGGGGGGAATGCCAACAGAGGGAAGACTTCTCCCTCATTCTGAATGGAGCTTCCAGGGAGACCCAGCTTGGGGCTGGGTCTCTAGGCTGTGCAGGACAGTTGGTGCTCTGTCCCAGAAACCTCCCGGGTCAGGCCATGGGGCTGGGTTGTCCTGAGTTGGCATGGATGTCTCAGCCTATCATCCAGCTGTTGAAATCATCCAATGCCTTGGCCTTGTTCTGATCCCATACTCTGTCATTTGATTCTGAAGCCGCCAGGAGAGATGTGTCCAGGTGCCTGGGGACCATGGCTCTGTCAGTAAATTAATAAGTCAGCATTTGGTTCCTGGTACCAGTCTTTGTGCACCCAGTTGCTGTTTTTTGGCCCCAAGCTGGGTTTGTCCATGGTGTGCACGCATTAGTAGGGAACCAGGGGGGGGCTGTGATGGGCGTCCACAATAAAGTCACTTCATTTGGTGATCCACCGCTTTCCCCAGCTGGCCATGTCTTCCCTTGACATTTTTGCACTTGCTGTTTGCATTGGTCCCTTAGAGGTAGGGCCCAGGAAATGCCTTCGGTACGTGGACTGATTGATTGGTGCCTGGGGGGTGGGAGGAAAACAGCTCAGCCCAGGACCTTTGTCCCCAGAAGGTGTGGGGAGAAGGCAAATGGTCCCAAAGGGTGAGGGGAGGAAGGAACGCTGAGCTTTGACTGGACATCTCCTATGTGCCAGGCACTGGCTAGGTGCGTTTACATTCTGTATCTCATTTCTTCTTGTGGGGGCCCCACGATATCTCACTGCACCCATTATACAGATAAGGAAACAGGGTCCAGAGAGGTTAAGAAACCTATGCTGGGGTGGGGGTGGCGACGCCTGGCTAGCTCAATTGGTAAAGGGTGAGCTCAGGTCATGATCTCGGGATCCTGGGATGGAGCTCCATGTTGGGCTCCCTGCTTAATGGGGAATCTGCTCCTCACTCTCCTTCTGCCCCTCCCCCGGCTTGTGTTTTCTCTCTCTCTCTCTCAAATGAATGAATGGAATCTTAAAAAAAAGAAAGAAAGAAAGAAAGAAACCTATGAGGGGGTCACCCATTAGTGACTGCCGGAGCTGGGGTAAAATGTGGCTCTCCTCATCCTGAATCCCATTCTTGGAGGAAAGGAGGAAGGACCCCAGAGGGAAGGCATATAACCTTTCGTGATAAGAGAGGGGCTTCTGGGTGGAGCTCAGAGGCACTCCTGGAGGGCTTTGCTCCTTGCCCCCCCCACCCCGCACTTGCCCTTGGGGGGCAGACTTGGCAATCGTGGTCCTCTACTGAGGATTAAATGATAGGAAATGAGCTTCAGGGAAATTCCAGTCTTGATTCTTTGATGAGGTGCAAGCTGGCATGGCTCCCTGCCTGGGAACACCCTACCAGCATGCCTCCCCCCCATGTGTTTACAACCCCCTCTCTCCTGCAAATACCATCGAGGATGCTTGGCTCCAGCCACATGCAGAAACCCATATGTGAGGCGTGCTCCTGCTTCTCCAACATCTGAACCCAGATGCTCCCTGACAGCTCCCGATCCAGCTTCTGCCTCCCCTGATGACCCACTTCCAGATGTTGCTCAGACATCCCAGCCTCCTTCCTTTCCTCTCCTGCTGCCTCCCTGAGCCCTTAGATGGTGACACAGACGCTGTGTCTTCCTGAGCATGGAGGTTTGTGTCCTCAGGTCTCTTCAGGCTTCCTGCCGCTCCTGATATTCCTGGGTCTCCATTCTTTTCTCCAGGGGTCACTTGGGAGCAAGGGGCTGGGCAGAGGCCAGCACCAGCTGTGGCCTCCTGTGGTCAGTTCTCCATCACTCCCCCGGGGAGGCGTTGCCCACAGGGCCTTCCAGGGAAGCCCATCCTGCTTCCCCCATCCCTTCTGGTTGATGTTTTTTTTAATCACTCTTCTACCGACTTCCCCCATCACCCTGCCCCCCTCCCCAAAAGATATCTCTGCCTTGAAGCACAGCATCTCCTCAGCTTCCAGACTCTTCCTGGTGGGAGAACCACAGAGGCTTGGGGGCAGAGAAGGGGACTGGGGGGTGAAGCAGGGGGTGAGGGCCTGGATCCCCCTGCCTGGGCCCGGGAGAGCCGCCCTGGTGAAGAGACAGTGTCTGGGAGCGCAGGTGCCCCTGGGGTAGGCAGGGGCCTCCCTGCGTTCTAGCTCAGTTCCCAGCAGTAGGAAACCCATAGAAAAGCGATCTGGGGCGGGGGTTCTGCCTCCCCTCAGCTTGGGGCTGGGAGCCTCCCACACAGTCTCGGGGAGAGCAGGAAGGGAAGTGTTAGGGAGTGGGCTACGGGAACAGCCCTGCCCCAGCTCTGCAGGGTCCGGGCTCCCTAGTCCCCTTCACTGCCCTCAGGAGGTCTCTGTGGTTCTGCCACGAAAATTCTGGAAGCTGGGGTGCTGCGTTTCAGGGCAGAAGAAATATCTTTTGCGGGGGCGACGGGGTGATGGGGGAAGTCAGTAGGAAGAGTGATAAAGAAAAACATCAACCAGAAGGGTTGGATGAGCCGGGTGTGGCTTCCCTGGAAGGTCTCATGGGCAGCTCCCCCCGGGGAGGGGGGTGGTGATGGAGAGCTGGCCCCAGACAAGCCGCAGCTGGTCTTGGCCTCTATCCAGGCCCTTGCCCAGCTCCCGTAGATCTTGTCCGTGTGACATCATCTCCAATCTCAACTTCCCCATCTTTAAACCAGGGATGATAGTAATCGCTACCTCCCAGAACCGTTGAGGGTACTAAATGAGATATGTGTAAAGTGCAAAGCAGGTAGGAAGGGACCTGGCTCAGAGTAAATGCTCAACAGATAGCGTTCATTCATCCATCCATCCCTCCCTTCATCCATCCATTCATTCATTCAGTATCTACTATATCCCAGGCACTCTTCTACGGGCATAGGATACAACGCACACAAAATGGGCAAAATGCCCTGTCCTTCTGGGGCTTGCGTCCTTCCCAGGGTGGCAAACGGAGAGGAAACAATCGACAATAAATAAACAGGATAAACAATGAAATGAAACAGTACCGTAGAAGGTTGAAGGACTCGGGGTGGGGGGGGGGGGGAAGAAAAAGGACAGTAGAGTGGTTACTTTTCTCTCTAGAATTTGGATAACTTCGCTCTTATTCATGCCTCCCTTCTAAGGAGGAGGGATAAACCTCTTTTGCCCCAGGGCCAGCCCGGCCAGGGGCTTCGCCTACTCCTGTCACTGCTGCATCCCAAGTGAGGGACGGTGACTAGGTTCCAGGACTAATTCGCTCCTTTGTTCCTTTAGCCAACAAATATTTACTGAACACCTGATCTCGGAAGGCTCCATGTGAGTCAGAACCTCTTGTCCTGGGGAGGAGGGGGCCGCGTGTGAATAATCTAGGTGAGAAAGTGACCCGGGTCGCTGGCGGGGACAAGCGGGTCTGTGTGCCCTGCATGGTGCCCTACAATCTCTGTGTCCTGCCCCACCCCCCACTGGATTCGGGGGGCTGTTCCCTCTCGCCTTGCTTTGGCTGTTTTCTGCCGGGAAGCTGATGGGACTGTCCCTACCTTAGTGTTAAGGGGAGACAGTTCTCTGTGTCTCAGGGGGAGGAGACATTTTCTGAGTTGATCCTTGAGCAAAGTCAAGGCCAGAGAGCCCCATTCCCCTGCCCTCAGCAGTGAGGAGGGATGCTGTGACCATCTGTCCAGTCGTGTGCCCGGCCTGGGACACGTGGCCGTCTCCCCGCCCCTACAGCGAGGCCTCGGCTGCCCTTACAGGGAGGCTGGCCTCACCCGGGCAGCGCAGTGCAGGGGAGAGAGGCCCCTTGCGGCTGTGACCATGGCATCCTGCTGCAGACCCCAAGGCCTTGGGGGAAAGGGAGTAGCTCCACCATCGCTGGGGCTGCCTTCTCAACCGCGGAGGAGGAGAGACCCAGGTCTGAGGGAGGAGGCTTGGCCACATGGCTAGGAACCCCAGGCCGTGTGTGTCTGACCGCAGAAGCAGACGCTCCGCCTTGGGGTCTGGAGCTGGGAACAGGCCGTTCTCCCCACAATCACCGCTCACATGGACCTGCGCCTGGCCCCCTCAGCTGCTGAGTCATGCTCCCCAGGGTTCAGGGAGGCGCCGGTCCAAAGCCGGGCTGAGTCATTCCATGATGAATTGTGGAATTCTTATTCAGGCTGTCACCGCAGCAGTGGTGGGCCCTGACCCCCACCCCCTGCTTCCCCACCAAGCCACTCAAAACATTCTCTCCTCAGCTCTCTCCTCTTCTCCATCTTGCTCCCCCACCCCGGCCAGTGAGCACCAGACAGTGGGGTGCTCATAAGTATCTCTGAGTTTCCCTTCCTGTGTCTAGATTCCAGACCTATTATAGGGACAAGGGCCTGGTCTGTGAGCTTAGGAAAGAACCTCCGATCTCATTCCATTCAGCTGTCATTGATGAATGCAGGAAGAGGGACACAGGTTCGGGAGTCAGGGCTGGTTGGAGTCAGAATCCAAATCTACTTATAACAAGCAAACCTCACCATCTTCAGTGTCCCTGTCTGTCAAATCATGTTAACGATTCCTACTTTGTAGGAGTTGAGGCTTCTGGAAGCCGATGGGTAGGAAGCACAGGTAGGGGGGCGCTCTGTAACTGCTATTCTATCTGTATTCGATGGGGAGGCCAGAAGTTGTGCGGGTTAAGCTCCTTCCCCTTCTGGCTCGGCAGAGCTGGTGGCAAGGGGGCAGGAGTACCTCGAGGGGCTCTGGACACTAGGTCAGAGTGGGTGGGGCTGGCTAGTAAGCAGACGATCCTAGAGCCCCAATACCTCCCAGCCCTGCAGGGCCCACCATGCATGCTGGAAGGTGCCCACAGATGCCTGTTTGGTTCCTCCAAACCAGAAACAAGCAGAGACTGGTGGTGGGCACAGCCACCCTGACCTGGGACCCTCGCCCACCTCCCCCTACCCCACCCCTTCATTCAATTGTACCCCACCTGAGTGTGCCCACATGCAGGTCTGCCGAGCCAGGTCACCTGCTGGCTCCCACCAAGGGTTAGCCTGGAAGATCCACATCTCTGCCCAGAGGCCCCTTCCGTCTATAGGCAGGAGTTGGGGGGGACTGAGGGGGACAACAGATGGTGACTGTGGGTCACCCTGCTCCTGTAGTGTCCCCCAAGGACTGTGTGTTGGCATCTTTGGAGCTACAGCAGGGGAAGTCATGATATCTGGGCCCTTTGCTCTCTGGTGTTGACTGTTCCCCACGGCCACGAATCCATCTAACAGAAGGGTCACGTTTTTTCAAAAGAATTTATTAAGAAACAGGAGAAAGATAGGAAGTACACGAAAGAATGAAAGCTTCCCACGCAGGTTCTTCAGCCCAAGGCAACTAAGAAAACTTTGCTGGGCTGACACCATGGGTACCGAGGTCCCGATTCTGTTTTCAACCCCGTCTCTCTTGGCTGCTAAGCCAACCAGTTCAGACTTTCTCCGGAGACAAGTCAGGTTGTCTTCCCAAATCTCCCCCAAACTCCTTCTTAATCGCCTCTTTATATACAGGCCCTTCTCTACCTGGTCCTGAAGGCTCCTCACCTGGGGCTTCAGGTGAGGTCCTGCCTTGATCCCACTGTACCTACTCCACTCTCCTATCAAAGGCCATCCGTGGTCCCTGGAAAACCTATTTTTGCTCCTGTCCTGACCCATTTAATTAAACTATATTCACGAACCAGTTGGGCAGGCTGGTTCTGCTATCTTTAGTCAAGTTACCTATTTTCCTAAGTCTGCATCTGAACTTGACTTTTCTCCTGCTAGGAACATCTTCTTGAACACACCCTGGCAGCTCTCTGCCCCAGCTAGTCCAAAACCACTCCCTCCCCACCGCCCGAAGTGGACCTCTGTGCCCTGTCCAATCTCCCATTTCATTTGCAGGATAACTATAATCGTCAGCTGCCCTGTCACAGACAGATGGTCAAACACCTTGTTCTTGGCACCCACCTATCGAATCCTGCCCAGCCCAGATCACCAACTTCACCCATTTCCTTGGAAGGTTTCTGACTTCCCTCTCAGACCTCTACCCTTCTGGAATTCTATCTCTGTAACATGTATTAGAATGACACGGCTTTACAGATACAGTAATAACAAGATTACAATGACAGGAGAGCTAGTCCCTCCCAAATTACAGTTCCTCTAAATTATCAAAAGATCGGGCCATGCTTGCCATTTTGAACTTTTCCTAAGTGTCTATGGTTATCAGTCCTTCATTGGCACAGGCTGGTTCTCACCTGGCTTTCAGAACAGCACTGAGTCTTAGCAAGCTGGCCTTTGGTCCCTTCTGCTCCTACAGTTACACATATGGCTTCTTCAAATAACTGCTACAAAGCAAAACAAAACACCTCCTCCAAAGGAGAAATAGGTAACAATGCTACCCGGACCTTCTTGAGCTTAACCTCACAATATGTGCGTATAACACCCCCACGCAGGCTTACGCCAATGGAAGAGTTTGTGTTAGGTCAGCACAGGTCAGCTAAGCTTGTTCCGAACCCATACTTCGGATTTGAGCACTTCTCCGTGCTTCTCACCCAGTACTCACAAACAACCCCGAGAGGTGGGCATGGTGCCTACTGTGATCCCCGTTTTACTGATGTACTAACTGAGGTTCAGAGAAGTTAGGAAGCTAGCCAAGATCACACAGCTATTTCGTGGAGGAGCCGGAGGTCTTTGGTACCAGGTCTCTGCTACCTCATTCCCTTCCCTTTATTAGACACAAAGACTATGGAAGAGGTTTTCTACTCCTTCTCTCTCTACCCGAATGGCATGCTTCTTTCACCGGTATACGCACAACCTGGAAAGTTCCAAACACAAAATGGAATGATTGATCAAGTTAACTGTCATAGTCAAATGTGGGTGTGGGTGTGTGTGTGTGGGGGGTTGTATCTTTCAGGATGTTCCTGATTTCTTAACATCTGTAGTTTAACCAAGAACTTTCTTGCCGTGCTGTGTAGGATCCCTAGATCACAGTTAAGGTGCTGGAGATTTTACCCCCAAATTTTGCTCAATGCTGTACTTTCCTTCTGTTTCACCTTTTGCCAGTGTTCCATGCCTTGCTACCCCTGCCCTTCAATGAGGAAAAGTTAGTACTTGGTCAATCTTCCAATGCCCGGCCTCCCAGGATCCCTACAGCTTCCTGGAAAGTCACGTGGTCCCTATAGCTCTGAAGCATCTATGGGATTCTCTTCTTGCAGCCAAGTGATATTCCCATGGTTCCCATGCAGCTCTGCAAAACTGTTTTTCTAACCCAAAGGTATAGGATCCCTTAGGGCCTATGACTCACCAGGTCCCCCTTCACACACAAGCAAGACACCCCAGTCTCATCTCTTTTGTGACTCAGCTGGGCCACCCCCTGGGAGGCATATGGTGGCCTGTGTCCACAGTGCCCCCTACCAGAGATTTCCCACAAGCCAAGGTTTTGGACAACTTGATTGGCTGGGGCTTGGACATCTGAGGTGGGAAACCTCTGGAAAGTCTTATTGCTGTCTTGTGCTTTTTCTAGATACTAATTCTTTTCACAGACGTTCATTTAGCACCTACTATGAGCCATCACTGTGCTCTCTGCAAAGAGAGCTGCAAGGAAGAGAAGACATTGTCCCCACCCCCACACAACTCACCCGATACTAGTTGGTTCCCTAGAAACACCACTTGGTCTGAATTAGTTGGTGAATTCAGCAAGACCTTCCCTTGCCTTGTGGACACTCCACAATGATCTGATCACCCCGGAGGACTCCCTGACCTCTGCATACCTCCCCAGGGCAGGGGCAGGTTCCTTGGTCAGTCACCAGACAGGGCCCCCCCCTATGGCCCTTCCTCCCTGCCGGGGGCCCCGGCCAGCTGGGAATTCTCCTCCAGACTCCTGCCTCTCCTTCAAACAGCCAGTCTCGTTTGCTCTAACTGACACATTCATTTGCAAATCCAATAGCTATTCTCGAATATCATTTATAGAGGTGTATGTTTTTGAAGGAAATATTCAAGCATACATGCTATTTAATGGTCAATTATAACTGAAGTAGAAATGTGGATATATGAGAAACAGCACGAAAGGACCAGAACCCAGTCTCCCAAATCACTATTTACAAATGTTGAACCTATTTCCACTCGATAACTATTCAGACATAATTTTACCTTGTGGCTATCATGATGTGATCATAATTCCAAATTCTCTCTCTCTCTCTCTTTTTTTTTGCTACGATTGCATCACATAGCATCATATTCTTCAAAATAGTTTTCATAGTTGTCATATGTGAAGGTAATAGCTCATGGTCCTAATAGACCACAATCTACTTGGCTGTCCCCCACAGCCAAGCAGTTTCCAGTCGATGACTGTGATATAGGAGTGGCCACAAATATCTCTGTGCAAATACTTTCTTTCTTTTGAATTATTTTCCCAGAATGTATTCCCCAAAGTGAGATAACTTAGTCTTATAGTCATTTCTTTCTACCTTTGTCAAGTATTGCCAAACGGCTCTCCAAAAAGCAGAGTTCCATAGCGCTGGGAGTCTATCACCCCATGACAAAACTTTTCAATGTATTTTTGGCGAATGCAAGGGGTTGGCTTTATTTGATAGTTTCCTGGTGCTGGCCTGTTTGTGTTTCCTCCTGGGGGCCAGCCTGTTGGGTCTTTTGAACCAAGTACATCTCTTGGTCACTGTTTCTACAGGAGGCTCAGCTCTTACTCAGACCAATTCTACATAGTTTCCTCCTCTTAACTGGTTTCCCTTTCATCTTTCATTATTTTTTGCTACACAAACGTTTGAAGTTTTTATATAATTGAATTTGTCTGCCTGACATTGACGATTTCCCCTATCACTTCAACGAACAAACAATGACCTCTTTAGAAAAAGGGTTTCTTTTCCCCACTCCGAATGCCCTGCACTTTCCCTCCAGACTTGTCCAAAATCCCTCTGGTTCCCATGAACATTCCCTTGTCCACGATCCCTACATTAAATTCCCTTTGGTCCTCACGCGACTGCTCCTGGCTCAACATGTCCATGGCCCATGCAAGAGACCTGCGGTCCCAGCTCACCTCCAGCGGAATCCTTCCCTGCGGATTTCATTCCTCCATCCAGCCCAGCCCCACTACTGACTTCTCAGGTTTTCCAGCTGCTTTGGCCCCGGAGTCCCACACCTGGCCTCCACAGTTCAGGCGAGGTTGTTGTCCTCAGCAACAATGGCCTACCTGAGGGCAAATCCCTTCACCCTTTAGTTCAGCCAAATGAAGGCCAGATTTTCTCTGTACTTTGCTGGGGGACACTATGACCCGAGGAGCCTCTACTTCCCGGCTGTGGCCGTGTCAAAATCCGAGGCCTCATGCGACCTGGCCTATCTCCCTGTTCCAATCTGAGGGGAAGCTGGGTTCTCAGCTCTCTTCCAGAAGGCACGTGCCTGACATACCTGAGCCCTTCTTGGCTCCGGGGATTCCTTCTGCCAAAGCTCCCCAACCCCCCTCTCTCCCCCAAAACACACTCAGACTCTCCCTGGGCCATTCCATCGGGAATGGTTTCGAAGAACACTTAACGAATTTCAGAAACCTGATCTATAAGGGC
The DNA here is from genome assembly GCF_054177405.1 of Leptonychotes weddellii. Taxonomy (NCBI): domain Eukaryota; kingdom Metazoa; phylum Chordata; class Mammalia; order Carnivora; family Phocidae; genus Leptonychotes; species Leptonychotes weddellii. The sequence goes on along the minus strand of NC_138373.1, from coordinate 6,982,143 downwards.
AGTGGCGACGAGGCAGTCACCCACAAAAGCAGGAGGCACGGTTAGCTCCGGCGCCCTCCTCCCCTCCTCCTCTGCTTCTGAGAGCTGGGGTCACAACACCGCCCTTGGTCCCATCCCTGCACCCCCCGGACGAGGGGGTTAGCAGTTTGGCACTTCACATTGAAAGGTTGCCAGGCCCTGCCCTCCGGGAAAATTGCCCTCAGCCACCACATCCCATGGCCAACTCGCCTCCCTCGTCCCTCCCTACAGCCCTCCCCCCTCCCCTCCCCTCCCCTCCCCGAGTCCCTCCCCAGTCCTAGCCCTTTAACTATCAGGAGGGCGGACCCGAAAGACGTGGATGGTCCCATTACTGAGGGACACAACCAGGTGCCTGCCGTCCACCATGGTGGTCACCCTGGGCTTTTCCAGGCCATGATAGGCTGTCAGGAAGTCGCCGAGCAGTGACCCCTTTGGATCCAGGATCACCACCTTGTTGACCTCGCGAAGGGTCAGAAAGATGTAGCCTTTCTTATCCACAGACACAGAGCCTGGCTGGCAGCCGTGCAGGCCCGGCCCCCGGTACTCCCCGATCACCTGACCCAGCCCATCACAGACCACCACGCTATTCTGCTGCCAATCAGACCCCACAAAATTGCCTTGGGGGCTGGCGGTCAGGAACACCAGCGCCCGCAGGCCCCTGTTGGCCTTGCCCCCCGGGATGAACCGGGTGGCCAGGCTGCCTTCCATGTTGTACACCTCCACGTGGCCCGACACGCTGACGGCCACCCGGTCCCCGCTCGGCATCGCGGCCACGGCATGGCTAGCCTGGGAGAGGCTCAGGGCCCGGCGCCACTGCACCTCGCCGTCGGGGCTGATGAGGTAGAGCCTCGCGCCCGCCGAGAAGGCCACAGCCCCCTGCAGGGCGGCCACGCTGCAAGGGGAGCAGCCCTCGGGGACGGGCACCGCGCCCCGGTAGTCACCACTGAGGGAGAAGCGCTTCAGTGCCCTGTTCTGCTCATCGGCCACCAGGATCTCCCGGGGGCCGAAGGGACAGAGCCCCGTGATCCGAGGAGACCTCTTGTCTCCAGGCATCCGTGTGGGGAAACTGCAGGAAAAAATGGGCCTGGGGAGGAGGCCGGAGCCCTCCAGGTTTAGCCCAGGTGCTGGGCTGGGCTCCCGGGAAATTGACTTGAGCCTGCCTTTGAACTTCCTCTTCTTGTTGGATCTGCTGCCCCTCGGGGTCTGGGCTCCTTCGTCTTCTAGGGGTGTCTGGGCTCTGCCCTCTTTTGGGGTCTGGGCTCCATCTTCCTGGGGTGTCTGGGCTCTGTCCTCCTTCGGAGTCTGGGCTCCATCTTCCTGGGGTGTCTGGGCTCTGTCCTCCTTTGGGGTGTAAGCTCCATCCCTGCTCTGGGGCTGGATTCCACCTTGTCTCTTGGACTTGGCTCCATCCTGCGTGCGGTTCTGAGCCTCATCCCCTCCCTGGCTTGCCGCTTCGTCTTTCCCACTGTCCTTCTGGAGCTGGGGCTCGTCAAAGGAGAGCCGTAGCAGGGGGCAGTTCTTGTCCAGGAGCCCAGGATGGAGCTCCAGCTGGGGCAGCAGGCAGGGGGCCGGCCCAGGCATCCGGGGGCAACCCTGCAGCTGCCGGAGCCTCTGGGCAATCGCCCCTTCCAGCGAGAGTATCTCCGCCTCGCGGCCCAGGCTGAGCACCCGACGGGCGAAGGCGGCCGCCGCCCTGGCCACCTGCTCCCGGCTCTCCAGCTCCCCCAGTCTCTCCCGGGCGGCCTCCTCGGCAGCCTCCACGTGGGCCCGTAGCTGCCCCAGCACCTCCTGCTTCTGGGCCAGGAGGGCCCGGAGGACCCCCTCAGTCACCTCCTCCACCTGGGTCCCCACTTTAGCCGCCTGCTCCCGCAGCCGGGCCAAGGCTTCCTTTTCCACCGTCCGGGCGGCCTCGAGCTCGGCCAAGCTGTTGTCCACACCAGCCAGCAGGTCCTCCAGGCCGGGCCTCCGGGCACGCACGGCCTCGGCCAGTGGCAGGCACGGGTGGTCCAGGTGGGGGTCCAGGCGGCACTCACGGCACAGCAGCTGGGAGCAGGGCTGGCACAGGAAGCGCAGGGCCTCCCCGGGGTGCTGGGGGCACTGGGCCGCCTGGCGCTCCCGGGCCTCCTCGTCGTACCAGCCCGCCCTGTAGCCCACCAGGTCCACCACCCGGTGGTTGTGGGTCTGCCGGGTACAGCGGTGGCCGTCGGCACATGCCTGGCACAGGTCATCCGCGCAGTCCAGGCACCGGGCCGTGGCCGGGCCCCCGGTGCCCGCCCCCCCGACCAGGGGACACAGCGCACAGGCGGGCTTCCCCGCGCGCAGGTCTCCGCCAGCCCGGGCCCTCACCAGATCCAGGAGCCCATTGACGAAGAAGTTGGTCTTGAAGGCGGCCACGCCCGCGGGCGGCAAGGGCACGGTCTCGCGGCACTCGGGGCAGCGGAGGTGGCCGCCGTCGGCCAGCTGGGCCAGGCAGCCTTGGCAATAGGTGTGCAGGCAGGGCAACGTTTTGGGCGCGCGGAGCTGCTCCAGGCATATTTTACAGGCCAGGAAATCGCTGCTCAGGGCTTCCAGGAGGGAGGGCGAGGATCCCTGGGAAACCATGCTGCAAGCGAGCGGTCGGGTCAGAGTGCAGAGAGGGGCCTCCCCCGCGGCCCCTCCAGCCTGCCATCCTGCCTCTCCGCCCCCCCGCCCCCAATCCTCAAGCCCCTCCAGGTCTGGGGATCTCACCTGAATGGCCAGGAAATCTTCTTCTGGTCTCCCAGGGCCTGTGGCCGCTTGCTCTTAAACTACGTAGCCGCCCAGCTCTGTGCATACATTCAACGAAGGGGCAAAAAGTAACCGCCTGGTGCCTAGTACTGTGAGAAAGGACCCGACCAAGAAGCCCAGCCTTAGGGAGCGGACAGGGTCATGATTAGCACCCCGGGGTTGGCGGGCCTGTAGCAAGTGTGGTTTGAGGCCTGTGTGAGGAGTGCTGAGGTCCAGCCGGGGGGCAGGTGCTGGGGTGGGGGCAGGCAGAGAAGGGACGCAGGGGAGGGTCCAGGTGGGCAGAATCACCTTGACTCCTGGCAGCTTGGGCAGGAAAAGGGGGCCACAGTTCCTGCAGCCCCACACACGGGTCTTCTTCTAGACCCTGGGAGCAGCATCAGGGGTGGTGTGGGCCCTACTTCCTGCCAGACTAACTCAGTAGGGGTTCTGGAGCAGAAGGAAGGAAGGCTGTGGGGAGGGGGCTGCCCTGCTGTCCTTCCAGCTGCTAGACCTCGGGGTCACCAGGCCCCGTGCCTCATCTCCTAGAGGCCTTTCTGCCTGTCCGGCTGCAAGGGGCCTCCGCTTTCCTAGAAGCCTCAGAGTTGTGTGCATCCATCTGTGACTCCCCCCACCCCAGATGCCAGCATAGTGGCAAAATCCTCCAGGAAGAGACTGGCTGTGGGAGGGGGGGTCCCCCCAAACTTCTGGGGAGTGGGGGCCGGAAGGAGAGGCCACAGAGTGAGAGGGGGCTCTTTCCCAGGGCAGGTCAAGCCTCTGGTCCCAGAGCGGGCGAGGTGCGGTGCTCCCGCCCACCCTCTCCTCTCCTCCCGCCTTCCGGGTCCCTCCCCTCCCCCTCCCTCTTCCTCCCGCTTCCTTCCCCCCACTCCCTCCAGCTCAGCTCCTCCTTCATCTGCCCTCCCCGGCCCTCCTTACCAAGCCTGAGCTGACCTTGGGCTCCAGGACGGGGAGTGGGAGTCCCCCCCGAGGCCTGGACGCGGCTGAGGCTGGGTGCCTGAGAGAGAAACAAAACTGAAACTAATGGTACTTCAACAACTTCCGTCCCCAGCCCGGGACACCGACTTGCTCGGCCTCAGGCCCCGCCTTCTTCCCTACCCCAGCCTGGACCTCTTCCTCGGGACGGGGGACCTCCACCCCTGGTCGCGGGGCCCCTCCTGCAGGCCCCGGGGCTCGGTGGGCCTCCCCGGGTTGGCCTGTCCGGATCTAGTGTCGGATCCGCTCAGCCAGCCAAGTGTGTTTGTCGCGCACACGCAGAGGAACGGCCTGAGGACACTTCCTCTGAGGGGGGAAATTAGAGATCCTCCGTGATCCAGAGCCGAGTCCTGGGGCCAGGTCTCCCGGTGAAGCAGCATAGCTCCAAAGCCAGTCCTAGGTGGGGCCCTTCATGCCACAGACCTTTGCTGAGCCTGGGGAGAGGCATGGCAACCAGATGAGGAGCTTTGGAACTGGCTTAGGGAAGGCTTCCTGGAGGAGGCATCGCTTGAGATGAGTTTGAAGGGCACACAGGAGTTTGGGAGGAAGAACATAGGGAAGAACGTTCTGGGAATCGGGAACAGCAAGTCCGTGGGTATAGAGGAATGAAATACCCCAACCCTTCCCAGTGGCTCCAAGTAATTTGGGATGGTTTATGGGAAGGGGACATGTGTGAGGGGCAGCAGATGAGGTTATAGAGGGAGGCAGTGGCCAGATCGCAGGGGACCTTATGTTCTCCATGAAGGAGTCTGAGTTTTATCCAAAAAGTCAAAAGAGACCAGTGAAGGATATTTCCCCCGATATCTTATGAAAAATCTGAAGTGCAGAAAAAGTGGAAGGAATTGCCACAAACACTAATATACCTACCACTTAGGTTCTACAGTTAAGATACGATGGTTGATTTATTCGCCATCTATCCGTGTATGCACCGCTCTGTTCACAGTGACCCCAGGAGAGCTCACTGTGGCAGCAGGGTCCAGGGAGAAAGTGGAGGGGTCTGAGCTGACACGTGGCCGCAGGACAGAGAGAAGGGTGGAGGATGGGATCCTTATTTGGGAGCTATCATTGAAGGCCACGAAGCCACCCACAGCGCTGGTGATGGGCGCTGGGGAGGGAGGCGAAGGAAGGAGCGCAGGCTTTGCAGGTCTGGAGGTCAGAAGGGAGGGTGAGGCTGGCGACACCCAGGCTTGTAACCTCTCTATACTCCTCTGTGGTTTTGATGAGTCACTCAACAGTGCCCAAAGTGAGAAGAGCAGAGCTGAGATGGCACTATGGGGGACCAGACACTTAAGGGCCATGGGGGAGGGACTGGGGCGTGAAGGAGGCTGAGCAGTAGCGGTCAGAGAAGTCGGTGGAGATCCAAGAGAGGGACGATCACAGGTGCCATGCCGGGGAATGTTGCGCGTCCAGAAGGTGGAGGTGGTCCGTGAATGCTGCAGACCAGACAGTCCAGCCAACAAAAGGACGTATTGGTACAGGTGTGTCCACAAATGTATGCACACACCTGCACATGCATATGGCCTCCGTGTGTGCTTCTTTGTGCACGCTCAGGAACCATTTGCCAGACAGCATGCCATGCGCTACGGAGCGTACGGAGATAAACAGGATATATTCCTCGCCCAAGAGGAGTTTTCAATCTAACAGCGGAGGTGAGAGTTTTACATGTTGCAATAGCAGACAGCAAGGCAAATGCCAAAATGATCATCACAGTGGCTTCTTTTTATTGGGTATTTAGCATGAGCTTGGCACAGGGTGTCGAAAACACAACCTGGTTTAATCCTCACAATCACCTGTTGGCATAGGTACGTACGGTTATCGCCTCCACTTTACAGATGAGGAAGCTGAGTTACAGAGAGAATAAGTCCATCCGCCCAAGGTCATAGCAAGTGCTATACCAACACGAGAGAGGGAGAGTGTGATTTCTCCCGGAAGGATGGTGGTGGTGTGGGAATCTGGAGGGCTTCATGGAAGAGGCAGCATTATCATGGCCGTCCTACCCTGCCTCGGCAAACATTGAACAGTTGCTTAAAGTGCCTATGGTGTGCAGCCAAGAAGACAGTTTTTTCCCCGGAGAGCAGACTCTTAAGCTAAGGGATAACTCACCTCCAGCCAAGTGATAAACATTACCACAGAGACACACGTGGGAGTGGGGTGTGCAGATTCTCCCTGATGCTGGGGGTTCCTCAAGATAACTCCGGGGTGGGCAGGCAGAACAAAATTAAAAATTACCTGCCTCGATTCCTAGAAGGTCTTAGGGGAACAAGTCATCATTTGTAGGATTTTCATTAAGCAAGTTTGAGCTTTGTTCTGTAGGTGCTTGGAGAGGGTGAGCTGAGCAAAGGTTTTTAATCTTATTTATGCAAGTAATAAAGATCATCTAAAGTAAACTTTATTTTTTTTAAAAGATTTTATTTATTTATTTGACAGAGAGAGAGAGACAGCGAGAGAGGGAACACAAGCAGGGGGAGTGGAAGAAGGAGAAGCAGGCTTCCCACGGAGCAGGGAGCCCAATGTGGGGCTCAATCCCGGGACTCCAGGATCATGACCTGAGCCGAAGGCAGACGCTTAACTTCTGAGCCACTCAGGCGCCCCTAAAGTAAATTTTAAAACACTCCTAGCATCATTGTAACAAAATAACTTTTTTCCTGTGCTTATTTCCTTTGGTCTCTGTCCCTATGAATATATTTTACCTTAATTGTATTCATAGTGTGCTTATACTTTTTGTTTACTTACCTAACTTAATGTTATGTCAACATATTCTGTTGCTTTTTTTTTTTTAAGGTATACTTATTTATTTTGCGGGGGAGGGGCAGAGGCTGGACGCAGGGCTCTATCCCAGGACCCTGAGATCATGACCTAAGCTGAAACTGAGAGTTGGACACTTAACCAACTGAGCCATCCAGGTGCCCCAACATTTGCTGTGTCTCTATACATTCTTTATAGTTATTATTGTTAATGGCTGCATAAATTATATGCTGTAATTTACTTAACTATTTAGAAATATGCCGGTAAGCCAGCTTCCCCCCTTAGCAGATTCCATGATATAAATAATGATGTAAATATTCCCATCAGGGCTGATTTCATGCTACCAATAATTTAGCAACTGGCTGCAAAATTCCCAAAATTTAACAATGAGCTCTCAGGAGCCAGTCGTCTTTGGAAGCTTTTAGAATCTTCTCTTTGTCCCCCGTGTTCTGAATTTCACAGTGAGTACTGTCGTGCTGAGCATTTATTGGGTTCTTTCGGTCTCAAAGCACGTTTCCCTTCAGGTCTGGGAAATTCTCCTATGTTGGGGAGGATTCTCTCCCCTCCGATTTCTCTAATTTCTCCTCTGTTTCCCACTCTGGAACTTCCACCGTTCAGATGCTGGACCTCCCAGAGGGGTCATCCAATTTTATCTTTTCTCTCATTTTCCATTTCTGTCTTTTTGACTACTTTCTGGGAGATTTCTTCAACTTAAGCCTTCTAACCATTGTGTTTTTCAAATTTGCTGTCACAGTTTTAATTCATGAGTATCCTATTTTTTTTTGTATCTGATTTTTACTGCATGGATCCAGTATCTTCTCCTACATTTCTGAGGACATGAATGTGTTTTTGTCACGTGCGTGTACGTGTGTGTGTGTGTGTGTGTGTTTCCTTCACTTTGGGTGGTTTCTGTTTACCCCCAAGTTACTGTTTCTTCTTTCCTTCCCTCCCCCACCTCTCCCTCCCTGCCCCTTCCCTCCCTCCCTCCCTTCCTTCCTTCCTCTCTTTCTCGGTGACTGTACTATTTGTTATTTTAAATTTTATTTTATTTTATTTTTTAAAGATTTTATTTGTTTATTTGACAGAGAGACAGCAAGAGAGGGAACACAAGCAGGGGGAGTGGGAGAGGGAGAAGCAGGCTTCCTGCGGAGCAGGGAGCCGGATGCGGGGCTCGATCCCAGGACCCTGGGATCATGACCTGAGCCGAAGGCAGATGCCTTAACGACTGAGCCACCCAGGCGCCCCTATTATTTTATATTTTAAAATTAGCATTCTGAGGGCGCCTGGGTGGCTCAGTTGGTTAGGCGACTGCCTTCGGCTCAGGTCATGATCCTGGAGTCCCGGGATCGAGTCCCGCATCGGGCTCCCTGCTCAGCAGGGAGCCTGCTTCTCCCTCTGACCCTCCCCCCTCTCATGCTCTCTCTATCTCATTCTCTCTCTCAAATAAATAAATAAAAAATCTTTTAAAAAAAAAACAACTTTCTCATAGTAAATTTTAAAAAAAAGAAAAAAAAATTAGCATTCTGAGATATAATTTACACACAGTAAAAATCACCTATTCAGTGAGTTTTGACAAATGTGTATCGTTAATAATTACCAACACAATCATATATAGTACAATATAAAAATAAGGAAATTGACATTGAGACAAAACCGTTAACCAGAGTGTAGACCTTATTCATTTTTCACTGTGTGTGTTGTGTATAGTTATATGCAGTTTTATTACAAGTGCAGATGCATGTAACCACCAGCGTAATCAACATCCAGAACTGTCCCATCAACACAAAGAAACTCCCTTCCCCCATCCCTAACCCCTGGCAGCTGGTGAGCTGTTCCTCATTTCTATAATTTTGCCATTTCAAGAATGTAACATAAATAAAATCATAAACTATGAAACCTTTGGAGATCCACTCAAGTTTTTATACACACGTCAATAGTTCATTCCTTTTATTACAGGATAATATTCCATTGCTTGGGAGTTCCCTAGTTTGTTTATCCATTCTCTTGTTGGAAGACATTCAGATTGTTTCTAGTTTGGGTTATTACAAATATAGCTACTATAACCATTTCTCCACTGGTTTTTATGTGAACTTAACTTTTTGGGTCTCTGGAATAAATGCTTAGAAGTATGAATTCTCAGTTGAGTGATAAGCATCTGTTTAATTTTACAAGAAACTGCCCAACTATTTTCCAGTGATTGTACCATTTTACCTTCCCATCAGGAATGTATGAGAGATTCCATTTCTCCACATCATCACCAGCATTTAGTATTGTCAGATTTCTTTATTTCAGTTCTAATAGGTGTGATATTTCATCATGGTTTTAGTTTGCATTTCCCTAATTGCTAATGACGTTGACCATCTTTTCAAATGCTTATCTAACCATCCATAGATCCTCTTCAGTGAAATATGTGTTCTTTTGCCAGTTTTTTAATTTGATTTTTTTTTTTTTAAAAGAGGGAGAGAGATGGAGGGGAGGAAGGGAGGGGCAGAGGGAGAGGGAGAGAAAGAATCTCAAGCAGGCTCCATGCCCAGCACAGAGCCTGACGTGGGGCTCAATCTCACAACCCTGAGATCATGGCCTGAGCCAAAATCAAGAGTTAGATGCTTAACTGACTCAGTAATTTCTCAGCAGATTTCTCAACAGTCTTTTCCAGTTTTCATTGTGCAGGTCTTGCGCGTCTTTTGCTAAATTTGTTCTTAAGTATTTTATTCTTTTTGATGCTTTTGTGAGTGGCATTGTTTTTTAAATCTCATTTTTGACTGCTTATTGCTAGTTTATGGAACTATAACTGGTTTTTATATTTTGATCTAGGATCGAATGGCCTTGCTAAACTCACTTATTAGTTCTAATACTTTTTTTCTCTTTTTATAAGTTCCTTAGGATTTTCTCCATACAAGGAAGGCCATGCCATTTATGAATAAAGACAGTTTAATTTTTTCCTAGGGTCCATTTCTTTAAAAGTAATCTGTATGCTTTTAATTTTTTTCTTTCCTTTTTGTACTGGCTAGAATCTACAGAAAATGTTGAGTAAGGGTGGTAAGAGCAGACATTCGTGTCTTGTTCTTGGTCATAGGAGAAAAGTAGTCAGTCTTTCATCATTAGGTATGATGTTAGCTGTATGTTTTTAGCAGATGTTTTTTATCAGATTGAGGAAATCCCCTCTATTCCTGCTTTGTTGAGAGTTTTTTAAAATCATAATGAGAACTGAATTTTTCAAATTCTTTTTCTGCATCAGTTGAGATAACCATGCGTTTTTCCTTTGTTCTATTAATGTGATACATTATTTTTAGAGTTAAAGCAATGTTGCATTCCTAGAATAAACTCCATTTAGTCATAGTGTATAATCATGTTTATATGTTGCTGGATACAGTTTGAAAATATTTTGTTAAAAATTTTTGTGTCTGGGGGCTGCTCTTCCGACTGGCTGGCTCAGTGGGAAGAGCATGCGGCTCTTGATCTTGGGTCATGAGTTCGAGTCCCATGTCGGGTGTAGAGTTTACTAAAAATAAATAAAAACTAAAAAAAAATTTGTGTCTATGTTCATGGGTCATATTGGTTTATTATTTTATTTTCTTGTCATGTCTTTGTCTGGCTTTGATATCATGGTAATATGAACCTTATTAAGACAGGTTGGGAAATGTTCCTTTCTCCTGTGTTTCCTGAAAGGGTTTATATACAGTTGGTATTATTTCTTCCCTAAAAGTTTGATAGAAGGGCGCCTGGGTGGCTCAGTCGTTAAGTGTCTGCCTTCAGCTCAGGTCATGATCTCAGGGTCCTGGGATTGAGCTCCGCATCGGGCTCCCTACTCGGCCAGGAGTCTGCTTCTCCTTCTCCCTCTGCCCCTCCCTCCACTTGTGCTCTCCCCCTCTCTCTCAAATAAATAAAATCTTTTTTTTTATGATTTTATTTATTTGACAGAGACACAGCGAGAGAGGGAACACAAGCAGGGGGAGTGGGAGAGGGAGAAGCAGGCTTCCCACTGAGCAGGGAGCCCAATGTGGGACTCCATCCCAGGACCCTGGGATCATGACCCGAGCCGAAGGCAGACGCTTAATGACTGAGCCACCCAGGCACCCCTCAAATAAATAAAATCTTAAAAAAAAATACTCCCACCATGACTGATTTCAGGCTATCGATGTGAGGCCATTGAACACAAAGTTGGGGAGGGACATGCACCATTGGACAAGCTGGCTCTAGTAACACCACTTTCTGTATCTTAGCAATTGTGATATTTGTGTTTGTCTTTTCATTCAATCCCAGATATTTTCTAATTTCCCTTGTGATATCTTCTTTGACCCGCAGGTTATTTAGAAGTGCATTGTTTAATTTCCAAATATTTGGGAATTCCCAGATGTCTTCCTTTTGTAGATTACTAATTTAGTTCTGTTGTTGGAGAAAATACTTTGTATGATTTTAATCCCTTGAAATTTACTCAGACTTGATTTATGGCCTAGCATGTGGTTTATCTCGGACAATGTTTTCTGTGTGCTTGAAAAGAATGGACACTCTACTGTTGCTGGGTGGAGTGTTGTGTATATATATTTGTTAGATCAAATTGGTTGATAGTGTTGTTCAAGTCTTCTTTTTTTCTTTAGGTTTTTTTTTTTTTAATTCATTTGTCAGAGAGAGAGCACAAGCAGGGGGAGCAGCAGGCAGAGGGAGAAGCAGGCTCCCCGCTGAGCAAGGAGCTCGATGCGGGACTCGATCCCAGGACCCTGGGATCATGACCTGAGCCGGAAGCCGACGCTTAACTGACTGAGCCACCCAGGTGCCCCTACGTTTACAATTTTTATATCTTCTTCATATCATTACGAAGTGTTCTTCTTTGTCTTTATTTTTGCTTTAATTAAACAAATTTTAATAAGAAATTGATTTAAACAACAATATACTTGACTTAAAAAGAAAATTACCTGGGATCCTCTAAAAGTAATTTATCACTGTGATACACACACACACACACACACACTGGACTATTACTTGGCTATAAAAAAAGAATGGGATCTTGCCATTTGCAACAACATGAAGGGACCTAGAGGGTATAATTCTAAGTGAAATAAGTCAGTCAGAGAAAGACAAATACCATATGATTTCACTCATATGTGGAATTTAAGAAACAAAGCAAATGAACAAAGGAAGAAAGACACAAACAAACAAACAAACAAACAAAAATCCCAGACTCTTAAATATAGAGAACAAACTGGTGGTTACCAGAGGGAGGTAGGTGGGGGCATGGGTGAGATAAGTGAAGGGGATTAAGAGTACACTTATCCTGATGAGCACTAAGTAATGAATAGAATTGTTGAATCACTATATTGTACACCGGAAACTAGTATAACCCTGTATGTCAGTTATACTGGAATTTTTAAAAAGATTTTATTTATTTATTTGAGAGAGAGAGAAAGCATGAGCAGGGGGAGGGCAGAAGGAGAGAGAGAAGCAAATTCCACACAGAGCATGGAGCCCAGCATGGGGCTTGATCCCAGAACTCCAAGATCATGACCTGAGCCGAAGTCAGAGGCTTAACCAACTGAGACACCCAGGCATCCCAGTTATACTGAAATTTTAAAAATAAATAAATAAATATATATTTTCTTTTACTGAAAAATATTTATAAATAAAAGTAATTTATCACTACTTAAAGACATTGCCATATATATAATACAGCTACGTAGAAAAAAAAGTTGTACATTTGTCTTTGACTTTATAATGACAAATGAAAACCACTGAACTTCTCCTAATAAAATATGCAGGAATTTTTTTTTTTTTAAGATTTTATTTGTAAGTAATCTCTACACTCAGTGTGGGGCTCTAACTCATGACCCTGAGATGAAGAGTCACATACTCCACCAACTGAACCAGCCAGGTGCCCCCAAGATATGCAGGGATATTTTTGTTATTGTTTTTGTTAAATCAGAGAGAGCTAATAACTTATTGGAATATAAAATTAGAGCTAAATGAGCATGTTTCTAATGGAGAAAGGGGGTATTTTTACAGAAACAATACTTTTCCCTAATTCCTCTCCATCTGATGTTGATGAAAATCCATCATTGGCCAGTTAGTTAAAAACAACAACAACAGGGGCGCCTGGGTGGTTAAGCATCTGCCTTCGGCTCAGGTCATGATCTCGGGGTCCTGGGATCGAGCCCTGCGGCGGGCTCCCTGCTTGGTGGGGAGCCTGCTTCTCCCTCTCCCTCTGCCTGCAGCTCCCCCTGCTTGTGTGCTCTCTCTCTCTCTCTGTCTGTCAAATAAATAAATAAATAAATAAATAAATAAATAAATAAATCTTTAAACAACAACAACAACCAAGCAAGATGCTTGTGTATTTGCCCCAGTCACTTCATGCACAATAAAGGAATGGAGGAGAGCAAATGAAAGAGCAAATGAAAGAATAGGAAAGCTATTCAAGATGTAGTGGAGCCAAATTGCAGATTTCCAGTTGAGAACATGTTCTTGGCCTGTGGGAACAGAATTCTGGACTAAAGTAGCAGTTAGTAGATACTTCCTGGTCACTGTGGGAACACGCCAATTGTACCTTTGTCATTCACAATAGGTTTTCATTAGCTTACCAACTGGCGTATGCCTCTTAATCTTCAACTGAACCACAGAACCATCCTGCCCATTGCCTTCACATTAACAACATCACTGTTCTCGGTCTGGACTCCCTTCTTGGGTTTTTCATCAGAGCTAGGACCAGATACTTCAAAGATCTCCACCAAATGGGCACCCAAGCCGTGCCAGGACTGACCAAGGAAAGTCATTTTCATTTTTGAAGGATATTTTGTTTCTGCTTCTCTGTCTCTTCTCCTTCCGGGTTCCTTGTTACATGTATGTTGGTACCCTTACCGTCGTCCCTCAGTCTCTGAAGCTCCGTACATTTTTATTCAATCTTTTCCCTCTCTTTACTTTGGATTGGATCATTTTAATCCATCTATCTTCAAACTGACAGATTCTTGCTTCTGCCATCTCAAACTGGCTGTCGAACCCTTCTAATAAAATTTTTATTCCAGTTAGTTGACTTTTCAATGGTAAAATTTCCATCTGGTTCTTCTTCTTCTTCTTCTTCTTCTTCTTCTTTTTAATAGTTTGTTTTCCTGCTGAGATTTTCTATTTTTTGAGTCACTCTCATCAGTGCAAATATTCTTAATAGCTGCTTTGAAGTATCTGATAAATGCCACATCTGGGCCCACGAAGAATCAGTTTCTGTTGACTACTCTTTTCTCCTGAGTACGGGTCACACTTTCTATCCCTTTGTGCATGTTGGAGCATTTGATGCTGAGGATTGTTGCTGATGCTGCTGTTCCTTAGCATCTTTTTTTTTTTTTTAAGATTTTATTTATTTGAGAGAGAAAGAGAGAGAGCCCATGCACATGAGAGGGGGGAGGGTCACAGGGAGAAGCAGACTCCCCAGTGAGCAGGGAGCCCAATGCGGGACTTGATCCCGGGACTCCAGGATCATGACCTAAGCAGAAGACAGTCGCTTAACCATCTGAGCCACCCAGGTGCCCCATGTTCCTTAGCATCTTAACTAGACTTAAACTGGACTTCGTGTCTCCAGATGTGTGTGGTCATTGGTGTCTCTACTTAGTTCTTTTGTTCTTATTTATTCTAGTGTAACTTTGGGATCTCCTGGTATCTGCATAGCTTAGTTATCGGTCAGTCAGTGATTTGGGCAGAGGTTGTGCTCACGTACCTGGACCCCATAAGGCTTCTACTTCCTGCCACATCACCGAAGTGTAGGCTGTACTCACGTCTCCCTCCACTTTTTTTTTTTTAAGATTTTATTTATTTATTTGACAGAGAGAGACACAGCGAGAGAGGGAACACAAGCAGGGGGAGTGGGAGAGGGAGAAGCAAGCTTCCCGCTGAGCAGGGAGCCCGATGCCCGATGCGGGGCTCGATCCCAGGACCCTGGGATCACGCCCAATGACTGAGCCACCCAGGCACCCCTCCCTCCACTTTTTATATTCTGCTGGGCCGCCTCAGTTTCCTGGAGGAAACCAACATGCTGGCATCACGGGATTCTTAGCAATCTTTATATCCAGTCAAATATCATTAAAGGACCACCTGGGTGGCTCAGTCGGTTAAGCATCTGCCTTTGGCTCAGGTCATGATCCTGGTCCTCTGATGGAGCCCCGTGTTGGGCTCGCTGCTCTGCGGGGAGGCTGCTTCTCCCTCTCCCTCTGCCCCTCCCCCTGCTTGTGCGCTGTCTCAAATAAATAAATAAAATCTTAAAAAAAAAAAAGAACCATTACATTCTAAAGGTAGCTATGCTGCAAAATAGTTTAAAATGAAATTATTGTCTAACACTCACCAAAAAGCAAAATTATAGTGTTAGACCCCGCTTGTGGCCCTGGCTTTGGTGCTCCTGCCATCCAGCAGAGCTGACAATGTGGGTTTGATGTCTGCTTTAGGTCTGTGTGTATCCTAACCCCTTCAGGCTGGATGTGTTCCCTTCGACGAGAAAGAAATCGTCCCTGCCTCCGGCTGTCCAAGTGAGACATAACGGTGTCCAACTTCCGGCCCACCTTCTGGATAAGAGAGCTGGCGAGCTCAGTCCTGATATTTTTGTTGGCATGAAGCTGGAAATCGGTCCGTCTTAATAGGAACCAAAGTTGCTCTGAGTCACTCAAAAATCCATCCTGTCCCCAGCCGGCCAGCCCTCGTGGCCCGGTGCCAAAAGCCCCGTGATCAGATGCCCAGGGACAGAAAAACCTGCAGTGTGGCCCAGGGCTGACATTAGCTTCTTTTTACCTTCTACACTCCCCAACCTCCCTGACATTTTGTTTATTTATTTATTTTTTTTAAGGGCCCAGCCTCACAGCGGTAAAGAAGGTCACTTCTTGATAGTCAGAACCTTAAAAGTGTCAGGAATATGCCTGAGGTGAGATTTCACGGGACTTATAGGCCCTGCGGGTGAAATTTCACAAAGGGAGTTTCTTGGCGTTGGTCCTACACTCAGGATAGAAGAACAGTAATAGAGGCTTTTAAAAGTCCAAGCCTTAACTCCTTTAGGAAATTTCCACATAGAAGATAATTTTTTCGTCTTAATTTGGAAAATGTTGTGTGCTTGAAGAGGTTTACAAGTGTTGATTTGCACCTCAATAATCTGGCCAACGTTAAATGAGGCCTCTCGGACATTTGAAACCGTTGATCACTCACTTCTTTCTCAAAACCTGCTCCTTTATCGGTGGTATGGCCTCCTCCTTCTCTGGCCACTCTGGTCTGTTCTAGAGCTTCTCTTCCTCTGCCCGCTCCCGGGTCAGCGGAGCCCCTGCACACCCCAGACCCCCGGCACCATCTGCTCTGAGCTGTCTTTGCCACCCAGGCCCACCAGAGGGAGCTCTGTCCCCACTGAAGCTGACTCTCTAGTCTGGGTCGTGGTCCATTACCAAGCCGCCCACACAAACCACCTATCCTTGTTCCTGGGCTTTGGGGGATGCCTGTCAGCCTGAGGGCTGCTCCTGCCAATCCTAAGAGAGGCCCCGTGCCCTCTATTCTGATACACCCGCCGCCTCCCCACTTCCTTCTTGTACTAGGAAATCTCTCCCTAAGATTCCCTTCCACAGGGCTTCAGGTGCAAAATCTAAAAGAGCACCAAAGAACACAGTAATCAACATAAATAATTTTAATGCAATATTTTAAAATAAAAATCAATGCAAAAAAATCCATAATGAGTAAAATATCAAAATTTTAAGTAAGGACGGAATCAGTGTTTACTGATTTTTTCCTTTGGCCTCTGGCTTCCATATGGCTCGGCCCTGCACTGCTGGGGTTCACCCCTACCATCTCCTCAAGGACTCCTCTTCTGTATTTGTCTCTGTCCTGCAACGTCACCTATTTCTCTCTCCTCTGGATCCTTCTTTAGCATATTTCTTGTCTTAAAACAAAAGAAAAACAGTCCCCAGCTTGACCTCACATGCCCCAACTATCATTCTCTCCTTTGTTTTCCACTTTCTCTTGAACTGACTACAATTAGGTTTTTGTTCCCAACACCCCATTGGAAGTTGTCTGGCCAAGGTCACCAACAACGTGCACCTTATTGGTGCTCCTCTCATTTGGCTGAGGATTTGGCAGAGATCACCCCCTCCCTGAAACTCTTTCCTCTTGGCAACTTGGTCTCTTAGCCCTCCTGGTTCCCTTCCTACCTCCCTGCAGGCTCCTCTGGGTTCTCCTATCTTTCTGGATCCTAAACATCAGAGGTATTGAGACCGCTTCTCTGTCCACACTCTTTCCCAAGATGATCTCACCCAGTGCCATGGCTCCCATGGATGTTATATCCTTGATAGGATGGCAATTTCCAAACCTCAGCCCCAGACCAGACTTTTCCCCTCATTTCCAGATTCATGCCTGACTGCCCCACTGGACATTTCCACCTGTAAGTCAAGCAGACTTCTGTTCCTGACATGCTCCCCCCATCCCAGTCTGCCACCTCCACCTCAGGCATCTCCATCTCTGTAATGGAACTCCATCTTCCAGTTGGTGAGGCCAAGCGCCTTGCCATCATCCTCGATTCCTTTTTTCTTTTCCTTTTTTTAAAAATAGAGATACAATTGACATATAACATTGTATTAGTTTTAGGTGTTGTTAAAAGACAAAATTCGGGAGCACCTGTGTGGCTCAGTTGGTTAAGTGTCCAACTCTTGATTTCATGTATATATTATGAAATTATTACCACAATAAGTTTAGTTAATGTCCATCACTTCACATAGCTACAGTTTTTTTCTTGTGATGAGAACTTTCCAGATTTACTCTCTTAGCCACTTTCAAATATATGATACAGTACTGTTAACTAAAGTCACCATCTTGATTCTTCTTTTTCTGTTGCATTGTACATCCAGTCCATTAGCTAACTTTGTCAGTGTTACCTTCAAAGGGTACCCCGAATCCAACCTCTTCTCCCTACTTCTTGCCTGAACTACTACAATAACCTCCTCACTAGCCTCCTGTTTTCATTCTTGCCTCCCTCTGATATCTGCAAAGATGCGTTTTATGGTCATAGGTTTTTTTATAAATGCCTCATGTGTGTTTGAGAAAAATGTATATATGTTCTTTAAATGTCTGGGACCAGAATTTTATTTTCTGTCCATTACAACAAGCTTATAACTGTCCAACTCCTCTATATTCTTCATGTAATATTTTTTTCTGTCTGAGGTATTGGTCACCAACATCTGCTCTTGTAAATATCTCACTAAGGCTATGAAATTGTTCATTCCTTTTCATAATTCTGCCACTTTGTGATTTATATGTTTTAAGCTATATTAAATCTATACTCTTTTAGAATTGTTATGTATCTCCAGTTAATTGACCATTTTTACCATTATGCTAATATCACATGCTAACATCAATCAAGCCTTTATATTATAATGCTTTCTGCCTTAAAGTCTTTTTGGCCTTCGAGATCTCAATTCCCCTTTCATATGTTTCTCCTAAGGAAATATCTATCTTCAGCCTAGTCCTGAAATGCAATATTTGAATAAACCATTGCTAAACATGAGCTAGTGTCAATTCGTTACATATACTAATGTATTTGAGAGTATCTCTACTCTCAATGCCCAAGAAACAGAAACTACCCATCTTTTGAGAGCACACATGGGGCATTCACGGATATTGACCGTGCACTAAGTTACCAAGGAAGCTTAGCGGATTCCAACAGCTCTGCATGATGGAGACTGTGGTTTCTGACTATGGGTGAAAAACTTTAAAATAAGAGCAAAAGGCTAACTAACAAATTTTATTTGTCTGGGATCTAGTTTGATAAATACTGCATTAGGTATCAGGTCAATGCAGAGTAAAGGAAAGAAAGAAAAGATGAAAGGGTTTAATGTTTAGTTAAAGTAGCAAGCCTTGACCTGGCGTCTTTGATGGAAACTATATGGATGTCAGCTCCTTCCCTTCTAGTCATTGGATGCGGAGACTCTCCAGTGTCTGCATAGGACCAGGTGTCAGGAGGAGCCTTCTTCGGCTATGAGATGTGTACCCAAGGCTTGGGTCCCTGAAGCCTGGCTGCCATCGGGGCAGTGAGGAGGACCTGGTCTGGTCCCTTCCAAGAAGATTCATGGACAGCCTTTGTTTTAACTGATCCCAAATCAGAAGGGTGGGAGATAATTGGAAACGTTAGTTTGGAGAGTCATAGCCAGATGTTTGAGAACTAGAAGAATTCAGAATCCAGTCCAGTTAACAGGTATATTACAAAACCTCAAAGATAATTAACGAGATTAAAATCTAAACTCTACAAAGGTGCAAGCATAATTTTTCTTTCTATAATTAGCCCCATTCTTTTTTTTTTTTAACCACAGATAATCACAGTAAAGCTAATTTGTTTGCATTAAACTTGGCCTGATTGTTTATTTACATAAGTGCAGCAAGAATAGTGATTGATCATATAAACTCTTTTTTTTAAGACTGCTTAGCTGGAAGTTTTCATAAGTAATTTCAGATCGAACTCTTAAAAGCTGGAGGCCAGGAAGCTAAGCCAAGGACTCACTATGAGATTTTTACCTGAAATACTATAGTTTGGGTGAATTCCTCTTCTTGAGGTCCCTTCAAATATCCTGAGCCATTCGTGGGCCTGCCAGGGAGTGACTTTCCTTACTCACCTGGTAAGGCCGCTGGGAACCCTATAAGCAAGGCACTAGGCTGACCTTTCCAAGCAGTTCCTGAAAGCTGTCTGGTCTTATATGAGTCTATACACATCTCTCTCCAATAATGCATTCCAGTCAAAGCTATATAGCCAATGTTTCAAGGAGAACAAGTTCTTATTGAACTTATGTGAATAACTAATTATATTGCTGTGAAATGAATACTCAAGAGTTTCTGAATTCTGGAGGAATCGGGCAGGGAGAGAAGGTAAATGTTTTATCCTTGTTATAAAGGTATGTTTTACCAAATTGCTGTAGGTCATAGATAGCTTAAGAAAAGGTTTCTTAAATTTCGGAAAACACAGCATCCAAAAACAAGCAATTTTCAAATAAAAAGTCATAAAGAATTACAGTCATCCTCCTTAGTTCATTCAGTTCTGTGTGGTTAATAGTCTGCTTGAACCCAATTTTTTCCAGTAGTTGTAGAAATTCTTATCCAGTTCAGTTTTATGATCTTAAAGTTGTCATAAACTTGTACTTACCAAAGTCCTGTTTATGAATCTCCTTGAAGAGGACGTACTTCGGGAGGAACATTATTGCAAAAGCACCTGAGTAAAACAATAACTATCTGTGAATGACAAAAGACAAAAAAATGCCTACTACTAAAGATCTGATGAGAGTTCGTTATAGTGGAATTGACAAGGAAATTTGGTCATTTTTGTGGCACACAACATTTTAAAATGAACTGGAATTATGATGATAACATTATACCAGGAGATATCAGACTTTAGGAATTTCATATAATTTCTGGAACACTTATAATATATTCCTATACAAATTCAACATAAGGAAGGCTTAGTATTACTTCTTATTTGACGATGCTTCCCATGTAAATTTAACTTTACACATACATCTTATTAGTTTAACATTTCTTTCTATAAGGAGAGAAAACAAATCTTTTGAGATGTTCCAGGACCCCTCCTAAAAATCTCAGAGTTAATTTGGGGTCAAAAATACTTCACTTAGAATTTGATTTGGGGAAGTTTATCAAAAATACCAAAAGGTTTAAAAACAGTCAAAAAGGATCATGGGTCACTGTGAACCAATACTTATCTATTTAACCAAAGTGACAATTGAAGACTTTACAATCAAATACTGAGGGTTAAATAGTTGGGGTTTTTTTTTTTTTTTTTTTAAAGATTTTATTTATTCATTTGACAGAGAGAGAGCAAGAGAGGGAACACAAGCAGGGGGAGTGGGAGAGGGAGAAGCAGTCCCCCCATGGAGCAGGGAGACTGACGTGGGACTCAAACCCAGTACTTGATCCCAGGACTCAATCCCAGAACCTGAGCCAAAGGCAGATGCTCAACGACTGACCCACACAGGCGCCCTAAATAGTTGTTTTTTAAAAAAACCTTAGCTCTTTTAATAGAGAAGACTCCGTTTTCTTAAGTAATCACAGATGTGATGAGAAAGGTAACATGGAACACAGTAAATTGTCTTGGTAAGACACAAAATTTTTGCTTTTTGTGCAGATTGCTTAAAAAGTAAAGAAACTTCACAATCTGTTGCCAAAAGTAAAGAAACTTCACAATCTGTTGCCAAAAGTAAAGAAACTTCACAATCTGTTGCCAAAAGCAAACTGAAAGTCCAAGAAAACTTTGTTTTTTTCAACAGTAAGAAATCAATTCTAATTTTGCGCTAGTGTACTTTTGATATTAAATCTCATTTTTTTATTTAAATAAATTTATTCCAATCTTAACCATCTTGACTGCACATAAAATTCCTTCTCCAAGATTTGTTTTCCAGAAACCTATAATTTTCCTTTTCTTTCTTTTTTTTTAAGATTTTATTTATTTATTTATTTGACAGAGGGAGAGAAGCGAGAGAGGGAACACAAGCAGGGGGAGTGGGAGAGGGAGAAGCAGGCTTCCGGTCGAGCAGGGCACCCGATGCAGGGCTCGATCCCAGGACCCTGGGACCATGACCTGAGGTGAAGGCAGACGCTTAACGACTGAGCTACCCAGGCGCCCCTGTAATTTTCTTTTTCACATTCAGATTCTGTCCTGTTTTCCTCTTTCCCATTCTGAAACAACCAGCTTCACTTTAGGACAAAATTACTTCCTTTTCCCTCAACAAAAATGCATCTCCTTTCCTCATACCTTCTCTTACTGAAAACACACATCCTACTTGCCCTTCATACGGACTTATTATTTCTAGTAGCTATAATTATTTATATGAGAATTCTTAATACTTTAAAAACCTTAATTTTGAGTGAAAATAAAGAAGTAAACAACTATGGACTGGCTTTTATGATGTGAGAAACTAAGGCAGAAGAAAAAAATTAAATTTTCTTACTACTTACAGCCCATGGACAAGTCCTTGAAACAGGCAGAGTGACATTCCTCTAGGGACCCAACTGCCTCGATGTTAATACTTTGCTAAGGGCAAAGGCAATCTTAGCTCAACACCCCCAGGATCCTCTAAGTCTTCTCTAACACATAAAAATTCCTTTTCCGGTGTGGGGGGGCAGGGTGGCTGGGTCATTCAGCCAGTTAAGCGTCCAACTCTTGGTTTTGGCTCAGGTCATGATCTCAAGGTCCTTGGATCCAGCCCTGAGTTAGGCTCCGTGCTCAGCATGGAGTCTGCTTGTCCGTCTCCCCTTGCTCCTCCCCCACTTGCTCTCTTTCTCTCTCTCTCAAATAAATAAATAAAATCTTTTAAAAAAATCCTTTGGAAACTTCCTTTATCTCTACCCCACAAGATACATGTTGGCAGTCATCCTCCAAGCATATGGCCCACTGATAAACATCTGAAGGGTCTCATGACTAAGGTTTTATTAGACAGTTAATAAATGACCTTTTCCTAACAATAGCTAGCCCCCTCAAGATCCTGGAAGCCTTGCTTCCAAAATTCCTTAGGGACTTACACTATCCCTAATGCCCTCCCAACTTGAAAGTATGTAATCAATCACCTGTCCCACCGCAGAGCAGCTCTTTCTGCCCATGGGTCCTGTCCCTGTACGTTAATAAAACCACCTTTTTGCACTGAAGACATCCCAAGAATTCTTTCTTGGTTGTCGGCTCCGAACCCCACCATTTTTTACATCATCTTACACTAGCATTCTGTGGATTGGTAGACTTATAAATACTTTTTATAATTTCTAAAAGTACATGCTTTCTCAGAGTAAAAATTTCCAGTGTGTCAGGAAACATGTGTGCTAATAAACACAAATAACCTTTAGTTCCTCTGTAAAAGGAAGTCCAAAGTGGATAAATGTGTGTTCAGTAATTAATGTTTCAGTATTTTATCTTATTTAGAAATGATCTAGATATTTAATGACTACCCATCATTTAATTTAACTTAGCAAAATTTTAAAGTTTCAGGTTACCAAAAAGATTTGGGGACACTATTTAAAAAGTTCACTTGAAATTTTTTATCCTTTAATTCACTTGTTCTCAGTAATTATATTTAGATTACACACAAAAAGTTCACAAGGCATAAAACAAAGTCAGCCATCATCCCAAGCTATTTTTCTTCCTGACAAATTTTGTGACAGAGATAACGTGAACTTATTTGACTGATAAACCCAAGTCGAATAAAGTTGTGCATCTGCATTATTTTTAATGTTGGTAATTCTGAAGACATACCTATTTTAATTAATCCAACAAACTTGAACTACCTTTTATTTATCAAAGATTATCTCAGATTACATAAACTTGAAAAACATTTTGGTTAGTTTCAGTTATATTTCTGAGAAGGTTAGGAATCCTTAATTCATACAAGTGGTCAATTCTCTTTAGGCCAATTAAATAGGGTTCTCTTTCAAAATTAATTTTAGTAATACCATCCAGGGGTAGCAAATGTATAGGGACCCATAAACATGCAAGCAGATCCAGAGGACTTAGAGCTTCCATTTTAAAACTGTAGCCATAAATGAGTGTAGTCATAGAGAGATTGGATACAGCTTATGTTCCTGGCTGATGGAATAATTTAAGGCTACGTTCTCAAATGGCTAAAGCTTTTTATTAATATTTATGGAGAAGACATATGATTTTTCATTTGCCTAAATTTTATTTTTTTATGACTTGTTTTCTTATATTTTAATATTTTATTTTATTATTATTTTATTTATTTTTGAGAGAGAGAGAGTGCAGGCGTGCACCCTTGGGGGAGGTGGGGGGGTGGGCAGAGGGAGAGGGAAGGAGAGAATCCCAAGCAGGCTCCACACTCAGTGTGGAACCCAACACAGGGCTAGATCTCGCCACCCTGAGATCATGACCTGAGCTGAAATCAAGAGTTGGACACTTAACCGACTGAGCCACCCAGGGGTGCCAAGATTTTATTTTTAAGTAATCTCTACACCCAATGTGGGGCTTAAATTTACAATCCTGAGATGAGATCAAGAGTCGCGTGCTCCACCAACTGAGCCAGCCAGCCAGGTTCCCCACATTTGCCAGCCAGGTAAATTTTTAAATACCCCTCCCCCTCTTTTTAACTAAGAATGTCCTCCCCGGAAGCTGGTATCTTAAAGAGATGGCCTAGGTAAGAGTTCCTGCCGGGATCAAGTAGAACATTTACATTTCAAAGACATTGAGAATAAATGCAAGTTTCTCTAAGAAGGACTTTTGTTTCCTAAAGGCAAAATTTTCACAACACTTACAAGCCTCTTGAGATAAATAGAGGTTTGGGGATTGGGAAAAAAAAAATAAGTGGACTTTGAATTATTTCTGGAGCCACTTCTGGTTTTGAAAGGATTTGTAAGTTAAGGACAGTTGATTTTAATTCCTCAAGAAATTGGGTTGCAACTTAAATGACATCATAAACTGACCCACCATAAATCCTTTTACAAGGGCTTCCGAAGGTTTCCCCCCGCCCACCCTGAGAACAGTTTTATTTTAGCTTAGGTGAGAAGGTCTAAAAATATTTTCTTATCAGGTTCTGATTATCAGCTTCGGACCATAGAGATAGTAAACTCTAGCTGATGTTGAAAAATTTGCATAGGGTCTTTGAGGACACATTTTTTTCTAGAGTCCCAATTGATTACAAATGAAATATCAACCCTTGGGCCATTGTTTTGATGGTGGACCCCTAGGAGGGTGTGATGTGGGCGCTCAGGAGTTATTTTAGGTGCCTGAACTTGGAGCTGTGTAAGGCCGATAGCTTGGCAGACGTTTGTTTGTAATCTTATTGCAAAGTCCTTTCAAAGTGCTCAGCTAGAGTCACAAGTTTAGTCAGACTGGTGATTTCCTGTTCTATTTTCTGCCTTCCTATCAATCCACTAATCTCAGAAGATAACCAATTTACAAAAAGAACAGCTAGAGCAGGTTGGATGACCTTATTTATTGTATGGGACCTGGAATGTCATCGGAAGAGTTTCCAGATGGGCTTTAAAGTTTGCCACAAATACATCTTTCTTATGTTCACATGTTTGAGTAATAGACCCATCAGTGCAGGCAGGGAAGACTCCAGGAATGGCTTTTAAAAGATCAGTTGCTATTTTGCTAGCTTTTTTTTTTTTTTTTTTTAATCCACAAGGGGACCATGTTGAAGGTCAACGATCTTGGATTATCTTCCTCAGGGTTATGCCACCCTGCTTCCTTGCACCATTTTTGGGCTTCGCTGGGTCCCACCAGCAGGTGCACAAGATGATGGAGATCTGGCAGCCTGGGGTCTTGGGCCCTGATAATGACTAAAGTTTTCAGAAAATTTTGGGGATCTTCCCTGGGTTTAGGAAATTCTTTAACTCTGGCCATTAGTTTGGTCTTTGACCAAGAAGGGAAAGATACCTGAGGAGGGTCTCCTGAAATTTCAGTGGTTTTATTTTATAAGGTAATTAATTGACCAACAGTCTTTTGAGAATAGGAAGGTAGTTCAGATAGAGGGTTAGTAGAATGTGAGTACTCAGGTAAATGAGGATGGAGGAGTCACGTCAGTTTTATCTATTGTTTGAGATATCTCTTGTGTCTTTAATTTTTCATTAGCCTTTGCAATGAATTGTTTAAATGAAGGAATTTTGGAATCTTGAAGGCTTTTGGAAGCTTCTGCATACCAAGTAAAATAGGTATCCCATTCTGTGTGTTGAACTTGGGAATCCTTGTTTTCAAGTGCACTTCTTAAATAAATGATCTTGTCTAATTGGAACATTCCCCATAATGGCCATTATAATTCTAGGTTAACTTTTGTAAGATTTTGCCATTTTTCTAGATATTTATAACCTCCAGAACCATAGTTCTTAGACAAAAAAAAAAAAAAAAAAAAGCAGGTGTGCCAAAGGTGGTGTGTGTGCTCATCTTTGGAATTTAGGGATTACTTAAGTTACTTACTTATTTAGGCTAAGCCTTCAGGTCTCTCAGAGCCAGACTGATACTTAAAAGCGATGTGCCACTGGGTTAGGGTTTGTGTGGTGTTTTACCATGTACCTCATTGCACAGAAATTTTTTTGAGGTTGGTGGGTAACCTAGTGTGGATCTAACCTACTTCATAATCAATTTATCCTAACAGGAATCTTTGGGTTAGGTGGTGGGCGCTCTAACAGCTATTAAATGCTCGACCTGTGCCCACAGATTTTGTGGCTGCTTCCGAGATTCCCATTATCAATAATAGACTTTGTCTGTACAAAACAAGACAAACAGGGGCGCCTGGGTGGCTCGGATGGTTGAGCGTCTGCCTTCGGCTCAGGTCATGATCCCAGGGTCCTGGGATCGAGTCCCACATCGGGCTCCCTGCTCCTTGGGAGCCTGCTTCTCTCTCTCTCTCTCTCTCTCTGTCTCTCATGAATAAATAAATAAAATCTTTAAAAAAAACAAAACAAAACAAGACAAACATGTGCACCTTAATATGTCAGCAGTAACCAAGAGACGCTACTGCATCCTGGCCAAAAGGAGGCCAAAAGGGGGCCCTGCGTGTACCACCACCAATTCCCAATGCAGAACCTGGGACTAAGGAAAGAACTGAACCCAAAGACCCCAAAGAATGGAAGGACTAAGGACTGATTCCAAACAAATAGGCAACTGCAGCGGCTACCCACAGTTCCCAATGTGGAATCTGGGGACAGAACCAACAGCTGGGGTTTTCCACTCAAAGTACTAAAAATACAAGCTATTGCAGCAAAAATACTAGCAGCTCCCAACATGGAACTGACTGGAGAGCCAATTGGATCAGGAGCCCAAAGCAAAGAGAGTGGGGCTCAGAACTGTGAGGAACTTGTCCCAGTCCTCAGAAATGGCAAGCAAAGGAGAGAACTCAAGAAGGTTCATGGGTACCATGCTTGTGTTTCTCGTTGTCCCCAAAGCCATCTGAAGTTCCCTTCCAATCCCATTGCTGCCACAAAATCTGATGAATAACAAAACTCAACTGAATAGATATAAAGATCTAATTGGCTTTACTCAACAATTCATGAACCAGGCAGCATCCCATCTAGCAATCAGAAAGTAGCTCTAAGGAGCTGAACAAAATGAAAGGCTTTTACAGGCAGAAGGGCGCAGAAAAAGGAAGTTTCTAACAAAGAGTGGATTGTTTCAACAAGGTCACCCTCCACTGGGGGAAGGCCAGGGGTCTAGGAGGCAGATGACCTCACTAGTGCTGACCAGGTAATTCCAGATTGACTGGTTAAAGGTTATATTCCCGGAAGGAGCTGAAACTGCAATTAGTTAGATATTAAGTCTCGGTTTTCTGCTGTGTAGTTAGCACAGGAGACTCCATTTTGGGCCTGTTGTCTCTTTTTTAATTTAACACCGATGACTGGGTGTTAGACTCATTTTCTCTGGGTTTGCTGCTCCACGGACTTCTCTGGGCCCCGGTTCTTGACCTCAGCAAACCCCAGCCTCTGAGCCTCCACCTTAATGCTGGCTGACCTGTCCTTCCCGCCCCCACCCTGCCCTGCCTCCCCCGCCCTTGGCTCCCTCCAGGAGGCACCAAGCTAATCAGGCTGATTATCACCCGAGTCCAATTCCACTTTCCCTGGCTACAACACACAGTAAATTTCCTTCGCTGCTTGGCTCCCCTGTGAGCCTGCCTCTTGTCAGGCAGCCAGACTTAGGCAGCCGCCAGCTTGCCCACCTGCTGTATCATCACAGATGAATCAGGCCTGCCCAACCTGGGGGTGTAATCTAAACACCAGAGTCACACCACCCTCAGCAGCAAAACACAACTGTCCCGTCTTCCCAATCCAGTAAAATCTCTGGGGTTGTGAATGTGTTACTGTTTTCCAAAAGTCTATACTATCATCTGCCTGCAAGAGAGCTGAGTTTTAGAGGGTGCCTTGGAAAATTATTTCCCGTATCGCCACACATTTTGAGGGTGGGATAGTCGCGTTAGTCTTAGTTTCTCGTCAGAGAATGGCCCTCCAACTTCCAGCCTCATTTCACACGTGCCCCACCCCCAGGGTCTTTGGGTGACTGGAAATGACTTGGAAAGACCCACAGAAAGCCAAGGAGGGAGACCGGGATGCCATATTTACTCCCAAACCCAGGCCTTCTGCTGCCGTTCTTCCTGTCTTGATCTCTTCCAGAGATGGAAAGGCTTAGCCGTGAGAGAAAAGGAGAAAACCAGGATGTATGAGAGACTCTGGCATGCATGGTCTAAGCTAAATTCTCTGGCTGGTTCCAGAACATGCTTTCTAGGACGCCTGGCTGACTCAGTCCATGGGGCATGCGGCTCTTGATCCCAGGGTTGTGAGTTTGAGCCCCATGTTGGGTGTAGAGGTTGTCTTTATAAAAGGGGGCGGGGATCAAATTCTCTTAAAAAAAAAAAAAGAACATGGTACTTTCCATAGGACCAGAAAATGTTAAAAAAAACCACAACTGAGTAAATTTGAAGATCTACCTGGCTTACTTCAATGATTCATGAATGGGGTAGCAACCCCTCTAGCAAACAGAAAGGTGCTCTAAGGAGCTATTCGAAATGGAAGGCTTTTATAGGCAGAAGGGGGCAGAAAAGGAAGTTTCTAACAAAGAGTGGATTGTTTCAGGCAAGGTCACCCCCACTTGCGGGAAGAGCAGGGGTCTATATGGCAGATCACCTCCCTAGTGCTGATCAGAGAATTCCAGATTGGCCGGTTAAAGGTCACAGTCCTGGGAGAGGCTAACACTGCAATTAGGTTAGGTGTTAAATCTTAGTTTGCTGACACCAGCTTAGCCTGAGTGACTCCATTTGGGGTTTGTTGTTTCTTTTCTTTCTTTCTTTTTTTCTTTTTTTTTTAACAGACATAGGCATGCATGAACCAATCAGAGAACAAATAAGAATTCAGTTCCGAGAAGGACAGCTTTGTGAAAATGAGTCTTGATTCAATTAAGTTTAATAGGCATTAATAGCATCTTTGATGCGCAAGGCACTGTGTTAGGCACTCTGGGGGTATGGAGGGGAACAAAGCCACATCCTCCCTATGTGGGGAGAGATATGCAGAGAAAATTATGAACATGACATAACTATACACAACTGTGTTAAGGAGTGCTATGGACTGTGTCTGTATCCCCTTAAAATTCATATGTGGAAGCCCTACCCCCCAGTGTAATAGTATTTGGATGCAGGGACTTTGGGAAGTAGGAGTTAGATGATGGGGCACTGATCTGATGGGATTAGTGCCCTTATAAGAAAAGACACCAGAGAGCTTGCTTTTTTGTGACCCGCACCCCTCCCCCTCTGCCCTGTGTGTGTGTGTGTGTGTACAAAAAAGCAGTCTTATGAGCACACAGAAAGAAGTAGGCAGGTCTGCAAACCAAGAAGAGAGCCCTCACCAGAACATGATCTTGCTGGTACCCTGATCTTGGGCTTCCAGCCTCTAGAATGGTGAGAAAATAAATGTCTGTTGTTTAAGCCACACAGTGTTTGTGTTTTGTTATGGCAACCCACACTGACTAAGACAAGGAGTCACAGATGAGAGAGACTGTAAAGGGTTCTATCACAGAGGGGTTCCTGGAGGAGGTGAACTTGGAGCTTCAGGATGAGTCAGGTTCTAAAGAGGAAAGTGTAAAAAGGGCATTGCAGGTTGAAGAAGCAGCCGAGGGGGGAGGGTGGCACTTCATCAGTCCATGCAGCGAGGTCATAGAGCTCCTGGAGCCTGGGGTGGAGAGGTAAGGGAGAGATGGAGTCAACTCTAGGGACCTTGAAGACACTGAGGAGCATGGATCTTGCTTTAATAAGAGGGTGAGGACATCAGTGTTTTTGAGCAGGTGAACGGCACAATTGGGAAGGAGCCAGTGGCTGCACAGGAAGCAGTGATTGGCAGGAGGGCAGGCCACAGGGAGGTCAGGCATGAGGTTGACAA
The DNA here is from genome assembly GCF_054177405.1 of Leptonychotes weddellii. Classification (NCBI taxonomy): domain Eukaryota; kingdom Metazoa; phylum Chordata; class Mammalia; order Carnivora; family Phocidae; genus Leptonychotes; species Leptonychotes weddellii. Next base: position 6,952,797 of record NC_138373.1, on the reverse strand, counting down.
GGCAATGGGCTGGGTCAGAGGTGAAGCCATAAAGACCCACAGGTAGGGCAAGAGAAGCACCCAAGGGTAGTAGTAGTACGTGGAACCACATAACTGTGGGGATGATGCAGGTGGCCAAAGGTGAGCTTGGAGGGGTGGTTCCCAAATTCCTTTTGCCTTTAAGCCCCAACAGACCCTCCTCTTCACACCTAGTGTTTCCACCCCCAGTCTTCTTTTGTGCATCTCCGTGCCTTTGGATTTCCCTGTTTCTGCAAAATAACACGGCCTTCGTTTCATCTTGCCCTCAGTCCAGCCCATGGCTCTTCTATGGTTGGAAGATGAGAGGAAGAAAAGAGAAGGAATACTAGGGAGAGAAATGTGAGGGAAGAAGCTGATGGAGCAGTAACTAACGTTCCTTCCTTCCTTCCGAGAAATTTCTATGTGCCAGGCTTTTTTCCAAGCACTCTACATGTATTAACTCAGTTAATCCCAAGAGTGGCCCCACAGGAAGGGCACGTAACTGATGGTCAAGAACACAGGCTTGATGGCCAGACTCCCTGGTTTGTAACTCCAGCTTCACATCCACTGGCTACACCATCTCGGGCAAGTGACTGGATGTGTCTTTGCCTTGAATCCTTCATCTGTATAATGGGGATAATGATAGTTCCCACTTCATAGGGTTGTAAGGAATAAATGAGTTAAAATATACAATGGTGATTGGCACAAAGGGAGTGGTTCAGATAAGAGGTCCAGAGAGAAGTTACTTTCCCAAGTTCACTCAGGTAGTAAATAGCTGGCCAAGAATTGGACCCAGACCAACTACGTGTCTAGTTACTGTATCCTGCCTCTCCACGAAGCAGATGTGAGGAGAGAGCAGGAAGGAGTTGAGGTGGATAACGTAGTTCTAGATTGGATGTGGGGTCTGCAGTTCTTTTAAATGGCCTCTCCATGACCATTGATGCTTTGGCCTGTCTGAAGCAGGAGGCAGGTTGGAAAAGGAAGACATCTAGATTCAGCCTGGGCTATAAAATGAATGTTTGTCTCCCCTCACCCCCAAATTCATAGGTTAAAACCTAATATCCAATGTGATGATGTTAGCAGGTGGGGACTCTTAGGAGGTGATTAGGTCGTGAGGATGGAGCCCTCCTGAATGGGATTAGTGCTCTTATAAAAGAGACCCCCAGAGAGCTCCCTCACCCCTTTTGCTCTGTCAGGACACCAACAAAGAGATGGCTGTCTGTGAACCAGGAACCAAATCTGTCAACACATTGATCTTGGACTTCCTGGCCTCCAGAATTGTGAGAAATAAATGTGTGTTGTTTATAAGCCACCTAGTTTATGGTATTCTGTTATGGCAGCCCAAATGGACTAAGCCCAGTTTTAAGAGCTGGGGATTTTGATGGCTTTCCAATGGGGAGGGGTGGCAAGGAGGGGATGGCCTCGAGCTGACCAGTGCTTGCAGATGCTCCAAGTGATCATGAGGGGGCAGCAGAGCCTAGGCTCTGTTTTCAGCTTAAGGTTTAAATGGGGTAGCCTGTGGGAGACACCTTCCAGAACAAAATAAATCCTGAGCTGCATGGCCGGAATTGTAATAAATCATCCTAAACGTGTTAAAAATGACAGCAATAAGGGGACTTTAGAAAGAACCTAGTCCTTAGCAAAAGACAAGTCTGAGTCCGAATTGTCAAATATGACTTTTCCCAGACTTAACACAGGGAGTGGATGAGAAAGCTGGAAATAAAACCCAAGACTCTATCTCTGCAAATCTATGGAAAGAAACATAAGCCCATTTCCAGAAGAAGAACTTGGTTCTCTCCCAGCTGGGAGTCCCAGTATCATGGGAGTATGTGTGAGTCTTGCTTTATGGCATCTTCAGTGGCCAGCAAGTGATGCTGGGGAAGATCAAGAATGGTACGCTTTCTGGCTGTAGATTTTCTTCTTTTCATCTTGAGGCCAAATTCATCAGACCCTACATCCTGAGGGAGAAGAGGTGAGAGAGCTTGGCAGGTGAGAAACAGGAACCAGTATAGGGTATCAGCTGAAGAAAGGACTGGGAACCATGAAAAATTTAATAAATTGCTTTGTTTTTATTTATTAGAAATATATATTATATTGACTAATAAAAAATCAGAACCGATAGATAAATATTAGAACTTTAAAAATACTTATAATCCTATATACTCAAAGAAAATGCTGAATCTCTTAAAACATTTTTTTATGAAAATGAATTACAATAAATCTTACAAGAAGTTTTGTATAATGTAAAGTTCAGTCCTATGTTTAAGTGATCGCCACTGTTAATAGGTGATTCAGATGCTGTCCTTGGTGCTGAAACAAGGCAGGCAGGAGGAAGAACTTCCCTGTATGAACAGGAGCGCCTCGCCTGAGATCCTAACAAGCCCATCGGAGTTTCCATGGTTTTTCTATTTGAGTTTTCCAGCACTGTACTCTCTCCCCTCTTCCTCCTTGGTACAGGTTTTGTTTTTCATCCGGTTCCATGAATGCTCTCAATGGGGAAAAGTTCCATCAGGCTTAGACAAAGTAAGATCTCCTCACTCCCAGAGCCCACAGCTCCATGTAAAACTGCCTTAAATCGATGTCATCAACACCTGGGGCCTCTGAATTTTGATCTGGAAAGAGAGATAGAACCAGGTGAGGGCTAGGTTTATAAGGAACCTGGGATTTGGAAACATAAGAGTCTTGGGACTGGGAAAGTGCTCAGCTTAGAGTCTAGTACAAATCAACTGTCTCCCCCCACTTACCCCCAACTTAAGTAGCTTTCAAGGCATTCTAGCTAGGGAGTTTATCTTTGCCCCAAGGCTTTCCCTAGGGAGTAAGGTGCATGAAGCCAATCATACTTCTTCGGAAGTGTGAATACTTTGAGAGTATTTCTTCTGCCCTGGAACATCCATCCAGTTGAAATAAAATTAAGGTGGCAATCAATGAGTGGTCACCTCTTGCCAAGTGACCAATCTTGGCCTCAATCATAGTGGGACCTCCTGACATTATGTACCTCCTGAGGTGATGCAGTAGCATTATCCATGACATATGCTTAAGAAAAATGTCTAAGCTGGGTCTAATCAAGCCTCTAGACCTAACTGCCAGTTTATAGGAAGTACAGAGGATTGAGGGACAAGGTAAAGGACACCATGAGGAAATAATTAGATATATTTAAAATGTGGGGCATTCCTTAAGACAATCATCCTAGGTTCTTAAAAAAATTAATATATTTAAAAGGTAGGAATCAGTTCTAGATTAAAAAGACCAATGTGACACAACAAAAGTCAGTGAGTGAAATTTGTTCATATTTGAAAAAACTAGTAATAAGAGATGTTTTTTGGTTCATTGGAAAAATGGATATTGGATGATATTGTGGAATTATCATCAACTTACTGGGAATGCTAATGGTATTTGGGGGTGTGTACTGAAGTGTTTTATCACTTTTATCATTTTATCAAATGTCATAATGTTTGCAACTGACTTCCAAATGGTCCAGCAAAATTTGTTGGGTATGTATATCATATATATACATACTATGCCATATAATGAAAATGTAGCAACATGTTAAACATTGTTGATCTAGGCGGGGTATTTAGTGCATTACTATTTTGACTTTTATGTGGGTTTGAAAATTAAAACAACTAAATAAACTAAATAAATTGGCCATCAAGGACATACTTAAAGTGGAAAGAAATCTCTGAACCTGGAGCCTCAGGTATCTAGAGAAGGTAGATTCCACCCTGCTGCTTAGCTCCTTCTCCTCCACCTGCTGCCACCCCAAGTTATTGTTCATTTCCCAGCAATGTAGACCTAGATGTCACCCGGACTAACAACCATAAACATGACTTTGCTTTCCTGAAGATCTTACCATGGTAGGAGAGGATATGGGGTCTTAGGGCAGGGGGAGGTGAGCACTTCATCCATGCCTTTCTTACCTGTGTTTCAGAATCTATTTGGTCCAGGGAGGGCTGGAAGTTACTATAAATGGAGTCCAAGTGGATGGAGTCATCTTGATCTGGAAGGGAAGAAAGCCCCATGGAAGAAGCTGGTTAGGAAGACAGGCTCCCATCTCTACCTATAATCCCACCCACTGCAGGGCTAGTATATCTCCTTTTTGTCCTTTTCCATGCTTTTGCCTTCTTCTTTGCTCTGCCTTTCATTCACAGAAAATAGCTAGATTTTTTTTTAATTCCCTCTTTTAGCTGGAGTGTTTAATCCACTTATATTTGTTGTTGTTGTTATGGTAGATTATTTTTTTTTTAAAGATTTTATTTATTTATTCATGAGAGACAGAGAGAGAGACAGAGGGAGAGGGAGAGGGAGAAGCAGGCTCCCTGCAGGGAGCCCAATGCAGGATTTGATCCCAGGATCCTTGGATCATGACCTGAGCCGAAGGCAGAGGCTTAACCAACTGGGCCACCCAGGCACCCTATTTTCTACCATCTTATTTTGTGCTTCCTATTTGTCATCTCTTTCCTTATCATCTGTTCCCCCTTTCTTGCTTTTTTGTGGATTGACTAAAATGGTTTCCTCGTTCCATTCTTCCCTTCTCTGGAATGTAAAGACTCAATTTGTAGAAATTTTAACACATACATTTAACCTGACAAAATCTGCAGTTAATCACTTGACTGAGCTATAAATCACCTATGAGTGAGCTCACCTACTCCTAAGTGCCTATCGGGGCTACATAGGCAGGTTTGTGTTCTGGAGACATCTAGACCATCAAGTAACTCGTGCCCCGCAGTTGTCTAGTTATACTGTGCCCATGTTTAAACCTCATCCAGGGCCTTGCAGGAGCCAGAGGTGGAAATAGGGGTACAAATGTGGAACTCAATATTTTAGAGATGAAAATACTATTCTCTTTGCTCTTTTAAGTCCTCCCATGTGGAGGACTCCATGCCTCCATGCCTCCCATGCCTCCATGCCTCCATGCCTCCCATGTGTGTCCCCACACTTTGAGACATTTTGAGTGCACTGAGGACTTCCAATACCTTCATGGATGTCAAAGCCAATGTTTCGGAAAGTTCCAGGGGTTGGTCCTCCATCTTCTTCATGCCACTTATACAACTGAGACACTCTAGACTTTTGCCTATTGACAGAAACACCAGAGAGATTCCATGATGAGCAGGAAACCAGGATTTGGGGACTGGTTATGTCCCTCCTTTCCGCTCCCCCACTGTCCACCCTGAGGATGAATGATTGAGGGCAGAGGGATCAGAAAAGGAGGAAGAGGAGCTGGAGGCAAATGGGAGAGGTAGCAGCAGTGACTCACCTTTTCAACTTCCTCTTGGAACGGAGCATGAACATCAAGAGAACAACAAGGATGAGTAGCACTATGGCACCAGCTGCCCCCACAAGCCCATACACCAGGCTCTTCTTGGTGCTGAACTCACAGGTTTCACCACTGTACCAGACAGTGTCCGTGATCAGGCAGCTGAGAGGGACCGAGGGGGCAGATGGAGAGAGGGAGCATTCTGAGTCAGGGGCAGCCAACACCCACAATCTCCCTGCCTCAGATCCAGCCCTGACCCCATGGGTGCTTAATGAGGAGAGGGTGAGGATGACATTGCTGGGGTGCAGAATGAGGAGCCCTGAGGGGATGGACAGAGGTAAAGTCCAGCTTCCACGGCATGGGCCTAAGAGAGGCCCAGTACTAAGCCCAATAGTTTTAGGTTTTGCAGCCCAGGATCTAGAGCAGTTGGCCCACCTCTGGTGCTGCCCCGGGCTGTACCCAGGAACTTGAGACCCCAACAACAACCTTTTTATCCACATACTAACCATCACGTTCTCAGCCTCTCCTTTTCTATCAGGAAAAGCAAATCCCCATCCCCGATCCCCAGCATACACTCTGCCTCTGAAGCTCCTTCCCCTCCCTGGAGACATTCTTTCTAAGCCCTGTTCCTCCCCTCCCTACTCCAGCCTGCAAAATCCTCGCTCAGAAAACCTTCCCAGAACCAGAACATCTGCTCAGGCCTTTGCATATGTGTGACTCCTTCCCCCTGGTCTCTCTTTGGTTTCATTTCAGTAGGCAAAGCCTGGGACTCGAGCTTTTACAGGCTTTCCACCCTCCCCGTGTGGGTGGGTCACCTTCTCATTTCACCAGTATGGTCTCCCCCTGGAGGCAAGGCTTTATCCTCCCCATCTGATTGGGAGTTTTCTGAAGCTGGGGTTTTCCTTCTGCTTCTTCAGAGCTTGGCACAGTCCTTAGTCTCAACTGCACAAACCCCGGGGAGGGGAGGAGAGCTATTGAGGCCCGTTCTGGACCTGGCCTTGGGGCTCTGGCTACACCGGTCCTTTGTGGCTGGCTGTATTCAAGAGAGGCCAAGACCCACTCCGTGACTTGGCCTTTAGGCAGGGTCTTGAAGGGTGGGGAGGAAGGACAGAGCCAGGCTGGAGAGGGACACTCACTAGCACCGAGGGCCACTGCGGTCTAGCTGGCACTTCCCGAAGTTGCAGTCCAGGGAGCTGTTGAAGCCTGGCATACAGCGGTTGATGCAGTTTGGCTTCTTTTCCTTGTACTCCACGAAGAAGTAGGCAGCATAATCATTCCCAACCCTCTCCCGGCATTCCTCTGTGGGGAATGGAGGAGTTGCAGTGACCAGGCAACCAGGCACACAGTCTGCCTCCCCCGCCATCCCTGGAGGCCCCCCCCCAAGTCACCTACTTTCAGGGTCGTATTCAGTAACTGCGAAGCTCTGCATCTTGGTGGCAGTCGTGTTATAACACAGTACAGCTGTGAATGGAGACACATAGAGCCCCTTAAACAGATTGCTTTAGTAGGGTTGGGGGAGTGGGGAGAGGGGCTGTGATGAGGGGTGGTGGGAAACCCATCCCTGTAGATGGGGAATGCCAGCCTCAGGCCTAGCTCTCCAGCATAATGACCCTCCAAGTGCCCTGTGCCCTCCCCATGTCTTCTCCCACATGCACCTTTGCCAAGAGTCCCACACTATTCATTGCATTCAGAAGAATCTTCTCTGCATAACAAGCCATGCTTATTCTCACTTTCCCCGTAGACGGGTCCCCACAAGATGTAGCCTGCATGTACACCTGCCTTTCCCCCCTCCCCCACCCCAAGGATGACAAAGCTTAAAGATTCCTTGAGGACCCCTTCAAGCCCCTCCCAGAAGCCTAGGAATTTACTTGTGCAGGTATTATTTCTGCTTATTTGCTCCTTGGTTACATTCTGGATTTTTTCCACCACCTCCTGGGTGACCTTAGTGAAAACTTCCTTGTATTCTGGGGTGTAGTTGGTCTTCAGGAGGACTTCATGTTCTACCACAATACTGCCAGCACTGAGGAGAGAAAAAGATATCCGTGAGCATCCTCCCAGGTCATAATAGGTGCTCACTTCTCCAACCCCTTTTCCCAGGCAGGATATGCCCTCTTTGCACCCATGGGAAGGCAGAGCTGGGGTAAGATGGTTGAAGTGATGACCCGGTGTCCCCTGGGGGAAGGCTTATTCCAGGCACAGTGCTAGTCACTTCCCCACAGGACTCACACCATGACTTGCGCCTCTGGCAACTGTCTCAAAGGTTAGGTTCTAGGCAGCTCTATGTGGAAGTCTCGGAAGGCTCAAGGGCAAAGATGGACAGAGGGATGGGACCATGGAAGATCATCCTCAAGGTGTCATCAGATGCATTCCAGCAGGAGACTGGGCAGCTGCCAGCAAGGTGTCCTCAAGAGGTAGGAGGACACCAGAGACTCTCACAGGATTCATGAATTGCTAGGTGGAGGGCTGCAGAAGGTCTGTGAGCCTCTTAAGAGCATGCACAGATTTGAAGCTCATATGTGCATATTTTCTACTCACATATACTTGTGTCAATTCTAAAATGAATCTCTGACACCTAAAAGGTTAAAATTCTAGCCGACAGTCTCTTCCTACTCTGTGCTTAGGAGCTAGGAAAAGCCAGGGGCAAGGCCACCAAGAAAGCGTGGCTTCAGGCACGCTAACAGCTTCCATTTGTTTCCTTTTCTCTCCCCTAGCTCCAACTCCCCAAAGCAGTACATCTTCTGTGTATGCAAAACAGGATCAGAAATACCTGGATGTCAAAGAGCTCTTATTCTAGAATGCAAGTTACTTCTCTCCCATGTGGGTGTAGGGATTATTTACACCCCAGGAATGAGCTTTCTGGGTTTAAAAATACAGCAACAAGTCCAGACTTCCCATGCTCACAATTCAGGATTCCTAAGTAATGGAAGCCCAAAGCACTCTTTTTCCCTTGCTTTCTCCTTACCACTATATTCAGAGGCTTAAACATAAATAGAAGATTGGAAGGGTGTGGTGATACTCCTGAACAACATAAAGAATAGAATAATACAGAATAATAGAGTTAAATGAGATAATAATTATACTCATAGTATATAACATATAGAATAGTGGAATTCAAATAACCTGTAGAATAACGAGTTAGAGGGGACCAGAAGATCTTGTAGCTCAAGGCCATCTTTCACAATAAGGACATGTTCTGGCATCTCCCAGAGTCCATCACTGCCCTCAGTCCCCGTTTTGAAAGCTCCCATGGAGAAAGACGGCTTTATCAAGGCCACACAGGTGTAGTGGGAGTTATGAGGTACAGGAGGAAATCCCGACACTGGCCCTGAGTAGCCGGCTGATCTTGGACCAGCAGTTGGCCCCATGGGGCCTCAGTTCCCTCTTCTGTAACATGAGGATAGATGGTTCCTAGGATTCTTCCTTCCATACTTCCGAGGTGAATGATTCTCACTTCCTATCTGCCCACTCCCAGACCTCTCTGGAGCCCTCAGAGCCCAGCTGTCTCCTCTTATCTGGCCAAAGGTGGTAACATAGAAAACCCAACAAGAATGTAAAAATACCTGATCCACAGGGCCTGTCCTCCCTTTCTTGCCTGAGAGATAGAGGGAGACATGTAGAGAAGAAGGATGACGTCTGCACCTACAGACTGCCCCATCCCCAGGGGCAAAAGAGAGCTCTATGGGGTCAGCACATGCCAAACCCAGAGAGGAAGTTTTAGGACCAGAAAGAAAAATGGTTTTCTCTTCCAGGGGAGCTGAGCTGCTGAAGAGCAGACACCGGGCACATGCTGTGCTCACAGACCACGGGGAGGGGGCGTGGCAAGCCCATATGGTCCCACCTGAGGTGGCCTCTCTTGTTTGAGAGAGAAGGTTTGGGTTCAACACAATTGAGAGAGGAAGAAAAACAGAGGCTGACGGACACATTTCCCCTCCCTGTGATTTTTGTGCAACTTCCTTCCTAATGGTTCTAAGTTCCTCTTGAAAATTATCATGATTCTGTAAGCCATGGGAACGATAGCTCCCTCATGATCTGGGGGAGGCTGGGCAACTCCTGTGAACCTCATTGGCCAGCACCATTCTCAGGATTTCAAAAAGTCGAGGTTGATAACGGGGCTGAGATTCTGTGGGGGCAGAATCCTGTGAGAGGTGAGTGAGAGTGAATACCGGCCACCTGTGGACTTGGACACTTTTCCCTGGGGTTTCCCCCCAAGTTCAGTTATTGGGCTTCATCTCTGAAGACAAGTGGGGTGTCCATCACACAAACTGTAACCTGCAAGTGTTCTCGTGTGTCAGTGTCTCCAGCATAAGAGGACTTCTGTGTGAGTCTTGGCTCTCCCACTCTGTAAATGACCCCTCAGGCAACTCAATGCCTACCTCTAGGTATCTGTTTGTTCATCTGTGCAATGGGAACAGTCCTGCTGGCCTCACTCACAGGGTGATTAGGAGGTTCAAAATTCGAAAATATATGTGAAACCATAGTTTTGGAGGGTGTTATGGGCTGAACTGTGTTCCCCCAAAATTCATGTGTTGAGGCCCTAACCCCCAGTACTTCAGTCTTAATCCAATCTGAGTGGTGTCCTTATAAGAAGAAATTTGGAGGGCTCCTTGCTGGCTCAGTTGGAAAAGCATGTGACTCTTGATCTCAGGGTCATGAGTTTGAGCCCCATGTTGAGTGAGGAGATTGTTAAAAAAATAAATTAATAAGAACTTTAAAAAAAAAATAAAAGAGGAAATTCAGTCACACAAAGACACACCAAGGATATGCTTGAATAGAGGAAAACTGTGTAAGGACCCAGCAAGAAGGCAGTTGTCTACAAGCCAAAGAGAGACTCAGAAGAAACCCAACCCACTGAATGCCTTGATCTTGGACTGCCAGCCTCCAGAACCGTGAGAAATAAATTTCTGTTGCTTGAGCCACCCGGTCTGGAGTATTTTGTTATGAGAGCCTTAGCCAACTAATATAGAGGCAGAGTTACAGTTGTCTTTATAATTACGACTATTGCTTCCACTCCAAAGACTTTCTTCCCAGGGGCCACAGATACTTACGATAGCCTTGTGATGTTGACCCCTTGATACTCAGGGATTCCGAGATAAACTATGTTCATCTGAAAGGCAAGGAGGTCACAGTGTCATCACACAGGCCCCAACTTGGAGCCTGCCGGGTCTTTCCATAGGAACTCAGGAAGGCCGAGGGTGGACCTGCTGTGTCCCCCATTCCCTGTCAGGAGTCCACACTGTCCCAATGGAGCGGTCCCTCCTCAGAGACCAGCCCCGCCCATGGGGCCCCCATTCCCCTTTCATGAAACCTTGCTTTGTCTTTCCACAAGCTCTCTGGCAAGCCCTGAGGAAAGGAATGAGCTGAGAAACTCACAAGCCTCTAACAAGAGAACAGCCCTCAGCTGCTTTCTTCACCTCTAGAGACTCCTCCCTAGGGAAAGCAGAGTGGCCCAGGGGACTTGCATTCCCAGGCTCACCTCTTTTCTGAATACGTCACTGAAGTTCTGGAATTGTACAGAATTCCGGTCTTCTAGCTCTTTGGTGTACTCCATATTGGTCACTGTCACGGTCATTTCCATCTGGGCAGAGACAGTCTCCGGCGGAGGCTCTGAGGGGGTCAGACAGGAGCACCACTTACTGAGGACAGAGCCAACCTCCCGCCCTGAGTTCCTTCCCAAGGAGACCCACAACTCCAACAATTCTTCCCTGGACAGGGGAGTGGCCTGGGCCCACCACCTATGACCCCCACTCAGGTCTCACCAGAGTGCCCCTGGAGGGTGGGGAGTACACCATACTCCTCATGGCTTTGGGATTGAGCCCAGGGGATCGCGGGTCCTACATTCTTTATGAGAATTCCACACGCTTTTTGTATTCTCCTCCATCACACACTCATTTATCTTAAGTGTATTTTATGGTAAAATTCTGTGTCAAATTTGTGTTTTGTTCCAAACCATACCTTCTTGCTTTATTCATTTTTTAATGTTTCAACTTTCTTACCATTGAGTAATATGGTTGCCCCCAGAAGAGGCCATATTCCTGTACACGCAGAGGGGCAGGAATGGAGGCCCAGTGTTGGGGAGAGCAGAGCCCTGTGGTCTTACTCACCTATCTCAATGCTGGGGACCACTTCCTCACACCTCGGCCCATGGAAGAGGCTAGTGCACACACACTTGATCCCATCCCAGTAGCCGTCATTCTTGCAGAGCATGACCTTGTTCTCGCAATGGTCTCCTTGGTAGCCGCTGGGGCAATCACAGACCTGCCCGTTCCATATCCCTCCATTTAAGCAGGTCCCTGAAAGGGACAAGGCCCTGCTTTACCCACACATATTTGCACAACACTTTACAACTTGTACCACATTTTCATAGGCACTGTCTAATTTGATACTCTCACGAGACCCTGGGGTGAGCAGGACAGTTAGTGTCATCCCCACTATACAGATGGGACAAGTGAGGTGGAGAGAGGCTAAGAGACCTGCCCAAGGTCCATGTGGAGGCCAGACTTGACCTGGTCTTGGAGTATTCCCGTACGATTTACTTTAAAGATTTTTTTTTGAGAGAGAGAGAGAATGAGAGAGAGAGAGAGAGCATGAGGGGGGGAGGGTCAGAGGGAGAAGCAGACTCCTCGCTGAGCAAGGAGCTCGATGCGGGACTTGATCCTGGGACTCCAGGATCATGACCTGAGCCGAAAGCAGTCGCTTAACCAACTGAGCCACCAAGGCGCCCCGTCCGATTTACTTTAGCCCTGAAAAGAAAGGAACGGGAAACCTAGTGTTGTCAGTAGTGAGGGACCACACAGTCAAGGCTGAGGAAGAGAAAAGAGGAAACAGAAACTAGGAATATCCAGAGGAACTTGACCAATCTAGATTCCAGCAAGCCTGAGAATGAGTATGTCATTGTCTCTCCAAAACCTGCTTCAGAAGAGCTCATACTGGAAACTGTTGCCATTGTGACTATTCGTGATTCCTCTTTATTTTCTGGGATGTGGAGTTTGAGGGAGGAGTGTAACTTCCCACAACCTGCCTGGAAAAGTGATAGCTCTGTTCCCTTTGGGTTTTCTTTCTTTTTTTTTCTTTTTAAGATTTTATTTTATTTTATTTTATTTATTTGACAGAGAGAGAGCACAAGCAGGAGGAGCGGCAGGCAGAGAGAGAAGCAGAAAGGCTCCCCACTGAGCAGAAAGCCTGATGTGAGGCTCAATCCCAGGACCCCGGGATCATGACCTGAGCCTAAGGCAGATGCTTAACCAACTGAGGCTCCCAGGCAACCCCTTTTTTAAGATTTTATTTATTTGCCAGAGAGAGACAGCACAAGCAGGGGGAGCAGCAGGCAGAGGGAGAAGCAGGTTCACCGCTGAGCAAGGAGCCTGACGCAGGACTTGATACCAGGACTCTGGGATCATGACCTGAGCTGAAGGCAGATGCTTAACTGACTGAGCCACCCAGGTGTCCCTCCCTTTGGCTTTTCTTGAAAAGAGCTGTACCTGCACAGACTAGCATTCCAGGTGTGTTTTGTCTAAGGAGGCACATGAGATATGCACATACTCTAGGAAGACCTGCCCCACCTCTGCCTCCTGGTCTACCCCTCTCCTACCAGATTCAGAGTGTGTAGACCACACCCATGGCCATCACATCACAGAGCTTCTGGTTACAGGCCTTTGGTCCAAGACATTCAGGAAGAATGAAAGAATAAAGATCCATGAATCCAAATCAGCCTCTCTCTCACTCTCTCTGTTGTGTGTTACTGAAGATGTCCAGACCTGATCTAAGTGCTGAGCACAAGCTTGTGCACAGCAGCAAAAGCAACTACTGGGGTGTGTGACTTGTTGCCCAAGGGTCTACAAGGAAAGCCAACCTACAAGGAATAAGAGGAAGATGAAGGGAGACCATCTGCCTTCAGACAGGTGGTCAACACCAGCTGAAGGCCTGGTGGTCATGCATTCACTACAAGACACCTGTGGGACTTCCTAGGGACACAAGGTCCAGACCTCCCCTCTGAAGATGCTCAGTACCTCCATCTGAGAACCAAAGAGCTCAACAAGACAATGCCACATTGGAGAGAAACTAAAGAACAAAGCCACATAAAATAAAGGCCAGGGAAAGAACTTGCCAGAGAAAGAATTCACAGAGTGGTGAGAAGATGCAGTAGCCAAATGCTGAAGAACTTCCCTTCATCTTAAATTCAAGACAGGATTGGGCAGTGCCCCAGGGAGACACAGATCATATGTCTCTGGGCATATCTATGGTACATCTAAACCAGTAAAGTCTTCAAGTAGTGTGTTTTTCTTAATGTATGGCAAATATCCTCTCTCGCTCTGATAATAAATCTCACAAGTATAAGAGTATATTTTAGGGGTGCCTGGGTGGCTCAGTCATTAAGCGTCTGCCTTCGGCTCAGGTCATGATCCCAGGGTCCTGGAAT
>NC_138373.1:6883052-6938630 GCF_054177405.1 Leptonychotes weddellii | reverse complement strand
CACACCCTCCTCCATCCCATACAGACCTGTCCCCTTGGAGATCTGAAAGAGAGAAAGGGAAGTTAGTCTCCTGGAGCTATAACTTTCTTTCCCTTTTGGGAGTCCTTCATTCTCTCAAAACCTCTCTGATTCCCTCCACCCCCAGCCCCACCTCCTCTGGAAAGGGCCACCTCGCTTGTTTCAGGATCTAGAAATCAAGCGTCAGGACCTAGCTCACACAGAGGTGAGGCGAGAAGGCCGGGGTTTGGGGGATGAGGTCTTGAAGATTTTGAGACGTTGGGACAACATCAAGTTGTACAGCAGTAGGAAAGGGAGCCCCTGCCCACTTCGGGAGTCAGATATCAAGAAAGTAAGTATTCACATGTCACTAAGTCTTTCCAATGGAACGTGAGCACAAGTGAGCATGCCACTTCCAGGACAGCTCAGAAACTTCCCATGGTGGTCCTCATTGCTCTGCCAACTGGAGGCAGATGGCAAGGAGGCCCAGGAGAATAGTGAAGCCTCAGGAAGGAGGAACCTAGGTCCCTGAATCACCACATGAGGGAAAGCTACCTGCCAACCAGGAACGTCTGCCTCGTATTATTACATGAGCAAGAAAAAAATCTTCTTTTGTGGTTGAGCGATTATACACTTGGGGCGTATTTGTTATAGCAGATACAAAAATATCCTAACTAATACGGGAAAGAGCTTCATTTAAGCTCTAGGAACAGATGCACTTACTCTAATTATCTATAAGAAATTTAAACCCTTTGAATTAAATAATCTCTTCACACTTGTGATTTAAGATATTTGTAATGTTCGAGAGAATTTGGCCTAATGTGCCAACCTTGTAGTTTCAATTTATAATATATAATTGAGCGATTGATTTAGACTTGTCATTTTACATTAAAACATTGCTAAGTTTGTAAACAGTATGAGACCATTTAAGAGAACTTAAGATCCACCACTTGGGTACTTCTAATGTATTAGACTTGAAGGTTTGGGGGAAGTTTTTAAAAATCTATATTTACTGTATTAGATTTATGGAGTTTCTTGACTACTTGGAAATGTTTTGTTATTAATCAAACCATTGAAGTCTTTCAATAGGAAATGTAATGTATTAATTTTATAAATGTAACTTGGAATGTTGGAAGTGATTTAATTGGCCGTGTATGTATAATAGATTACACACTAGTCAAAGGCCCTTATTAAAGCATTATACTTCTGCTTCTGGCCAAGATGGAGTGTCAGGGATCAGAATTCACCCTCCTACCTGAAACCACACCCAGCCCCCAGATAACCACATCACCATACAAAAGATATGAAATGATGATTGTCAATACACTGGATGTCAGGCAACAGAGGACTGTGGTTCCTGAGAGACAAACAAGGAAACAAACAAGATGAGCCGTGTGATGATCCTAGCTTACTGATGTGAGAGGGCTTCCAGACAGAATGCCAGGAGGGAGAACGCAGCTGGAGCCCCGCAGATCTCCTGGGTTGAGGAGATGCACGTCAGGGTCTTGACAGACCAAGGCAGCTAGAGTTCACAGGACAGAATTACTGGGGAGGCGGACTTGCACAGAGGGGCCCCTGGATATCCGCCACACACTCTACTGATCAGAGCATGCTTATGAAACAACTACCCAAGATCCGAGAAGTACCACTGGAAAAGATTAGAAGGAAGGAGACCTGGCTTTCATGTAGGGATGGGAACAGTGCTGTTCCCACCAACCAAACTGGAAAAACCTGTAATTCTCAGGGCATGGGACAGAGAACTCAGGAAGATCTTGCTTCAGTCCTAGGAAATACAGCCCTCCACACCATGTGTGTCTCTTGCTCTGCACCCCCCCACCCCCAATGGCAAGCTGATTTCCATTTTGACTTGACATCTTCAGGTGATGTTAAGTAGACATCCCAGACTCCGTCCAAAACAGAACTCCTGAGTTCTTTGCTAGACTCCTCGGAGCAAGCAGCCTTCTACCGATTGCTGAAGCCCAGCCCCTTGGAAGACACTCTGCTTCTCTTTCCCTTTCGCCTCCCACATCTGCGCCATCAGCCAGGCCTGCTGGTATCCCAGACGTTTCCACTTCTTGCTGTGGCTCCTGAAACCACTGGATCAGTGCTGCTGTGGACTCTCACCCAGCCTCCTGCCCCATCTCCCCACTTCCCACCCGGGCCTCCAAGCTGAGCAATCCTACACACTGCAGCTAGAGGGATCCCTTCATAACACATGTGTGAGGTTACTTCTGTGCCTTAACCACCACCCCCTGGGGCCCCTGTGAGGGGTTGGATTGTGTCCCCCTCCCCAGATTCTTATGGTGAAGTCCTAACCCCTAGGACCACAGAACATGACATCCGGAAGTAGGGTTGTTGCAGATGTAATTATGTAAGATGAGGTCACGACTGGAGTAGAGTGGGCCCTGATCCAAAACAACCTGTGTCCTTATAAGAAGGGAAGTTTGGACACAGGAACATGCCCACACGGAGAACCCCGGGGAAAGATGAAGGCAGAGATGATGTGCTTGCAAGGCAAGGAATGCCAAGCTTGGCAGCAGCTACTAGATGCCAGAGGAGAGGCCTGGACAGATCCTTCCTTCCCCAACACCTGCTGACACCTTGGTTTTGGACTTCTGGCATCCAGAACTGTGAGACAAGATTTTTCCTGTTGTTCTAAGCCACTCGGGTTGTGTTAATTTATTATGGTGGTCCAGGGAGTGAGACTCTTTCCAGTCTCGTGTAGTTGCAAGCAGTGGGTTCAAGGGGAGAGAAGTCTGTGGTGACCCCCAGGAAGGCTCCTCAGAGGAGGTAGACCTTGTTGACGGAAGGTGGGGGGAAGGTAGCCTCTAGAGTGTATGTTCCTTAGACTCCCTCAGGAGGCTGACAGTAGGATGGTGATGAGGACGTGGGTGGTGAAGGCACTCAGGATGGGGAGTGGGAGAGAGGGCAGAGGGAGATGACTGAGCACCCAAGCCTGTCACATTTGTACTGGGTGTGGGAGGTGAGAGGCACTTGCCACGGCTGGACAGGACCGAACTGGGCCCAGGATGTTGTGTTTCACTGATAAGCAATATAATCAGGGTGTATTGGAAGGAGGGACCGTGGCCATGGGAGGGTGTGCCTGCCAGGAAGAGCCAGGTGAAGGCCACCAGGCTCTTCCTGGCGGCCCACGCCCCACTCAGGCATCCCCAGCCCAGTAGCCTGAGAAGGGATGTGGCTCTGGGTCCCCAGAGAGGACACATGGGAGAGTCAGATGCCAAAGTCTACAGACCAGCTGACGCCAGACGCAGAAAGGGAACCACAGAATCCTAGAGAGCAGGAGCAAAGAGTCTGCAAGGCTCCATTTCACTGAGGGGGCAACCGAGGCTAGAGATGCAATGAGCCATAGCATGCAGAATGTGGGAGAGGCCAGGAGGGGATAGGGGGAGGAACGAGAGGGAGCTGGAAACATCTTCCCCAACCAAGGCACATCACGGTGCCTAAAATGACATTATTAGAGGTAAGTCACTAAGAATCTGGACAGCGTAGACAGTGCCTGGGAAGAGGGTGTCACTCTTTTTTTTTTTTTTTTAATTCAATTAGCCAACATATAGTACAGCATTAGTTTTTGATGTTGTGTTCATTAGTTGTGTATAACACCCAGTGCTCGTCACATCACGTGCCCTCCTTAATGCCCATCACCCGGTTACCCCATCCGCCCACGCCCCTCCCTTCCGCAACCCTCAGTTCGTTTCCCAGAGTCAAGAGTCTGTCATGGTTTGTCCCCTTCTCTGATTTCTTCCCATTCAATTTTCCCTTCCTTCCCCTATGATCCTCTGCGCTATTTCTTATATTCCACATATGAGTGAGATCATATGATAATTGTCTTTCTCTGATTGACTCATTTCACTTAGCATAATACCCTCCAGTTCCATCCATGTCGATGTAAATGGTAAGTATTCATCTTTCTGAGGGTGTCATTCTTATTACTAATAAGGTGACAGCTCTGGGTGCTGTCACATTGGGAGTCTGTGCCAAATCATGGTAAGGTTCAGGTCAGTGAACCAGCCCTTTAGACCAAGCCAAGCACTGCCCCACCCTGCCCCAGACTGCCGCCCCCCTTCCTCCTCCCATCCTCTTCATTTGCCCCGTCAGCCGTCAGGCTGGTCCCTAGAGAAGGCCCTACCTCCTGTGGGTGGGTTTGGGCCAAAGAGGCCACAGGCTCCAGGATTATGCTCACAGGTACTTTCTCCCCCGCTCCCACCCCATTCCCTCTTCGGAGAAGAGTTGCCCAAGGTCTGGGGCCAGGGCACCAGGAGCCCCCCTACTGCTCCTGGTGTAGTGAGCTCAGGGCAAGACAAAGGCCAGGACATGGCAACTTGAATGCCATCTACAGGCTCAGCATCAGCACCCCCCCCCCGACTTTTGCCTCCAAGTCCCCTTCCCACCCCAGCCAGGCCATCCCAGGAGGACATCTCAGGGAAGGAGAACCTGAGGCTGGCAGTTTGGTTCCTGGCTTTTCCCCTCCCTCTCTCTCTGGGGACAGGCGAATGGCAGAGGGAACTCCTGAAGGGTCTGACCAGTACCCCCTGTCATCCTCTGCCAACCTGAGCCCAGTCCCCTTGGCCATGGAACCCTTAGTGGGCCCAACCCATGTCCTTTAAAAGAAGACACTGAGGCCTGAGATGAACTGAGTTGCCCCCTGGCACACAGCTGTTTCACCGCAGGATTAGAATCTGGGGCTCCCAAAGCACCATCTTGTGCCCATCTGGCTACAGCAGTGGCCCCTTTCCTGATACTGGGATGCCTGACAGCCCATGGGACATCCTCGGGGCACAAGGCAGGGGTGGGGTGATGCAGAAATGGCCAGGATGAGAGTGAGAGCAGAGACTTCAAGCATTTATCCCGTCATGAAAAGAAGGCCTGGACATTTGGTGGGAGGTGACCAGGGGGTTGAGGGGCACATCCAAGGGGTAAGGACAGACCCTAACATCAGCCGAGCATCTATCTGCCATATGCCAGGGGCTGTGCGGGGAGTATTACATTGAATCCTCCGGCCCTGGCAAGTCTCACCTCTTATCTCCTTTTAGGGAGGAAGCAGGCTCAGAGAGACTAACCTGGATGCACCCCAAAACCGCATGTAGCCAGGGAGGGAAGGAGAGGGTGAGGGGCACGAGGCTGAGCTCCAGGCAGAGGGTACCCCCACCTGTGCCCCCCAGGAAGCAGCCCTCCCTCGGGCCTGGGCAGACCCAGGAGAGGAGGCGAGGCTGGGGTTCACTCACCGTGCCCAGCAGCCACAGGGCGGGATAGGAGCTGAAGGACAAGGGGCAGCAGGCAGAGCATCCTGATCGCCAATCTCAACATCGGAGCTCAGAGGGCAGCGCACCTGCTGTTCACCCTCGCCAGAATGGGCAAAATGAATGTCAGCCAAGGAACCCCAGTAATAAATGGGCCCCAGAGCCCTTTGATCCCTGAGACACTGGCGAACTGGGGCCAGCCCATCTGAGTCAGTGTATGAGCTCTCATGCTGGGGGAGGGGGGGTGCGGATTTTATTTCAGGCCAAAGGGCAGAGGGAGGGGAGCCCTTCCATCTCCAGGCAGCACACAACAAGCACACGGGCCATCAGAATTTTCACCCCGATAGAGGGGCAGGCACAGGGGCCCGAGCAGCCTGGGAGAACGGAGAAGACCCCTGGAGGGACTCAGAGGGTGAAGGAGAAGCAGCTGGGCCTGAACCCCAGAGGAGAAGGGCGCCTGTTGTTCAATTCCAGCCTCCGGTAAGGACATTCCCCTCCCTTCTTGTCAAGCTCTCTTTACTGGCCCTGTGTGTACCCCACCAGGATGCAAATCATGGCCACACCTGGGTCAGTGCCCAGCTCTGAGATGGCTGCTTTCTTAGATCTGTAGGCCCAGAGATCTATCTCCGAGTTCACAGGAGGGCACAAGCTTCCATGGCCATCCGGAGTGACCTTGCCCCTGCCCAACGTCAGCAAAGCTAAGGCTGAGCTCACTCCTTAGCCTTCTGTGAGCCCCCACTCCTCACTCCCTGGGCCTGAGGCCCCCAAGTTCTGATCCCAGGCTCGTCTTCCACAGTGACCTCAGGCAGAGGTGGGCCTGATCCTGCCCCGGCCTGGAGCAGAAGAGGGGGGTCCATGTTCCTTGCTCGACATGTGGTCACAGGAAGGGGCTGAGAGTGGTGAGTGTCCCATGTCCAGATTTGGCATCTAATCCTGGGAGGAGTGCTCTCCCCAAGAAGGGCTCCCTGGAGCCCCAGGTGGGGAGCCAGGCCCCCGCAGGGAGAGAGAAAGAAACAACTCACAGCTCTCTACTTTAAACCTTGCTCTTTTATTGGGAGGCAAATTCCAGAGTGGTGAGTCACTGGAGCAAAGATGTTGGGGTGTCTGGGCAGCCCTGGGGCTCCTGGATAGAGGGTGATGGAGGAGAGGCAGGCTCACAGCAGGGGCTGGGCCAAGCCCACCAGCCTGCTGAGCAGGACCACCTTGGGCTCTGACGTCTGTTTCCTTTTGATCAACAGGGGAGGTGGGGGAGTAGCACTGTGGTGGGCTCTCTATCTGCCGCTATCTTGTCCAAATCTGGATGAGGGGCAGAAGCCCCTGCCTCGCTCACTGAGCAGTTGTCACCACCCTGGGCCTCTGGATGTGGAGCTGGTGGGGGGGGAGTGGAGAGAGGAGGTGAGGCCAACGGGGGCCCTTCAGCAATGGCCATATCCCACGGAAGTTAGCTGTCTCTAGACCAAGGGTGCCCACCCTCCCCAGGCAGCCCCGGGGAGTGGGGGGTGGCAGGGCTGAGGGGAAGGGAACAGCTCCTAGCCGGGGAGGGACTCCGAGTCACCTCTGTGGTAGGGTCAACATTCTCTAGGGAGGGCCAAAAGTGGCTGTAGATGTTTTTAAGGCTGAATGAGTCCTCCTTCAGATTCTTACCTGCAGAAAGAGGGGCCAGGCTGAGTGAGCCTGGGGGAGGCTGGAGAGACACAGACGGGGGCCTTTTCCAGTAAAAGGGACAGGTTTGAAGAGTCAGTCCCATATTTTCCCGAAAGTATCTCCCACTGCCCATCCATCCTATGAGGTGGCTCCGGAGCGTGCCCGGGGAACTGGCCCAGTGTGACGAGAGGACAGAAGCGAACCACAGCCCCTCGCGTGCCTCGGGGTCAAAAGTCATTGCCATGGGCAGGCTTGGGGCTGACCTGGGTGAGGGTGGAACAGGAGGAAGGCACTGCTCGGGGGTCACCAGCACACACTCCCTCCAGCAATGGGAACCGCGGCAAGCAGAAACTGTACCCAGAATCTTCTCTTGTAGCTGGCGGGTTTTCAGCAGCCATTTTCCGAGTCCTGCACATTCCTCCCTCCTCAGCCTCCATGACCGTTTCTTCTCTGCCTCCTCCAAGGTCTTCCCAGGTACTCTGCCCTTCATCCTGCTCTCTCCCCTGCCTCCATGCTCTCTGACGACTCCCAGCTGCCCACTGGCCGAGACCCCTCCCCGTACTCAGCTGTGTCCTCCACCTGCTGCCTCTGCCCCCTCCAGGTAGTGCCCCCCCCCCACATCCGGGCCTTCTCCCTTTCCCAGCCTGTGAGGGACAAGCCCCGCCCAGCTCCCTGGGGGCTGTCCACTCCTCCCATCCCCACTGCCCTGACTCAGCCACATCCTCCTTCCCCTGCATGACTGCAGAGCCTTCTCCTTGGTCTCCCACTTGAGGTCCCCCTCAAGTCCACCTGAGTGAGCTGCTCAAAATGCATGTCTGGCCTCCCTCTCTTAAAGCCCCTCCAGTGTGTCCCCCCCCATCACAGCCCACAGAGACCTCCACGACCTCCCTGGGATCAGTGTTTCTGGAAGCAAGAAGCACACGGCTTACTCACCAGCTCACAGCACTCCCCCAGCCGGCAGACAGGCTCGGGTGATGTCCCCCTCCGCAGTCTTTTCTTTTCCCACCCCACCCTGGCTGGGTCGGGCATCCTTCTATGCCCCTGGAGCTCAGGGCATGATCCTGTCCTCCCACTAACTGTGTGTGCATCTGATGCTCTCACAGGGGCTGCTCTCTGGGGGCAGGATCCGGCTTTCAGCCAGGCCTGTAGCCCCTCCATGGTGTTTGCCAGGAGGAACTGGTAGGGCAGTACCTGCCCCAGAGCAGGGATGGTGGGGGACAGAGATCGTTCATCTCCGTTCAGCGAGAGATCAGAGCAGATGTGACATGGAGGTTTTCCACGCCAGCTGGGAATCAGAAGAGTCCGAACACACGGGAGGCTCTAAGGAGGGGCAGTATTTGAACCAGATCTTGGAAACAGAGTGGGATTAGGACAGGCAGAGCCCCAGCAAGGGGAACCTTCCAGCCAGTGGTACAGTCTGGCATGGAGGAGGGAAACGGTGAGTGTGGGCCACACGCAGACGGGCGTGATAGAGAGGAGCTGAGAAAAGAGGAGCTTGCCCCCCGGGTGAGAAGTATCTTCCCAGATGCCTGTGTTCTGGAAGCTGCCAGGAACATCTTCTCCATGCCACTCTCCAGACAAATTGTATTCTTGCCTGCCAACAGAAACGCCGTGAGCAGCTGGGGGCAGGGAGGTGGCGGAGGGGGCCTAGAGGGCCCTGACCCTTGGCTCCTGGAAAGGGCTGTCACGGCCAAGCCCTGGGTCAGGGAGGGGCCTGTCCCCAGGGCAGTAGCAGAAAACAAAACAACGTCACCGTGACCTGCCTGCCCTTCCCTCAGTGGGCCTCCTTCCCTTATCTATGAGATGGGAGCATTGGACCAGGGCCAGAGCAATTCCCTCTGACAGTCAGAGGTGCTGTGCTCATTGCTCCTCAACCTTCTCAGGTAGATTTTCCCCCATTTTACAGCTGGGGGAGTGACGCCGGACAGCTCATCCCCCGGTGTCCTGGAGCAACAGTGTGGCTCTGTGGCAGCCAAAGGGTTAACACCAGGTAATGTCTTTACAGAATCCAACTTCAGGACCCAAGTTTTTGGATGCATTTCTCTGCCAAACAGATCAGATCAGATCAGCAGGCTGCTTTTTGCTGTTACCCAGAGCTGAGAGGGGCTGGGTTGCCCTCAGGCCTCCGAATGCTGAGCTGGAAGGAGCAGAGCCTTGGGATGTTCCAACTGTGGTCCCCCATCCCTGGGCCCGGCCCCAGAAGCTCACCTGTGCAGTTTTCTCTGGGATCGGCAGAGGCAGACAGTGAGGACCACCACCGTGACCACCAGCACAGCCCCCACACTCCCGCACACCAGGCTCTTGCTGGTGCTCAAGGCACAAGTCTCTCCCCAGTACCAGTGAGTGTCCGAGGCCGGGCATCTGGGGACACAGGGAAGATCAGGCCAGTCCACTAGCATCCCTCACACCCAGTCTCCCAAAAGAAAAAAAGATGAATGCCAAAGCACAGGAAACTGGCTCTCCCTCCAAGAGGGCAGGCACTGGTTAGGAGGGACCCAGGTTAGGAGGCTCCCCAGCACTTAAGGGGCAGTGAGGGGGTGGGGGGCCCCCTACTACAGAGCAGGCTTCAGAATCTGAGTGTTGGATGCCTCTTCCCAGACACTTGATGTCCACCCATCTAATCTCTAGCTGGCACCTTGACGGGCGTGTTACCAATTTTATATTTTATGCTTTAATTTGTGCTCTCCCGAACTTAGTGCCCCAGCTGTAGCTAGAGGTGATAATGGCACTGTGGCTAGGATAGCGAAAGGAAAAGGAAAGAGAGAGATAGAGATCTATACATATAGATTTGGAAATTGGTAACCGGAACTTTCTTGGGAAGGGGCTCGCTCAAGTCTTAGGATGCCCACGTCTGTAACCTACACCCACTCCTCCCTCTGATGGGGGCGAGAGGTGAAGGGACACCCAGGTAGAACAAAGAAGGATGATGGGAGAGGAGGCACCTTGTGAGCTCTGCCTGACCCCCTCTGCCTCCCCCTCCTCACCCCTGTTCCATGACTGTGGTGGAGAGTGCAGTCCTACCACCAGAGAGGGCCAGTGTGTGTCCGAGGTCTGTCACCAGTTGGCTAAGGCACTGGCCTTAGGGGGGCTGGACACTCACAGGCAGCGGGGACCTCTTCATTGCAGCTGACATTCACCCTCATGACAGTTCAGTTGCAACTTTGTCCCCGAGGTGCACTTGGTCACACAGGCCAGCTTCCCATCCAGTTCATCCACATAATAGAACTGGGCATAGTCCTTCGCGGCCTTCTGAGTGCATTGCTCTGGGGGTGAAGGGTGGGCAGCAAGCATCAGCCTGGTTAAAGCGCCCCCAGCCCCCACTTTACTGCCCACACTCTGCCCCCCACCCACACCCACCAACCTATGGAGCTGTTTACCCTGCAGGTCAAAGCCCAGCTTCACGGTCTTGCTCACAGTAGTGGCTTCCTCATCGTAACACAGAGGTGAGGAGGCTGCTAAGCATGGTGGAAAAGAAACACTGCCCTCTGCTCTACTAGGGTCTTGGCCCATCTCTAGATGCGGCTGGGCCTGTAAGCAGGCTCAGATGAGGGCATTAAGGCTGGGGACAACCTGAGCCCGAGACTGGGAGAAGCTGCTCGGGGCACTGGAGAGTCTGGGGAAGGCACCCAGGCCTGGCTTCAGGATCCCTATAGGGAGGCTTCTGGAGTTCCAGAAAAGAGGAGACATGCAGGGTGGGGAGAGGCTGAGCCCACCCTACGGGACCCCTCCCATCCTTTCCCCACCTTCGTCAAGGGGTTTTGGGTGGGCCTACCTCTGCACACTTCAGAATCACCAGATAGCCTTTTGGTCTCATTCATAATCTTGACCTTTATGATTTTAGTGAGGTTTTCAAACAGTTTCTGGTAATCTGAAGTGTAATTTGCCTCCATAATGACATCATGTTCCACCACAACACTGCCATTGCTAGAACCAGGACTCGGTGATTCATCAGTCACCCTGGGTCTCCCACCCTTCCAGAAAGTGGGGCCCACAAAGCAAGAGGGGTGATGAGAGACAATTAACTGTGTGATACAGAGGCAGGACAGACTAGAGACTCTTCCCTCCAACAGTTAACGTCTTGGAGGGAAGCTGGCTGCAGGGTCAAACAATCTAAGATTCCAAAATATCAGTGATCACAATAAATGCCACTGGGTGAAATTCATTCCTAAAAATGGAAGGCTCTTGGGTGAAGATGTGGCGAGATCGAACCCTTGGGCACTGTTGGTGGGAATGTCAAATGGTACAACCACTGAGGAAAACAGTAAGGCAGTTCCCCCAAAAATTAAAAATAGAATTACCATATGACCAAAAGAATTGAAAGCAGGGATTTGAAGACATATTTGTACACCCATGTTCACAGCAGCATTATTCACAATAGCTAAAAGGTGGAAGCAAACTAAGTAAGTGTCCATTGATGGATGAACGGACAGATAAAATGTGGTATACAGTACAATGCGATGTTATTCAATCTTACAAAAGAAGAAAATTTTGACACATACTACAATGTGAATGAACCTTAAGGACATTGTGTTAAGTGAAATAAGCCAGTCACAAGAGGACAAATCCTGTATGAGTATTTACGTGAGTCCTGATATGAAGTGTCTAGAGTTATCCAATTCATAGAGACAGAACGTAGAATGGGGGTTGCCCGAGGTGGTTTGAGGGGGAATTGAGAGTTATTGTTTAAAGGGTACAGAGTGGGCGCCTGGGTGGCTCAGTTGGTTAAGCGACTGCCTTCGGCTCAGGTCATGATCCTGGAGTCCCGGGATCGAGTCCCGCATCGGGCTCCCTGCTCGGCGGGGAGTCTGCTTCTCCCTCTGACCCTCCCCCCTCTCATGCTCTCTCTCTCTCATTCTCTCTCTCAAATAAATAAATAAAATCTAAAAAAAAAAAAAGGTACAGAGTTTCAGTTTGGGAAGATGAGAAAGTTCTGGAGATGGACTGTGGTGGTGGTTGCACAACACTGTGAATGTACTTAATGTCATTGAACTGTACACTTAAAATGATTCATTTGATGGTTAATGGCAAACTTTATGTTATGGGTATTTTACCACAATAAAAAATATTTTAAATTAAAAATTTTAAATAGAGTTTGTTGGATTATATTTTGAAAACCAAATAAGCATGCTTTTAGAAATGAAGAAACATGAGGTCGCTTTAGAAATACAAGATTCCAACCCAGAAGCTCCTTGTTAGATGGCCAATGGGGCACTGAGAGATCTTAAGACAAGGTCTGTCACCAGTCACAGCCATTGTGACAGTCAGAAACAGGACACAGGAGGACAAAAACAACAAAAACTTGTGCCAAAATGGAGATGGAAATAAGAGCTGGTACTGGGCAGGGGGTGAGGGTGGGGTAGAGGATGCTGAGGCATGGAACCCCATGGGCCTTTGACAAGATCTCTCTCTTTCCCTGCTGGGACAAGACACCCTCCAGGCTCCCTTCCCACGCTTCTGTCTACTTCTTGCCACTCTGCTTCTCCTCCCTATCCCTTAGATGCTGGTGCTTCCCATGCTTCTTTCCTGGGAAATGTTAGTCCCTGTGCTGTGACCATCCCCAGGCCATCTGCTCTACTCCCAGGGCTTCCAGCAACTTCTATCCAGGGAAACCTTCTTACAATGTCTCTGCTGCAGATACTTTCTATTACATGTTCCACCACATGCCGCTCCATTACTCAGCCATTCAGTGTGGCTGGGCCCTGGGCACTTGAGACTCCCCACGGCCCACTTATCATCTTCTTTCCCATCCCCCTCCTTCTTAACCTTCCTCATCTCAGCAAAGGGCACTCCACACCCCTAGTGGCCCAGAAATCTGGTATCATCCCTCCTTCTCTCCAAACACCCATCAAATCCCTATGATCCATTGGTCTTGCTTCCTAAAGACCTTTCACACTGGACTATTTTTCTTCTGCATTGTCACCTCTGTGGTCCAGGTCACTATAATCTCCAACCCCTGTCCACCCATTCTCAGTCCTGCAGCCAGACTGAGCTGTCTGAAGTGCAAATCAGATACCTTCCCACGTGGGCCAAAACTACGGATGCTTAAAGATTAAGTAACTTGGTACGGGTCATCTTTCCACCTCCTCTCCCACCATGATTTCAAGCTGCCAACTGTTCTTTATGTTCCTGGAATCTACCCTCCTCTCTCTCACCTCTAGGCTCCTCATCATCAATTCCCTCCTCCTGGCTTGTTCCTCCTCCTGATTCTAGCCTCAGCTTAGTTGTCATTTCTTCCAGAAAGATTTTCCTCCACCTCACCCAGCTTGCACTCAACCTCTCCCATTGCACCCTGTGTGTCTCTTACCATTAACTCTAACTATATTGCACAGCCATTTTGCTGTGTTCTGCCACTCTTTGCTCCATGAAAACCAGGACCACTGTGTTCCCTGCACCTAGCACAGGGTAGGTAGGCTTTCAGTACAAGCTTGTTGAATGGATGAAGGATAAATGAATGAATAAATGAAAGGCTCAGAACCTTCTGGTATTGCCTGTGGGCTGGGCGCCCTTCTGGTCCAGCTAGGTACTGATACTCATTCAAGATGGGAGAAGACAAGAGAGCAGAGAGAGGGGGCTTCCCACAGTCTATAAATCTGACCCCCCCCCACATACTCACAACAGTCTCCTAATGATCACACCTCTGTACTGGGGAAAGTCTTTGCCCACGTAAGCTTTATCCATCTAAAATAAATGAGGTAGCTGAGCTCGTACAGGCTTGGGGCGTGCAACAATCCCTGTTCCCTGTCTCAGAGGCAGCCCCAGCGCCCCCTTCCCCCGGGGAACCCATGGAATTAGCTCATAGAAAAGAAGGAAGGAAAAGTATAGATATAGGGATGCTCCCTCCCCCAGGATGTGGTTGAGGTGGTACTGAAGGAAGGGGGCTCTCAGAGGATCCCCCACCCAGGACTTGGGAAGACTGAAGGGATCCATGGGCTGAGAAACTCCAAAGTCAGTCAGAATGAGCCCCTGTATCCTCAATGACATTGGACATCCACAATGAGGAAACTGGGATTTCCCTTCTCTTACCTGATTCTTGAATAGTTGAGTGAAGTTCCAGTATACCAAGGAGGATATGTTATTCAGGTCTTTTGTGAAATTCCTATTAGTCACTTTCACTGTCACGCCTAAAGTGGCATTGACTTTTTCCGGGATTTCTGTGGGAATAGCCATATTATGCATGAGATAACAACCTCCCAATAATGTCTTCTGGGATTGGTTAATTCTCTACCTGCTGGTCTCATGGAGGTAGAGAAAGTGGGTAGGAGGGTGGGTGGAAATCCAGGAGGCAAGTAGGAGTCACTGAAACTTTTGCGCCTTGTCTCTGAACACCATGAAGAGTTAGTGGTCAGGATCATGACCCAGAGAGAGCTAAGCAGAGGTCTCCAGAAAGGGCTGGGTTAAAAACATCTTGATCCAAGGGGCAGAGGAGCTAGTGAAAAGAGTCCTGAAGAAGGAGTCAGAAGGTCTATGTTCTACCTAAGCATTTGGGTCTAGGTAAATGTCGTATTTTCTCATCCACCTGCACAATGAGGTAGTGGTAGCAGATAATCCTTCCAGCGTTGCCTTCCTATTTAAGTGGTTAAGGAGCATAGGGACAATCTGCAGATCTCAGAAAAGTTCATTACCTAGGAGGAAGGAGTCCATAAGGGACTTGCACTGGTAACCAAAGAAGCCTTGGGCACAGACACACTCTTCTCCATTCCATATGGTCCCATTCTGACACTGCCCTGTGAAGGGGTAGAATTCACATCAGTCACCGTGGAAGACCAAGGGACAAAAATACTGGCTCCCATTCCAGTACCCATCATTCAGGCATTACACTGAAAGAGGAGGATGGGACCCTCTGCCACCACCTCAAGCCCAAGGGGGAGGGGAAGAAGGAGGGACAAGGAGGAAGAAGGAAACAAAAGATGAGAGGGGATGAGTGAAGAAAGCAAAAGCCCTACAAACAAAAGAGAAAAGAAAAGAAAAAACAATAACCATTCCTGTGGATGATATTCATTGACAACTAGAAGGCAATGGAAGGGTGGAACAAGACCACAAAGAGGTCAAATCAAAGCTGACTGGTTGATGAGAGAAGATGGACAGGAGAGGCACACAGAGTGACATACGAAAAGACTTACTTGGTGTCATAGCTGAAGACTGGGTCGTCCTCACAGTTGTGTGTGTGTTAGTGAACAGGGGATGGAGGGTTGAAGAGGTAGTGAACCCAGGAACTGGAGCATGGGTAGAGCCAGGTTGAGGGGAGGACAGAGGAGGAGAAAAACCAGAAGAAGTTGTAAGGGCTGAAGAAGAGTCAGGGACTGGCCCGGAGGAGAAGCCAGGGATAGCTGAGGCTGAAGAAGAAGCACCAGGGACTAGGGTTTGGGAGCTGTTAGATGATATTGTTGCGTTTGGTATCCCTGTGCTGCTTTGAAAGATAGTAGATCCTCCACTGGTCTGGATATAAGTCCAGTTGTAGAGGTGAAAGTTAGAGCTGATGGGGATGCAGGACTAGGGCTGTCCGTGGCAGGGGGGATGGAAGTAGAAATCGTTGGTTTGTCAGAAACACTATTGGTGATGAATAAAGTGGAATTCTCATCCAAGGTGGTGGGCATTTGTCCAGAGGTGGCTGGGGGTGAAGAGGAATGGATGGGGCTTGATGAAGATAATGGACTAAGATCTTCAGTGGTTTGGGGGGCATCAGATGAATCAGTTGTGTTGGAGGAATAAGTGGTAGTGGTGAAGGCACTGGATTCCTCAGTGATGGTTGTGATGGTAGTGGAAGGCAACAAGCTAGAACTTGATGAGGGTGCAGGACCCCCAATAGGGATGGTAGAGGAGGTATCAACAGAAACTGATGAGTAGTATAGAAAGTATCATGTGGAACTCTTGGATTTGATGAATCTGAGAGGATTGTGGAGACAGCTGATTCCATGGTAAAGGATGTGGGTGTTTCTTGATATCCACCTGTAGAGGGAAAAGTTTCACCTGAACTTGAAGTAGAAGCAGAACTTGTGCTCTCTTTGGAGAGTCATGTCCAAAATCACTGTAGGTGTGGACAAATCAGGGGTGCCTGTATAGACAGTAGACCCATCACTTAGACTTAAGGATGTATGTTGTGAGATACCTGTGGTGGTAGAAAGGTGGCCAAAACCTGAAGAGGATACAGAACTTCCTTCAAATTTGGTAAAAGAAGATTCAGAGGAAACAGTAGATTTGGACAAATCAGAAACACTGGTATACAATATTGACTCCTCTGTGACAATCAGTGTGGTTACTTCAGACAATAGACTTGGGTGAGTGAGCTCACTAGGGCTTGATGGGAAACCAGGACTAGTCTTGTCCGTGCTGTACGAAGAGTGGAAAGAAGATGTAGCTGTAGACACTGGTGAGATTATTGTATTGAAGGTGGATCCAGGAGGAAAAGTTTTTTGATCATCACCAACAGAAGTGGTAAAAGGTTCAAAAGACCTTGATGTGGACACAGAACTTCTAACTTCTTTGGTAAAGGTGGTTGCAGATGAGCCTGTGGGTTGAGAAAAACCAGGCAGGATACTGTACTCAGTGGGCTTGAAGGGGACTGTACTGGAAGTTATTCCTGAGACAGCTGGGCTGGGGGATGCCTCCCCGGGGCTCCACAAAGACCCAGAACTCCCAGTGCCTGGGGCATGGGAAACCGGGGATGATGCTGGGGGCTCAGATGAAGCTGGCACAGTGCCGAGGATGGTTGTCTCCCCTGTGAGAGTTGAGTCTGCTTGGCCAGGACCCAGAGTGGGGATAGGGAGCTCACCGGGGCTGGATGTGGAGGCAGGACTTGCATTATCTGTGCTGTGGGAGGAGTGGGTGGGAAACGTTGGTGTGGACAGCTTGGAGGGGGCAGTGTAGAAAGTGGACCTTGCAGCAAAGGATGGGATTGCTTGTCCACCATCAGCATGGGTAGAAAAGGAGTAAGCAGTTCCTGATGTAGAAGCAGGAACTCCATCCCCTCTGCTAACGGTGCTGACTGAGATAACTGTAGGTTTTGATGAGTGAGGGGTGCCTGGATAAGCAATGGATCCCTCCACGAGGCCCAAGGATGTCTGAGCTGAGACAGAGAGGGTGATAGACAGCTGGCCAGGACTTGAAGGGGGCACCGCACTTCCGTCATCCGCCGTATAGGAGGTTTCAGAAGCAACGGTGGCTTGGGACAAATCAGACACACTTGGGAAGACAGAGGGCAACCCAGTAGAAGCTGTAGCACTGTGTCCAGTGGTCAGGGAAGTGGTGGAAAATCCATCCTGGGGAGAGGGAGTTGGAGAGCCTGTAGTATAGAAAGACACTGCGTATTCGGGTGACTCTGAGATGCTTGAGGAGAATGTAGACTCCATAGCACTGGGTGAGGCTGATGGTCCCGAACCTGGAGAGGTGGCTAAAGATTCAGTGGGACTTGCTGTAGACATGGGACTTCCGTCACCCTTGGTATAAGGGGATGCCGATGAGTCCGGGGGTTGAAGAGAATCAGAGATGGTGCTGTGGGTCTGTGGATTTCTGGGTGACTGTGGTCACTGTTGGTCCCGAACCAACTGGGCTGGTAGAGAAGTCTCCTGGCCTCGATGGGGCTTCAGAACTGCCAGGGCCTGGAGTTCCGGAGCTGTCGGAATAAACCGGTGACACAGGTGAATCGGAAGTGGTATGGACAGTTGGTGTCCCTGTGACGGTCATGGCTGATTGTTCAGAGACCACAGTGGTGGTCGATACACCACTAGGGCCTGACTGGGAAGCAGGACTTGCGTCGTCTGTGCTGTAGGAGGAGTGAGGCGAAAATGTTGGGGCAGACACCTCTGAGGTGGGGGTGTTGGAAGGAGATCCTGGAGGAAAAGATGTGGCTGTGTGAGGATCACCACCAGGACTGGTAAATGATTCAGCAGGCCCCGGCGGGGAAGCAGAATTTCCATCGTCCTTGGTCACTGTGCCGTCCGAGGTACTGGTAGGTTTGGACCCACTGGGTGTGTCTGTATTGACAGAGGGCCCCTCGGTCAGACCTGTGGCTGTCTGTCCTGAGATCACAGAGAAGGAAGACTGCTGGCCAGGATTTGAAGGGGATGTGGTCCCTCCTTCAGCCTTGGTGTAGGACGTTTCAGCAGAAGCCGAGGGTCTTGATAGATCTGAAATCTGTGAGTGGCCAGTCATCTCCTTCCTGAAAGTCGAGGTGGCTGTTTGTCCAGAGACCACAGTGCTGGTAGGTGGTTGACCTGGATCCAGAGGGGATGAAGGACTTGCCCTGTCGGTAGTACGGGAAGTGTCAGGTGAAAATGTAGGATATGATGAATCAGAGAGTTTCGTGGAGACTGTGGATGCCACCGGAAAGGGCGTGGTGGTTTGGCCAAAACTGCTAGAGGTGGACATGGCATCACTGGGACTTGAGGTGGAAGCAGGACTCTCATTCTCGTTGATAAAGGTGGTTACAGATGTGTCTGTGGGTGCAGAGGAATCAGAGATGATGCTGTGGTCTGTGGGTTTCTGGGTGACACCTGTGACAGGTGTTCCTGAGACAGCTGGGCTGGGGGATGCCTCCCCGGGGCTCCACAAAGACCCAGAACTCCCAGTGCCTGGGGCATGGGAAACCGGGGATGATGCTGGGGGCTCAGATGAAGCTGGCACTGTGCCGAGGATGGTTGTCTCCCCTGTGAGAGTTGAGTCCGCTTGGCCAGCACCTAGAGTGGGGATAGAGAGCTCACCAGGGCTGGATGTGGAGGCAGGACTTGCACCATCTGTGCTGTGGGAGGAGTGGGTGGGAAACTTTGGTGTGGACAACTCAGAGGGGGCAATGTAGAAAGTGGACCTTGCAGCAAAGGATGGGGTTGCTAGTCCACTATCAACATGGATAGAAAAGGAGTCAGCAGTCCCTGATGTAAAAGATTCAGTAGGCCCTATGTTGGACCTGGGCATTCCATCCCCTTTGCTAACGGTGCTGTCTGAGGTAACTGTAAGCTTGGACAAATCAGGGGTGCCTGTATACACAGTCAATCCTTCTGTGAGGTCTGAATCTGTCTGAGCTGAGACAGTAGGGGTGGTAGATAGATGACCAGGGCTTGAAGTGAATGCAGCACTATCTTCCCAGGTAGAGGAGGTCCCAGAGGAAACAGTTGATTTGGACAACTCAGGACTGGTGGTGAAGACAGAAGTCAATTCAGTAAAAGTTTTCATGCTGTTACCAGTGTTCAAAGTTGTGGTAGAAAATCCACTGGGGCTCAAAGAACTAGAAGAACTTGTAGTATAAAATGAGACTGTAGAATTTGATGACATTGAACTGGCTGTGGTGACATTGGATTCCATAGAAGTGGATGTGGCTGAAAGGGTAGAGGAGTTATTGGAAGTCGATGTGTATCCATAGTCGGTAGAGGTGGTTGCAGATGACCCTGTGGGTTTAAAAAAAATCAGAGATGAGGGGCGCCTGGGTGGCTCAAATGGTTAAGCATCTGCCTTTAGCTCAGGTCATGATCCCAGGGTCCTGGGATCGAGCCCCACATCAGGCTCCTTGCTCAGCTGAGAGCCTGCTTCTCCCTCTCCCTGCTTCTCTGCCTACTTGTGCTCTTTCTCTATCTCTCTGTCAAATAAATAAACAAAATTAAAAAAAAAAATCAGAGATGATGCTGTGGTCTGTGAATTTGTCATTGAATTTAGTGACAATCTGTCCCGGATAGCTGGTCAACCTGTGATACTGAAGCACAACTTCTCTCATCAGAGGTACTAGAAATATCAGAGGAATCTGTATATTTAGACAATTTACCAATGATGATCTAGACTTTTGTCCCTTCTGGAATATACTAGTTTGTCTAGAGGGCAAGATGTTACTACATGAGGTTCTGGATGTTGATTATGATTTATGGCTTGGATTGTTAGTTGTATGGTTACAGATTTTGACAAATCTGTACGGCTGCTCAGATATACATATATTCTGCCCAAAATTGCCTACACCTTCTTGCCTCAGCACTCTGGGACATGTCTATTTATTGGGCACTCTGGCATAAATTTGAAAGGACATTTGTACTCAAACAAATGCCCCATGCACATTCCTTTTGCTCCCCACATTCTGTGACTTGCAGACCACATAGTCACCTTGAGTCATCTGGCTGTTACTTAGTCTGACAAGTCTCTCTTCCTCATGTCTTACATGTGAGACCACCCCCCCCACACACACACACACTCTCTATCCTAGCAGTTCTCACAGACCCAGGAAGAACAGGAGAGCTAAGACACATTTCCATGGATAATTCGCCCCCTGTCTGTTCTCTCCAGACACACTTCCTCAAGAGCTAGCCACACTACCACCTCTACCTGGGCCACCCTGTGGCCCAAGTGAGCTCCTCCTACTCCTTGGCCCCATAGCCCACTCAATAGATTACAGTTGTCGGAGTATAAGAATGCTGGGAATGTATCCTGCATCTAGAGGTCTCATTCTGTCATCTCTTCACCACTTAGAACATGTGATTACATGTGTAGGACTCTATTCTCCTATGTAATGTGGGACTACAATCCCGACTCCTCTTTCCTGCTTATGAGATGAAAATATGAAAAGAATCTTTGTGACAATAGTGTCATAAAGGTTGGGAGTATTAGGAATTCTACAGGATAGTATGAGGGGACTTCCTTAAAAGGGAAGTCTTCCCTCCTGTCTGTACCCCACCCCTCCCCAAAGATGTCTTGGAGCTGCGTCCTTCTCACCTCTCATGAGGATGGACCTTTGCCACTGGCAGAAAGGACCATGGAGGCCTTCAGGGCAGAGGTACTCTCTGCCATTCCAGACACCCCCATTTTCACAAGGTCCTGACAGACAGTCACAGGGAGAGACCAGGAGCTAGGTAAGGACTGGAAGCCAGGGTAAGCAGGGAATGGACAATTAGTCAAGACAGGTCATTCACATCAACAGTTCTGGATCTTTGGATTTGCAGACCACCATCAAAACATTTAGAGAACAGCACTATCAAATCACTAATCAATGAGTTCAGGTCAAAGGTGTAATAATGCCTAAGACTTTTGGAATTCTACATTTGATGAGAAAGATTGAAAAAATTGCTTGGCTGTTTTTTAAGTCAGTAGGTACGATTGTTTTGCCCAATCCTCTCACCTCTGAATTAGGTTTTGTCTAATTTGGCATGGTGGGAATAGAGGGGCTGAGCTGGGGAGGTTGCCAAGATGGGGGGCATCCTTGAGTCGTGGGTATGAGGAGGATCAGCGAGAGGCAGCACTCAGGGGCTCTGGTCAACACAAAGCAGAGAGTGGCAGGGCTCAGAGTAAACCCAGGCCTGGCTGTAGGACCTCAGAGCTGCCTCCTCTTTCCTCTCAACCTTTCCTTGAGTGATGGGCCAATCTGCCCTCCTGGTCTCAGAGGATGCCTCCTCCATTCATGTCTCTGAAGCTCCCTTTGTATCTCACCCAGAGGTGACCACAGTCCTCAGCCTCCCTACCTTCATGTGCCCATGGAAAAGCCACTTCTCGGCTCTGCCCTGCCCTTGTCCTTGTAACTGCTGAGACCGTGCTGGCCCCCGGCATGGCCGACCACTCAGCCCCCTGCCCTTGCTGGGACTCCTGGCCCCCCCAGTGCAAGGTGGGGGTGGTCGAGGTCCACATGAAGGGAGGTGGGAGCGACCCCAGCAGAGGGTGTGGGGAGGGAGGGAACAGCCAGAAAGTAATATCTGAGCTGCCGTTTCCCCTTCTTTAAAAAGAAGTTTGAGGATTTAGGCATCATAAATTTTACTGGACTTTTTAAGTTATAAAAGTAGACTGTGTTTGTTGTGACAAGTCAAACAATGAACAGACACATAAAGGCAGTTTATGGTCATGTCTCTAACTGAATCACAAAGAATGAATAGGGGTTTATTGGCGTTTATTGGCTGCCTATCAGCGTCCCATAGTAGCCTTATCTCAATTGTAACTCAGCGGTTGTGTAGGCAACAGCCTACACAATCCGCTGACAGCCCCCTTCCCCATCCAGAGCAGAGTCTCCGTGGCAGCAGAGACCCAGACAGGTGCCCAGTGAGCACTTCTGAAGTAAATGAGTGAATGAAAACTGAAAAGTCCACCAGACTCTTTTCCCTAACGTTTTAATGTTATCCTATGAGGGAGGCATTACTGTTTTTGTCTCACACATTCACTGGAGTTCCAAGGGTATATTCTCTCCAAGTTCACCAGCTAGTAGGCTAGAATTCAAGAGGGTAGAGAGACAAGTGGGGCAGAGGGAAGGCTAGTGAAGCGGGTGTGAGGCCAGCTCTGGACTCAGCTGAGGCGCAATGAAGAACGTCCAGAAAAGGCCATGGTCCCAACTGTGCCTTAGAAGCAGAGAGCCCTAAAAAGTAGAAGGAGAAGAAGAAGGAGTTGGAGGAGGAGGAGGAGAAGAAGGAGGATGAGGAGGAGGAGAAGGAGGAGGAGGAAGAGGAGAGGAAGGAGAGGAAGAGGAAGAAGAAAGAAGAAGAAGAAGAAGAAAAAGAAGAAGAAGAAGGAGGAGGAGGAGGAGGAAGAGGAGGAGGAGGAGGAGGAGGAGGAGGTGGTGGCCCTAGAGGGAAAGGGGTAGCAAGGGTAGAGGCAGGGAGATTGATGAGGACACCACAGGGACATGGTGGACCACCCGGGACCCCAACAAAGCCTGGGACACTCATTGGAATGGACTCTGGACATCCTGCTTTCATCTTTATTCCTGGATTCATACCATTTACTTCACTTAGTTGCCATTCAATCTGTCCTTAAAACACCCACATGCACACCTACAGTTGCTTCTCAGGGCACAGTGATGAGCTCCGAGTACCCAAATCCCTGTCCATCTCACCTAGCTGCCCTTCCACCTTCTGGAATCTCTCGTGTCCTTCAGGTTCCAAGATACCACCACACCGTATCTGTCCTTGTCCTTGTCTTCCTACTCACTGTCTAAGAGGGATCCCCAAGGTAAAGGCTCTGCCACACCTCCCACCTCCCGGCAGGCAACCCCTTCTGCGCTCAAGGCTTTCACTCACTCCTGGAAGGCACAAGGAAACAGTGCCCTGAACAGTACCCTGGGTGAAGAGCTTCAGACCCCTCCTAGACCAGGATACTAGTGAAAATGGTGTCCCCAAAGGACGTGGCAGGGCAGGTGGGGTTGTCCTTCCCAAAGTCAACCTCCAGGGTCAGGGATGCTCCCCTAGGAAGCTAGCAAAAGAAAATCACAGCCATTCTCCAAGGAAAGCAACCCAAAAGGTCAACAAGCCTACAAGAAAAGTAAAAAACAAAACAAAACAAAAGTCACCAGTAAGCAAAGAAATTCAAAACAAGCAAGATGCTATTTATTTTTACCTACCAAATTGCACCCCCTCGGTGATATTAAATGATAATGATAGCAAGTGTTGGTTGGGGCATTTGCATAGGATGCCCATGGACTACACTTGGTATCAGATTTCCAAAGGAGAATTTGAAAACACGCACCAGGGACCATCGGCAGATTCCTACCATCCTTAATAATTCCATTTCTAGATGCTGATTCTAAAATAAAGTAACCTGATGCAGATTTTTTTTAAGTTTTCATACAAGAATGTTTATTATGTCATTATTTATTATAATGAAAAATAGGCTAAAAGTGTCCAAGAATAGAAGAATAAGAGACTGGCTAGAGGACTATGCTCCATAGAATGGAATATTGATCTGCCATTAAAACATATACTAACTAGGGGTGCCTGGGTGGCTCAGTCAGTTAAGCGTCTGACTTCCGCTCAGGTTGTGATCTCAGGGTCTCAAGCCTTGAGTCAGGCTCTGCACTCAGGGGGAGTCTGCTTGAGATTCTCTCCCTCTGCTCCTCCCCCTGCTCACACGCTCTCTTTCTCTTTCTCTCTAAAATAAATAAAATTTAAAACAATACATTGCCCATAGAATAAATCTAAACACATATTCAGAAATAGATGAAAATGCTCACAATGTTGCTCTGAGCGGTAAGGTTAAGCGAAATTTTCTTCCTTCTGTTTGCCTATACTTTCTCAACGTTCTACAACAAATACGCTTTCATGTTACAATGTTTAAAACATATATGCCATAAAAATAAACGGTTAGGTGTACCCCAAACCTCAGAAAACGCAGGGGAAATCACTCATGGTTAATGATTCCAAAGCTGAGGGTGCCTGGGTGGCTCAGTCGTTAAGCCTCTGCCTTCGGCTCAGGTCATGATCCCAGGGTCCTGGGATTGAGTCCCACATTGGGCTCCCTGCTCAACGGGGAGTCTGCTTCTTCCTCTCCCTCTCCCTGCCACTCTGCCTACTTGTGCTCTATCTCTCAGTCAAATAAATAAAATCTTAAAAAAAAAAAATAAATAAATAAATAAATAAATAAATAAATAAATAAATGATTCCCAAGCTGGGATTCCCCACACCCTTGCGGTCAAAATGCTTAAGAAAAATTATCTACAGTTGACCTTGAATAACATAGGTTTGAATTGTGCGGGTCCGCTTGTACATGGATTTTTTATAGGACAGCACTGTAAATGTATTTTCTCTTCCTTATGATTTTCTTAATCACACTTTGTTTTCTTTAGCTTACTTTATTGTAGGGATATGGTATATAATAAATATGACAGCCAAAAATATGTGTCAATTGACTGTTTATGTTCTTGGTAAGGCTTCTGGTCAACAGTAAGGCTATGAGTAGATACGTTTTGGGGGAATCAAGAGTTACAGGTGGATTTTCGACAGCCGGGGGGTGGGCGCCCCTAACCCCTCTGTTGTTCAAGGATCAACTGGATTTGCCTGTGTTGTGGCCACATATTCATCATCAAGGACACCAGCTCTCCTACCAAACAAGCAAAATTTGCTACTTTCCTACCCTGTTGATAGTTTTTATTGCTTCTTCACAATATGTGCACTTAGATTTTTCTTAAAAAGATAAGCGTTGGAGTAAGGTAGCCAGTTTGCTGGACAAGTCTTGCACTTGGTGGTATCCTTGGGGAAAAGCTCTAGAAAGCAAGTCTGAAGACCACCACCGTGAGATGAAACTGTTTCCTCCAGCCACCTCCAAAACACATTTGTGCGTGTGGGGGACTCAGTCAATGGGGTCCCCAGGAGCAGCCCCAAAGGCTGGGGTGTGAGTGGGGCCCAAGAGCGCCTCCAGGCTCAGCCACCACACAACCGAAGGCTCTCGTGCGGTTAACCTCTCTGAACTTCCATTTCTCCCTGGAAAATGTGGATCAGTGATGTCTGCCCTGACCACACTGCTCACTCTAGAATATTCTATAAGAGAAGCAGCGTGGGGGCCACTGGGATGTGCTTTGGCCCCCCAGTCCCCGGTACACTTTCAGCCCCGCCTCGCATGCGCTCAGTGACTTGGGCGTGTCTCCTCTTCTGTAAGACCATTCCAACTTGGCAGAGTGGCCATAGAGCTGAGGCCAGGCCAGGCCACCTTGACTCTCTCCCCTCCCGTTGCAGACACCTATCAATATTCCAATTCTCTCCATAGTTTGGTACGGCTTTTTCGGTTCTGAATTGATCTAAGGCCTTTGAGTATCTGTTAATAATTCCTTCTGGGGGCCCCTGGGTGGCTCAGGTGTTAAGCATCTGCCTTTGGCTCAGGTCATGATCCCGGGGTCCTGGGATTGAGCCCCGCATCTCCCTCTCTCTCTGCCTGCCACTCTCCCTGCTTGTGCGCTCTCTCTCTCTGGCAAATAAATAAATAAAATCTTAAAAAAAAAAAAAAAGAAAGAAAGAAAGAAATGCTTCCTTCTGGCCCAACTCCTCAACAGCCACCAACCTGCAATGCCACCTTCTCTCCCTGCGGTCTCCCCAAAAAGCAGGGGGATAGAAGCAGCCTCTGAGGCCCCTCCTGCACTCCTCCATCATTGGCTCTTCTCAGAGCTCTAACACCCACTTGGGTTGTGGTCCTTCCTGCGCTGTTGCCATGGTTCCACCTGATAAACTTGACTATAAACTGGCTTATTCATCATGCCTCATCTAGAGCACCTAGCACCTGCCCAGACGGAGCCAGGCCTCCTGTGTTTGCTGAATGAGTAAGTTTATTACTCTCCATATAAAACAACACTTCCTTTACTGCTCTAAATTTATACTATGCAAATCTCAAAGGTTGTCCCTTTGTCTGTTGTGAACATATCTGCCTTAATCTTCACCACACTCTTCTCAATTTTGCGCTGGAGCATTTTCCACTTCCGCTTTCCCTTGCTTGGCCCCAGAGCTCTGACCCCTCGGGCCCTGCCCCAGCCCCTCCTGGGCAGACACTTCTACCCTGGCGCCCTGCCTTCCAGAGGAGCTCCCCTCCCCCGCCCTGCCTATGAACACTTTAGAACTTCATGCTCACAAAACAGGACACAGACTCTAGTCCTCCAGTCCAGTGTTGATCCACAGCATTGTCTGGTCTTTGTGGCCCCTGTAGCACATGGAGAATAGAGAATTCTAGACGGTGCCTTATTTGCATCCACCCCCGAGCCCCGGGCCTGCAGGACAGCTACACCCAGAAACTCCATGGTCACCTCAAATGCAACAGGTCTCCCAGAAGGCCACCGTCAACCGCCGGAAGGAGGCTCCTTCCCTCCCACTCACACAGGCTCTAGGACCGTGTATCCTGGGGCCCCCATTGCCCATCTTCAAGGGAAGTGGGGCTCCCAGCTGGAGCCATGCCAGGATGGCTCTCAGGGAACACAAGGGTCTACTCTGGCAGGGCAATCCACCCCTGCTCAGTCCACAGAGGTCCTCTGTGGTCTCCAAGCCTCCACCTGGCTCTAACGCCTTGGTTGCCCAGGGGCGCTCCCTTACACGCTCCCTGACCTTGGGGGCATTCCTACAGGTCCGTTCCCCCGCACAACCCTGCCTGTGCTTTTCCTACCTTCTCACGTTGGCATCCCTTCCCCCTACTATCTGCTTGTCCAAAACCTCATCAGTCCTCACAGGGAACTGGAATACCCAGAGGAGAGTGCTGATTAGAAGGAAAACTATAGATGCTACCCAGAGTCTCTGACCTTTCATCTGAACCCCTCCCCGAAGACCCAGAATACAAGCAGGGGGTGGGGGGTGTTGCAGAGGGCTGAGGTCCTCCAGTTCAGGGATGGGGCAGTACAAACTTTCTGTCAAAGGGGGACATCATGTTAATTATTTGCTGTGTGGCCCCAGGTATGTCACTCACCCTCTCTGAGCCTCAATCTCCGGTCTGCCTACACGTCCTTACACAATGTGAGCTACCTGCTGTGAAATGAGTTTGTGAAGAGCAGAGCCCTCTGTGGGTGGGAGGTGGTGGGGGGGCCCTCTGGGTACCATCAGACCATCTGGAGTCTTCTGGAATGGCCCTACTTGCCTGACCTCTCCATTCCTGATAGATGCTTTCTGACTCTGGCACGCTAACAGGCTCACCGGCCTCAGCATTACCTTTTTCACACGATACCGAGCGCCCTAGGAATAGGGGTCTCTGGTTGTACCGGTGGCTGTCTGTAACTCACAGCAAGGCACACGGAGGTAACAGCCCTGCAGCTGTGGGGCCCTTCATTCTCCTCCTCATCACCACCCCCCTCCTTCTCCCCGGACAGCCTGACTGGAGAGAGGCCCAGAGTCTGCCCCGGGGGGCAGGGACAGGCTGGACCCCTCCCAGGGCTGACCCCGCCCATAGCATCCTCGCGTCTGTGTTTGACCTTAAAGCTAATCTATCTAGAATTAATGCACTTTCTTCCTGTCCCTAGACGCGCACAGTTCACACCCGCAGCCAGCCCCTCGTCCTTTCCCACCAGCCACTCCCAGGCTGCGCTGCTGGGCTTTGAACATGTCAGGGCAGGGGAGAAGGAGGTACTCGAGGGCACGATGGTGGGCTGAGGTGGCACCTGAGGGCCCCTGTTCGTGACTGGGGTCTCAGAACTCCCTACGTGGGTAATCTCTCTGCCGCCCTGCAGGGCGCCAAAGACTCCCTTCCCCACCACCCCCTGCCCACTCACCACCCCTCCCCGACCACCCTACGGGGCCTTCAACTCAGGGGTCCCCCCTTTCTACCTGGGGCCTTGGACTCACTCCCAGCACCCCTCACCCCAGCGACTCTCCTGCCCACCCCTTCGCTCCGGTTCTTCCTCGTCTCCAGGGTTGGGGGGGGGGGGATCAGAAAGTCGGGAAGCCACAGGAAATCAGCTTGTAACTGGTTGCTTCCCAGGGAAATGGCCATGACAGTTTCGATAAGGACCCCAGAGCCTGAGTCTCCCCCTCAGCCCTTCAGCTGTTTCTAACTAGAGGCACCCCCTGAGCTCTCCCCATGCAAGAAGCTGCTGGATGCTCCGTCCTTCCCTCCCCAGCCAGGGCTGACAGCCTATGCAGTGCCTTTGAGAGGTTTGGGAAGAGCCGGCCTTCTGGGCAGATGCAGCCTGCAGGACGAAGGCAGGCAGAGGCCACCATCTGGGTGAAGAAAGAGTCCCTGCTCCCCCAGGGGAGAGGGCTGGAGAGGGGGAGCTGCGGGAGGCCAGCCCCTCTCAGCCCAGGCCACACCCCTCGCCCTGCTGCCACCCGTCTCCAGGGTGACCCCTTTAGCACCCCCAAAGCAGAATGAGGTCAGAGCCCAGGTGTCCAGCTCTTTGGCAGCCCCCTCCCCTGCAAAGGGAGTGGGGGAAAAGAAGGAGGAGCCCTGCCTGAGGCTGGCACACATGGGACCCCCAGGGAGTGCCCGCCCCAATCCCACTCACCCTGAGTCACTGTAGCAGGTGCCCAGAGCCAGAGACCCAGGGTCAGGATCCAGACCACCAGCATCTCCAGATGGGGCCCTGGCTGCAGGGTCTCCCCTCATCAGGAGGGACCAAGAAATGAGAGCTCCCAGGGAAGGACCAGCTATATAAAGGACCCCAGAGACCTTTCTTTGCCTTGGGCTAGGGGTGCAGTAGTGAGACTGGGTGGATGGTGTGTGGTGACCACAGGGAGTTGGCCAAAGAGCAGCCCGTCAACTCTCCCCTCTAACTCCACGAAAGCTGACCGCCCACAGCCAGGGTCCCTACGGCGGAAGCCAGAGCCATGGGTGTGGCCGGGCAAGAGGGAGGGACAGGAGGCCGGAGATGTGAGCGTGGGTGGTGGTTAGCAAGGGGCGGGGGCCAAGAAATGCCAGGGAGAGAGTAACTATGGAGGGAGGAGGGCAGTCCTGGAGGGAGTAGCCAGCCACAGGCCAGGCTGACTGAGGGACCCTGCACCTCCACCCCTGAGAAGCCCCTCTTTCTTCCAGTCTTCCTTCCCCTCATCCACCTCAGGCTGGCCCCTGGCAAATTTCCAGTGCCTTCCCCCAGGCCTGCGACCATCAGCCCTTCTGGGTGGGAGTCCCATTCACACCTGAGGCTTTATGGTCCTAGCGTCCACCCCCAGCCACTGGCAGTCCCAGGGCAAAGGTCCCAGGGGCTTCTCCCAAACCTCCACCCAAAGAACCTCATTCTCTCAGCCCCGACCACCCTCAGCCCCCACAGTAGTGGGAATGGGAGGCCCAAGCCCAAGAGTGGCAGGCCCTGGCGTGAGCGTGTCTGCCACCCAGGCTTGTGGAGGCTCGAGGCCTTTGGGGAGGCCCAGCTTTACCCATCGGCGCGAATGGCAACTGACCCGGCC
Organism: Leptonychotes weddellii; assembly: GCF_054177405.1. Classification (NCBI taxonomy): domain Eukaryota; kingdom Metazoa; phylum Chordata; class Mammalia; order Carnivora; family Phocidae; genus Leptonychotes; species Leptonychotes weddellii. The sequence continues at coordinate 6,909,208 of NC_138373.1, read as the reverse complement.
CGGGCCACCCACCCCCCTGACCCAGCCCCGAGCTCCCTATGTCAAGGGAGGAAGGGCAGAGATGACAAACCCAGCAGGCCCCCCACCCGCTGCTGACCCGGAGGCTCACCTGCCACCATCCACTCCGTAACGAAATGGCCCCCAGTCTCTAGGAGAACAGTCATGGCCCTGAGGGCTTCCCACAGACCCCTTCCTCCCTTGCTGGGAGAAGCTGGTGCTCCCAGGCCCTCCCACACATCCTCTGGATGCCCCTGTCCTCCAAGTGGAGGTGCTATAAAATGAGGAAGACACAGAGCAACTTCTTCTACAATAAATGCTATATTGTGCTCATGGGACAATGGAAGCTGGCAGACTTTCTTCCCCAAAGGAGATGTTCCTGCAAAGAAGGCTGGGGACTTCTGGCCTCTGAGGTTACTGCGGGGATGGGGGTGAGGCCAGAGAGGAAAGGGGCACGGTGGGGAAGTGTTGGGAGGGTGAGGTAGTAGGGGATGGGGGGAGAGAGGGCAATGAAGACAAAGGGCTGAGGGAGCTTCTCCACCTCAGGGCCCTGCTTCTGCTCTTCCTTGAGGCCCCAGAAAACCGGGATCCTGGGCCTTTGGAATCGAGAAGAAGGAATGGAGCCTCAGAATGGGGGACCAGGGCCTGAGAAGCACCAGCTGGGGGGCCTGAGAGGCAGAGGACATCCATACCTGGCTGGGAATGGGGTGTGGAGGGAGGAGGGAGGATTTAAGACTGGGGCCCTGGGATGGGGGGTGCTAAGGATTTACGGCTGAGATTATAAGGGTGGGGGAGGCGACAAACTGGGGGAGACTTGGGGCTGGGCGCTGGGCTGGGAGCGATTTAAGAAGTGGGTTCCTAGGGGGAGATCTAAGGGTGGGAACCAGGGGTGCAGCAAGGAGTTACATAAGGAGCAGGTAGGAGGATGTTTACAGGTGCAGGTGGGGAACTGGTGTAGGGATGCTCACAGGAGAATAGAGACTGAGGTCCGAGACCCCCAAAGGATGTGGGGATGGGGATCTGCGAGAGACCACATAAGCACGAGGGCAGACACAGGAAGGTGCATTGGGACAGAGATCTGACAGAGCGCGTCTGGTTTTCACAGTAACCGCACGGGGTATCAGGACAAGGATGCCCTACTCATCTTAACAGGGTTCAGAGAAGTGACTGACTTGGCCAAGGTCCCACAGTGCAAGAGCCTGGATTTGAACTGGGTCTCCAGGTGAGCTTCACCCAAGTCAGGAGAAGGATGAGGGTCAGGGAGATGGTCTGAGTTTGCTCAAGGAAACCAGGAGACAGAGTTGCCCAAGTCCTTGGGCCATCCCTTGGAATGGATGTGGTTCAGACGGTTTCTTCTCACTGTCTGGGGCAGGGTAGAGGAGGAGGTGCCGGGCTCGCAGCAAGGACGAGGCCAACCTCAGGTCTCTGGATATGCACCTGCCACAGAATATGTACCAAAGAAGGGGTGAGAACAGGGAACCACCCTGCTCAGGCTGGCTGGAAGGTCACTGCCTCCTGGTCCTAGCCCAGCCCCCTGCCCTGGTGGGTGGAGGGAGGGCGTCTGGACCTGGATCTGGGAGAGTTCCTTACCATCCCCCCTTTGCCCCCCTCACCGTCACATTGGTGTCCACAGTCTCCAAGGCCACCTGGAAGTGTTCTTCCTTGACTAGAGAGAGAAAAAGAGGAGGGGAGGAAAGAACAGGAGGAAAGAGAGGTGAGAAGGGGCAGGAAAGGTAGGGAAGGCAAGGTCTGGCAGGGGGGCTCCTGTGCCCCCGGGCCTGCCCTGCAGGGACGGCCCCGGCAGGACCTTCGCCTTCCTCTGGAGGTGCGCAGGGAAGCGGTGACTCGAGCTTCCCAACACGAGGTACGTGTCCGCCTTGGGCAAGGGAGGACGTTGGGTCCTTCCCAGGCCGCAGTGGTGCCCAGGAAAGCCCCTGTCCCCCTTCCCCAGGAGGCGGGACTCACCCGTTTGGTCGTCCTCCAAGCCCAAGTTTGAAAAAGTCCCCACAGTGTCCTCATCCCAGATCTCGAACCATTTCCTGTCGTCATCCCAGGACCTGGGTCGGGGCAACGCGCCGCCACGTCAGAGCAGGGCCGCCCCAGCTGGGACCCCTTGGCCGCCCTCACCCCCACCCCCAGCGCGCTCACCGGCCTCCACCTTGGCCACCTCGCCGGGAGCGGGAGCGCGCGACGAAGAGGCTCAGGGACGCCAGCAGCCCCAGCAGCAGCAGAGCCCAGACCCCCGCCAGGCCCCCGATCAGCGCCCTCCAGGCGACGGCCACCTGGCAGCGCGGGCCCAAGAACCAGTGCGTGTCCGTGGAGAAGCAGCTGGAGCAGGGGGGGTCACAGGTCACAGACCCTCACCACCTTCCCCGCCGGGTCCACTCGTGCACACGGACCCCTCGGGTGCTGGCAGGTGGGCGGGGCTCCACCGTGGGCCGAGGGGGCGGGGCCGGGGCGGCGCCGGGGTGAGCGGCCAGCTGGTAGGCCTGGCGGGCTGTGGGCGGGGCTCCCGCGTACGTGCTGAGTCTCACCGGCAAGCAGGACCGCTCCTCTCCACAAGGCACTGGCCCTGGTGACAGTCGATGGCGCCGTCCACGCCCAAAGTGCATTTGGTGACGCAGGGGAGCCGGTTCTCCTCCACCAAGGGGAAGTAGAAATCCTCATAGCCTTTGGCAGTGGCGCGGCGACAGATGGCTGGGAGTGGGTAAGGGGTTGCAGAAAGACAGGGACCTCATCCGCTCTACTCAGGGGCCTGGTTATAATGGCTCCGAAAATAGATGGGGGAAACTACATTTCCGAGGGTGGGGTGTCCTGGGGTAGACCCTAGGATTAGATGAAGGGAAGGCAGATCCCCAGGACCTTCACCCTCTCCTCACCTTCTCTGCTAGTCTTCAGGTGGAAGCTACTAACAAGGGCCAGGAAGGGCAGCCCTGCCCGGGGTCACATCACTTGCCTCCATGAAAGGTCTCCTCCGCCTCCCCAGGGAGTTTCAGTGGGCAGATGTTCCTGGTGGGAGGGTCATGGCCTCCTGGGGCCACTCAGCCCTTTGCCCACCCTTACCTTCCAGAGTCAGCTCCTTCCTGGTGTTATTGTTCACCCTGATGGAGTCAGGCTTAAAACACAGGGCTGGGGGGACACAGGCACAGGTGGAATTGGGGGAGGTTAAGGGCTCAGGGACAGATAAGCAGAGCAGGGAAGCCCAGGGAGGGGCAAAGAGGGCTCTGTCCCTATGGGGGAGATGTGGAGGGGCCACAACGGAATGCTCCTCTTGCCTCCCTCATTTCCCTCCGAATAAGCAAGGGTCCTCAGCCATCCTGAAAATTTGGAGAACTGTCAAGGGGTCTTCCCCAGTACCCAGGTTCTGGCAGGCCCCTCCTTAGCCCCATTCTTGACCCAGTTGGCTGTAAACCTACCCTTTCCTCTCCCAATCTGCCGGAAGGACCCCAGGGCTGGCACCTGAGCCCAGAGGCTCCTATCAAAGCTGGTAGCTCTGGCCCTGACCCCTCCCTGCAGCTTTGGCTCACTCTGGTTATTCTGGCAGTTGTCCCCGTTATGGCTGACATTCTGGAGCTCCTCCTTCAGGACTGACTTCATCTTCTCATACTCGCTCTCCAGCTGGGGGCTAAAGGGCAACTACAGCAGGACTAGATAGTCCACCACAATGCTGCCACTCCTGAGGGGGTCGAGAGGGTCGGGGGTCTTACAGGGTGCTCAGGCCTAGGGCACATAAGTCTTTAGGAGGGCACCTCCAGGACCAACCACAAGTGCACTGGTATTGGGAGGAAGGCAGAAGCAATGAGTTGGGATTCCAGGAACATTATTTGCAGGAGCCACCAGCATCCCTGATTTAATCAGCCCAGAAGGCAGGACAAGGAATGATTAACATTCTCTTGCCTTGCATCAAGCTGTTACCAAACCAGGCCCTCTTGAGCTCTCTGCCTCACTCATGCTGACCCACTCAGTAGGCCAGGTGCCAGCCAGAGAAAAACTAGCTACTGTCCAGACACCAGGCTTCCCACAATTCTTCATGTGCCACCTCCCTGCATGTCCCATGTAATCTCTTTCCTTCCAAATCATGTTTTAAAAGGAGGGGTGGCATCTCTCCTATAGAGAAATGACCACAGAAAATGACTGAAACAAAATCCCCCATGAAGTGATTGGCTCCCCCATCTCCTTCCTTCACCTCTCTCTTTCTAAAATCTGATGATTCCAAAAGGAAAAGATGTCTTCTCCAGCTTTTCTTTGTGCCCCTTGCCCCCACCCAGTGCTGCTTCCACAGCCCCATAAGGGTCTCCTACCTCAATGACAGGATCTCCACATCCTTGAACCCCTGCACATTTTGGTAAATCTTCTGCATCTGAAATGCCAAGATCCTTGGGCTCACACCTGAACCTTGTGACCTGCGTGTACCCAGGCGCCCAAGCTCAGCTTCAGGGAAGCACCCTTGAGTTCCCTCCCTTTCCCCATCACCTGATCCCGGAAGGTGTCACTGAAATCTTTGTAGGCCGTGGAAGTGCAGTCATTGAGGTCCGGGGAGAACTCCTGGTCAACAGACACCTCCATGCCCACTTCGGCATCCACAGTGTCTGTGCACAGCATACCCTGCTCTGGTCACTTCACCGGCCACTCCCGTCTGACACCACCACCACCACCGCGACCCGGAGGATCCTCCCATTGCCCCTCTCTGCGTTCCCTGAGGAATGACCGAACAGTAGCAAGAAGGAAGATGGGATTTTTTCCCCCCACAAGCGCAAGATAGGATTTCTAGGATTTGTTGTGTTGAGATGTGGGAAAGATTAGAGGTAAGGAGGCATAGCAGCCAGGCCTGTGGTCTCTCCCTTGTCTGGCCCAGTGTCAGGCAGAATAATGGCTCCCCAAGATGCCTGTGTCTTCATCCCCAGGACCTCCGGATATGTTATGCTACATGGCATGGGGGAATCAGGATTGCAGATAGAATTTAAATCGCTAATCAGCTGACTAAAATGGGAAAATTAACGTGGATTACTGGGTGGGCTCAACATAATCCTAAGAGTCCTTAGCAGTGGAAAAGAGAGGCAGAAGAGGTCAAAATCGGTCACAAGATGTGACTACAGAAGAAGGGCGCAGAGATGTAATGTTGCCAGCTTCAAAGATGGAGAGAGGGAGCCTTGAGACAAGGAATGTGAGAGGCTTCAGAACCTAAAAAGAGCAAAGAAATGGATTCTCCCCTAAAGCCTCCAGAAAGGAACACAGGCCCGCCGACACCTTGACATTAGCCCAGTTAGCCCCACGTCAGACTCCTAGCTACAGAATTGTAAGACAATACATTTGCATTGTTTCAGCTGCTAAGTTTATGATCATTTGTTACAGCAGCATTTAGAAGCTAATACAGCTCCTAGCAGCCCAGACTGGGAAGGAGACCACAGGAAGGAGTGTGATCCCAACCACCTCCTGGAGGTGAGGGTGGAAAGGAGGCATGACACGGGGTAGAGGAAAGCATGGGACAGTAGGCAGGGATGGAGGAATTAGGCAAAATGACATGAGTGCTGACAGGCGAACCACAGGACTGGACCCAGGGAGAGTCAGTGGCATCTCCGAGGAGGAAGTGCAAAAGGCAGGGCTCTGGCAACTCACCCAGATCCACCTGTCCCACCACAAACTCGCAACGGGAGCCATAGAAGGTACGAGGGCAGTGGCACGTGAGGCCATCCCATTTACCCCCATTCTGGCACCTGATCTCCTGGAGCTCACAGTGGTCCCCAGAGAACCCCAAGGGGCAGTGGCAGAGGCCCTGCATCCAGGTGCCACCATTGTCACAGGTGCCTGGACAGCACAGGAGAAAAAGGAAGTTCAGGATAGGGCTTGCCCTCGGTGACAGAGAAATTTATCAGAGGAGAGAGAAGAGGGAACAGGGAAGCAGGAGGTCCAACCTGGCGTGGTGGTCAACCTAGACCGTGTGGTCATCTGAGTAGTGGTCCAAGTGGTCCTGGGTGACTTAAGGGTGGTAGTACTCTGAGGGGTAATCGCTGGTGTTTCTGGAGTCTTGGTAGTGGTTGGGGTGGAGTGAGTCGACTTGATTGAAGTCACCATGGCAGGTGGAAAGCTACTGCTTGGTTTCGTCGTCAGTGGGAGGCTAGTGAATCCAGGCATATGTGGGATGGTTATAGAATTGGTGTTCATCCAGTTTCCACTGGTGGGTCTTGGAGCGCTTGTCAAAACTGTGTAACTGGGGACAGTCCCAGTGCTGGCAGAACTAGAACTAGGAGCATCTGTTATGCTGTTGGTAGGATGAGTTTCCCGAACAGCAGAAGCGTCCGTACGCATAGGAAACACAGTTGTCATACTGGTGGAACCAGGAGAGGTGGCCATCTCAGTAGTAGAAGTAAACACTGACATTGGGATGGTGGCCACAGAAGTAACTTCACTACTTGGACCCATTTCCATACATGAAGTAGTGGGAGAGGCAGGTGCTATTGTAACTGATATAGATTCTGGACATGGGGTGGTAGAAGAAATGAAACAGGTGGCGGTTGTTTCAGTAGCAAAGGTCTCTAGAGAAGATGTGACTGGAGACGTTCTTATAGTTTCAGATGAAAAAGGAGTAGTGAAAGCAGTAGCAGAAGAGCCTGTATTTTCCATTCTAGAGAGAGGTGAGGATGTAGAAAGAGAGGTAGTGGTGGTGGTGAGCACTGAAGTTACACTGGTGGAAGATAGAGAAGAGGACGTTATTGTTGTGGATATTGAAGAAGAGATAATGGTACCAAAAGAAGTAGTTATTGCATTTGTAGATGTACTCAGACTAGGGAACGATAATGTTGGAGAAACACAGGAAGTACTGGGTGGTACTGTGGGGGTGGGTGTTGTTACCAACATCGTAGTAACAGTCATGGCTGTTTCTGGAGTAGAGGGAGTGGGCGAAGTGGCTGTGATCGGGGTAGAGCTTGAAGTGTTGGTGGGAGTGGTGATGTCAGTTGGGGCCACTGTGACTACAGCGGCGGATGCAGCCCTGGGACTAAGGAGTGTAGTAATCGAGGTGGATGAAGGGGTAGTGTCTGTGGTCGAACTGGAGACTGATTCTGTGGTTGGGGCAGGTGGAGAAGACAGATGCATACTCACGGCTGATGTCAAGGTATTGGTGGCCACTGGAGTAGAGGAGGTAAATGTCAGAGAATCAACCGTATTCGTGGGAGTGACTGATGATGTGGTTGCAAGAGGAGAAGTAATCTCTGTGGTGAGAGACTGCGTCCAAACACCCCCAGTGGGAGTTAGTGTGGTCTTCCAGGTGGATGGGGCATGAGAGGGTGTGACCGTCATCTTGCGTGTATATGGTGCAAATGTAGTAGAGGAGGGTAGCCCAGTGGTCGGGGATGTTGTGTGTGTGGCAGTGGCAGTGGGTGCTGGGGTGGATTCAGCATTTATGTGCCACGTACCTGTGCCTGTTGCATATGAGGTAGTACTCTCTGTCTGTGTGGTCCCGGTACTGCTGGTAGACATGGGAGAGGAGCCTGCAAATGCAACTGGGGTGTCTGTAGCAAAGGTAGGAGGTAGAGTGCTGTGCGTCCTTGTGGGCATGGTTGCCGTAGCAGGCACTGTGGTAGAGGTTGTGATGACACTGGATGATATGTCTGTATTCTGGACAGTGGGGAGAGATGGGCTGATGTAGGTGGGTGTTGCCACTGTGCTGGAAGCAGTGACTGTGGAGGTGAGGTCAGTAATGGCAGTCAGAGAGCCGGTGGTAGCCCTGGCTGTAGGGCTTGATGGCTGTCCGTGCTGAGTTAGGCATGCCTCTACTAACGGAGGACGAGTTTATGGCGGTGGTTATCCTCGGGGTGCCAGTGGTAGAGGGAGTTGGGGTTATCGCTGATGTGGTTGTGCTTCCTTTAGAAGAGATGTTTGAAGAAGTGACACCTGGGGTACTGTGTGGTATTGCAGGAGTGGGCGCTGTTACCACAATCGTGGTCGTCGTTTCTGGAGTGGAGGAAGTGGGCAAAGAGGCTGTGTTCAAGGTGGCCGTGGTTGAAATGTTGGTGGGAGTGGTGGTTTCAGTTGTGGCCACGGTGCCAGTACTAGTGGGAGATACAGGGGTGGACGTGACATGGGTTGTAGGGAGGGTAGTAATCAAGGTGGATATCGGGGTAACGGTTATGGTCCAGCTGGAGACTGAATCTGTGGATGGAGCAGGTGGAGAAAACAGACGCATACTCGTGGCTGATGTCAAGGTATTGGTGTCCCGTGGAATGGAAGAGGCTGATGCTGGAGAATTGACTGCATTCCTGGGCGTAAGTAAGGATGTAGTTGAGGGAGGAGAAGTAATCTCTGCCATGAGAGACACTGTGGAAATGTCTTTTGTAGGAGTAAGTGTAGTTTTCCAGGTGGTCATCTTGCCCGTGTGTGTGGCGGCTCCAGGGGGAGAGTGTGGTTCTGTGGTTGTGAATGTTGTATAAATATTGGTGGTAGTGGGGTCCAGGGTGGGTTCAGAGGTGGCGGATGTGGTGGAAACCACTGTGGTTTTTGGAGTGACTGATGATGTGATTGGAGAAGTCCAGGTAATTCCTGTTGTGAGAGTTTCTTTAGGGGTGTCACTCCCCAGAACGAGTTTTGTTTCCACAGAACTCATTGTTTTCAAAGTAATTGGTGTACTGAGTGCAGCAGTCGTTTCAGTAGAAGCAGATATCCTTTGCATTGTAGGTGTTGTTAATATATTTATTGCTGTGGGATCATGAGTGGTGGCAGTTGCTGCTCTGAATGTACTGGCGGTGTTCGGAAATGAAGCCGTGGTTGTGATCAAGGTGCTACTGGTGATGGGTGAGGAGTTGTTATCAGTTACGATTGCTGAGATGTTCGCGGCAGTTAGAGAAGTAGAAGTGATGATGGGGGTAAGGGACCTGGGTGTATGAATGCTTGCTGTGGTCTGGCTAGCCCTTTTTGTGGTACCAGTAGTAGAGGATATCGGAGTATGGGAGGTTGTGTGTGGGGTTGAGACAGAGGAAGAGAGTAGGGCCATGGTTGTGGGAGGTTTCCCCAGAGTGGTGGTGGGAGTGGGAGGAGAGGTTATGGCTGAGGTGAGTCTCTCGGTGGTGGTCAGGGTCATGCAGGTGGTGGGGTAAGTGGTAGTGATTATAAGGCTCGTGGGATTGATGCACTTTGTGGTGCTCGTGTAGACAATGAGGGTGGGTGGAGTCGTTTCCACCTTGATGACAAGCTTGGACGTTGGGATTGTTGAGGTGTTGGACTTGACTGTAGTTTTGAGCAATGCCTCAGAAATAGGTTTAAAGTGAGGGGAGGTGGTGGGAGTGGTAAGTGTGTGTTCCCTACTGTTGGGAACCGGAGGGGCCCTGCTGGGGATGCTGAGTGGCCACCATGCTGCACCTGTGGGACGTGGGGAGTTGCTGAGAGCAGTGTGAGCTGCTTCTGTTCTGGGAAAAAGCTCAGTAGAGGTGGATGCAGCCATGGGGGACGTGCCTACATTGAGGACAGAAGAGAGGGATTCATTTGCAGATAGCATTGACACCATAAACCCCACGTAGCTTAGTCACTACCCCATTTTCCAGATAGTATCACAGAAGGTAGGAAGTTCCATTGCTTATCCCTCCATCAGAGGCAGTTTGGGGCTACGGCCTTTCAGGTTCTGAAGGGGACGCCCTCAGTCCTTTGGCCCCTCTTCTGAGTGGGGACCTTCCAGCCCTAGGGACGGCTGTGCTGAGCATGCATGTTCTGCTGAGGGTCCTCCCACCTCACCCCTTTCTCCACACATACATGTTTCCCTTACTCTGCTCCCTCCTCTTCCCCACCTGCTGCCCAAAGTCCCCACCCTTTGGCTCTCCTCTGCCCTTCTCCCTATGATGCACTGCTGTCTGGGCTGACTCTCCTCTTCCAAGAGAACCCCGCCAAGTCTGGGCTTGTGGGGGGAACACATCATGGACACTGGAGCCATTGGGTCAGAGAGGGGAAAATTGCATAGAGAACAGCAAAGGGAAAACCAGAGTTTGAGGCTCAGACTCTATTGAGTTTGAGGGACAGGGAGAGAGGACCACACTGACAGGCTGAGGGACAGGACAGAAAAGGAAACTTCCAGAAAGTGATAAGTCAGAAGGTAGGCATGGCTTCGGCTGCCTTCGGCTCAGGTCATGATCCCTGCCTCGGGCTCCCTGCTCAACAGAGAGCCTGCTTCTCTCTCTCTCCCTCTGCGACTCCCCCTGCTTGTGGGCTCTCTCTCAAATAAATAAATAAATAAAATCTTAAAAAAAAAAAAAAAGGTAGGCATGAGTTCCAAAGACCTTAAGGTTTAGCAGTGAGTGTCAATAAAAACAGACGTATTTTCTATCACCCACTCTATTTTGGCCACTGGGTTAATTAGTTTACAAACATGAACCCCTAACTCTACAGATATCATCAACCCCACTTAAGAGTGAGGGTCAGAGGGGCGCCTGGGTGGCTCAGATGGTTAAGCATCTGCCTTCAGCTCAGGTCATGATCCCAGAGTCCTGGGATCAAGACCCACATCGGGCTCCTGGCTCAGCGGGGAGCCTGCTTCTCCCTCTGCCTCTCTCCCTGCTCATGCTCTCTCTCTCTGTATCTCTGTGTCTCAAATGAATAAATAAAAACTTAAAAAAAAAAAAAAGAGTGAGGGTCAGAGATCTCATAATGCTGGGGTGAGTGGCAGAGAGACTCCTGCAGCCACAGCATTTGCAAGCAGGAAGTGCCCAGACCTCCTGCCCACCCAGCATTAGCCTCCTCCTCACCTTGGACCGAGAACACCTTTGTTCTGAGAGCTGGGATTTCATTTCTCAGCCTAGCTGGGTATGTCAGGGAGGTGGGAGGGGGGATTATGAAGATTCCTGGGTTAGAGCCCTTAGTGCCAGGAGGTGGCCCTAGAGGTAAGTGAGAGGGTGGTCCATGGGCCTCTAGGTTGGGAAGGTGTAGGACTGAGGGTCAGGAACAGACACCAAGAGACAGAGGGAAGGGAAATACAGAGGAATTATGGGATTCCTAAGGGACAGGAAAGAGAAAGCCCTGGACCGCACTCCAGGTAGTATACACCCACCCTTTGGGAGCAATCAGGATCTCCCCAGCCCAGCCCTGCCAATGACAACTGTGCCCAGAAACGTGGGCTGGGTGGGGGCAGGGAGAGATAGAGGCAGAGCTGGAGGAGGGGACTGGGACCAAAGGCAAAGATGCCCCCGAGAGAGGAGAGAACCCCAGGGGAAGAGGTGGAGCTGTCATGGAGAGAGCACCCCTGGAAGTTAAGGAAGAGTCCAGAATGGACAGAGCACCGGGGCTGGTGAGGGGAGGGACAGAAGAGAAGTGAGGGCTCAGAAAACCAAATCAAAGGGAAGAGCACTTCTCTGGAAAGAGGTTATGCCCGCTCTCCCGATGCAAGCACCCACGCTTGCAACCTGCTTGGTCCTGAGTGGAGAGCAGCACCAGCTGGACCCAGCTTCCTTTCTCCTCGATACCTCCCGCACCCAAAGCTCTGAGGAATCTCTCCTCAGTCTCCACTTAGGCCTCAGAGCCACTTCCCCACACACCCCTGCCCCAAAACATCAGCCCTTTTCCCACTGGCCCCCTCACCTCTGGCCCCCGTGGAGGCCCTGAGCACCCAGAGGAAGACGAGGAGCCTGAGCAGCCGCATGGGCCTAGTGAGGCAGGTAGAGCAGGTGCCAGCACTGGGGGCGGCTACAGGAGATGGCCACTATGTACACAGCAGCACCCAGCGGGGACTGAAAGGTGTGGCTATCTGCCCTGCTAGACGTGGGGGCTAAGCATAGGCTCCCCGTTGCACCGCCTACCTCAATCCTCTTCCCCCCTTCTCCAGGTATCTGACTTCATTGCTGTTGGAAGGACACCAAGAAGGTAGGACTAGCCCAGGAGGTGTCAAACAGGGAGGGCTGCTGGTGGCCCACTCAGAGGAGTTCCTAGAACCCTGCCTTTCCCCTCCCCTGCCCCCCACCAAGAACCAGCAAAACTGGATGGAGAATACACTTGGTCAAGACCTTGGACTCTGGAGTCTGGGGTTGACTCTCACAGCCTCTCCTTAGTTTCAGTCCCAGCTTCAGGACAGGGAGGGGAAAACTTGTTCTCCTCACTCCCTCTCCCCCTTGCTCTTCCCTCTCTCCATCCTGCCCTTAGCATGACTTGAGCTGAGACCCCATAACCAAAGCCATGGGAGCAATGCGGCATTCAATCAGAAGTCATTTTAATATCTGAGGATCTGGGCCAGGTCCCAGAAAAGAAGATACAGATGGCCAGTGGAAATGATCAAACAAAAGGATGTTTTGACACAGCAGATTAGCAACTATTAGGAAGTTTGAGTCCCTTCAGTGTCGGGAAAGGTGTGAAGAACACACACTCTTACCCAGCTGGTGGGAGTGTAAGTGTGTTGGGCTGCTCTGAAAAGCCCATTTGGTAACATCTATTAAAATTTTAAATGCATGCTCAAGGACCCAGTAATTCGACCACTGCGTCTCCGTGTTCAAGAAGCACTTCACAAAGGTATTCACAAGGATGTTTATTGCCATCCAGCTTATTGTGATTCCAACAGAAATGGGAAACAACCCAAATCTCCCTCAATAGGAATCTAGAATGGACTATGGAATCATCACACTATAGACTACCATGCTTGAATCAAAAAGAAGAGTACCATAATGGAAAGACTCTCAGAATGGCTTGTTCAGTGAAACCAAGAGACACAGTTTTGCTAAAACACACACATATGTATTTCCTATGAATGCACACACAGACACAGACACACAGGTAAATGCATTCAAAATTTGAAAGAAAAAAAAAAAAGCTCACCTACCCCAATAACAAGGGTAAGATTATTTCAGAGAAGCAAGAAGGAACTAGGGTTCAGAATGATAGTCAGGGAACATTAGCTCTATCTGTAGTTTCTACTTTTTACTTTGACAAAGATTTCTCTCCTTGACCAAACTCTGACAAGCCTCCCCTGAGCCCTGTTCCCAACTAATCTTCAACCCTGGCCTATAAAGGCTTGAACAATCACCAACACAGTTCTAAGAGCTCAAGGCCACATCCCTAGGCTGACCCCAACCTCCCTTAAAGTGCCTGCCTGAGAAAACTCAAGGCTTCCAAAAGAATTTATTATTTGTCCCAGCAAACACCCGAATATAAGGCCTCTGTCTCCCAGCCTCTGGGGAAGGGTAGGAGCCTAACTTTAATAAGCACCAGTTAGCAAACCCAGATGGGTCTCATACGGACCACATCCCCTACACTTCCTGTAACTATTCACTCCCCCAGTCCCCTGAGCCCCACTCCCTCCCACCCCCCTCCCTCACTCTCCCTTGACCTCTGTGCAAACCAGAGTTCAGTTCCTGCTGGACTCTTTCCTATTGTAACAGTATGTTACTGATTAAAATCTGTCCTTAACACTTTAACTAGGGTCTGGCTTTGTTTATCCTTGACAACTTGAAGATGATGTTATGCTTTTGAAGGTAATGTAAAAGAATTTAGAAGAGGATTCTGGGAGCACCTGGGTGGCTCATTTGGTTAAGTGTCCAACTCGATTTCAGCTCTGGTCATGATCTTGTGGTCATAGGATCAAGTTCCCTACTGGTTCCCTACTCAGTGGGGAGTCTGCTTGAGATTCTCTGCCTCTCCCTCCCACTTGTGTGCACTCTCTCTCTCTCTCAAACAAATAAATCTTTTAGGAGGAGGAGGAGAAGAAGAAGAAGAAGAAGAAGGAAGAGGAGGAGGAAAAGTGGAGGAGGTGGAAGAGGAAGATTTTGGAGAGATGGTGGAGCAGGAACCAGGAATCCATCTCTCCACCTAGACAACAACTGCAATTGCACTAGCAAAATCTGTCTGATGTAACATGCTTTGGTCACTGATTATAGCTTCTGATCACAAAGGTTCAGACAAAGAGGCAGCCATTCTTACAAGCCCTTCCCCCTCCATTTGAAATGAATTCCAGGGGATTTAAAAGACTGACCTCCTTTTTCCTCCCCTTCAGTTTTTGCTTTTTTCCCCTTTGGGAGTTGCACGTTAAAGACTAGGACATCCAGGGCGCCTGGGTGGCTCAGTCGTTAAGCATCTGCCTTCGGCTCAGGTCATGATCCCAGGATCCTGGGATCGAGTCCCACATCGGGCTCCCTGCTCCGCGGGAAGCCTGCTTCTCCCTCTCCCACTCCCCCTGCTTGTGTTCCTGCTCTCACTATGTCTCTCTCTGTCAAATAAATAAAGAAATCTTAAAAAAATTAAAAAAAAAAAAAAAAGACTAGGAATCCAAAAACAACTGTATATGTGGAAAAAATTAGAAAGTGACCAAGCATGCTCAGGGAAAGAATCAGAACAAACCTCAGAAGACCTTAGTTATACCTAATGCCCATCTTCAGCACAGAGACACCCTACAATAACCAACAAAAACAATAAGCAAAAACTCTGGGGAAGGAGGAGAATCTGAGTTCCAGAGTTACAACACTATTAGACTTAAATGTTCTGTGTCCAATAAAAAAAAAAATCACCAAGCATACAAAGAAACAGGAAAGTATGGTCCATTCAAAGAAAAAAGAATCAAATAGAAACTATACCTGAAGAAGACCTAATAGAAGATATACTAGGCAAAGACTTTAAAACAACTGTCTTGAGGATGTTCAAAGAACTAAAAGAAGATACGGAGAGAGTAAAAAAAATGATGCATGAACAAAATGGAAAAATCAATAAAGAGACAGAATCTAAAAAGAAATCAAAAAGAAAGAGCTGTAAAGCACAACTGAAGTGAAAAATTCATTAGAGGGATTCAAAGGCATATTTGAGCAGGCAGAAGAAAGAATCAACAAACTTGAAGATAGGACCATGGATTATTAAATCAGTGAAATGGGAAGAAAAAAGAGTGAAGAAAAGTGGATGGAGCCTAATGAACCTGTGGGACATCATCAAATGGAACAACATATGCATTCTGGGAGTCCCAGAAGGATAAGAGAGAGAAAGGGGCAGAGAGATATCTGAAAGATTACTGGCTGAAAACTTTTCGAATTTGATGAAAGACATAAATATAACCACCCAAGACGCTCAGTAAACCTCAAGTAGGATGAACTCAAAGTTACCCAAACTAATACACATTATAATTTAACCTTCAAAAGACAGAGAATCTTTTTTTTTTAAGATTTTATTTTATTTTATTTTGACAGAGAGAGACACAGCGAGGGAGGGAATACAAACAGGGGGAGTGGGAGAGAGAGAAGCAGGCTCTCTGCAGAGCAGGGAGCCCAATGTGGGGCTTGATCCCAAGACCCTAGGATCATGACCTGAGCTGAAGGCAGACACTTAACAACTGAGCCACCCAGGCACCCCGACAAAGAGAGAATCTTGAAAGCAGCAAGAGGGAAGCAAATTGTCAAGTACAAGAGATCCTCAGTAAGTTTATCAGCAGATTTCTCATCAGAAACTTTGGAGGCCAGGGGGCACCTGGGTGGCTCAGTCGTTAAGCATCTGCCTTCGGCTTGGGTCATGATCTCAGGGTCCTGGGATTGAGCCCCACATCGGGCTCCCTGCTTGGCAGGAAGCCTGTTTCTCCCTCTCCCACTCCCCCTGCTTGTGTTCCCTTTCTCACTGTGTCTCTCTCTGTCAAATAAATAAATAAAATCTTTAAATAAATAAACAAATAAATAATTTTAAAAAAAGAAAGAAAGAAACTTTGGAGGCCGGAAGACAATGGGCTGGTATATTCAAGGTGCTAAAAGAAAAAATCTGTCAGCCAAGAATCCTATATCCAGTAAACCAGTCCTTCAAAAGTGCCAATCAAGACATTCTCGGATAAACAAAAGCTGAGGGAGTTCATGACCACTGACTTGTCCTTCAAGGAATGCTCAAAGGAGTACTCCAAAGTGAAGTTAAAGGACACTAAACATTAACTCAAATCTGTATGGAGTGATAAAGATCTCAATAAAGGTAAAAAATTGGGCAATTATAAAAGCTACCAATTTTGTAACAGTGGTTTGTAACTAACACTTTTCCACATGATTTAAGAGACTAATATATTTAGGGGCACCTGGGTGGTTCAGTCAGTTAAGCATCTGCCTTCAGCTCAGGTCATGATCCCAGGGTCCTGGGATTGTGCTGCGCGTCGGGCTCCCCACTCGGCAGGGAGTCTGCTTCTCCCGCTCCCTCTACCTCTTCCCCCTGTTTGTGCTCTCTCTCTTTCACTCCATCTCACTCTCTCTCTCTCTCTCGAATAAATGAAATTTTTTAAAAAGAGAGACCAATATATTTAAATTAGAAAAAACAATTATTAGTGTAAGAGCTAATATTAGTGTAACTTTCATTTAAAACTCCAAAACTTGTTTTCTACATAATTTAAGAAACTAATGCATTTAAAAGAATTATTAGTTTGGGCGCCTGGGTGGCTCAGTTGGTTAAGCGACTGCCTTCGGCTCAGGTCATGATCCTAGAGTCCCAGGATCGAGTCCCGCATCAGGCTCCCTGCTCAGCGGGGAGCCTGCTTCTCCCTCTGACCCTCCCCCCTCTCATGTGCTCTCTCATTCTCTCTCTCTCAAATAAATAAATAAAATCTTAAAAAAAAAAAAAGAATTATTAGTTTGTGTTTTGGGGCACACAATGTATAAAGATGTAATTTTGTGATATCAACAACCAAAAGGGGTGGTAACATAGCTATAAAGGAACAGAGTTTTGTGTGTTATTGTAGTTAAGCTGGTATAAATTCAAATTAGAGTGTTATAACCTTAGGACATTAAATGCAATCCCTGTGGTAACCACAAGTTACAGACTATACACAAGCTATAGAAAATATACAAAAGGAAATGAGAAAGGAATTTAAATATTTCTCTACCAAAAAAAAACCCCACTAAACATAAGAAAGTAATGCAGAAAATGAAGGATCAAAAAAAGCTATAAGGCATATAGAAAACAAAGAGCAAAATGACAATAGTCCCTTCTTATCAGTAATTACTTTAGATGTAAATGGATTAAACTCTCCAGTCAAGAGACAGAGATTAGCAGAATGGATAAAAACTCATGGTCCAACTGCGTATGTCTGCAAGAAACTTGAACTACAAAGATGCAAACAGGTTGGAAGTGGTTGCCAAAGGCTTGGGGAGGAAATGGAGAACTGTTACTGAGTGACCACAGAATTTCAATTTTACAAGATGGAAAGAGTTACAGAGATGGATGGTGGTGATGGTTGCCCAGTAATGTGAACATACACATAGGGTAATGCAGGCTGCTGCCCAGGAAAGTGGAGTCGACCATGGAAGCCCCATTCAGTCAAGAAATGGATGTCACATATGAATTCAGGCCAGAAGGTGACATCAGCACCAGCACAGGGTGACACAGTTATGTGGTGCTTCTGTTCCAGGTGAACTGAAGAGTGCAGGAGGCCCAGAAAGCTCGGAGGAGGCAGAGATAAGTGTGGGAAGGACTAGAGTCCAGGGGGGAATATTTGAAGGCAGAGGTCAAAGTGCCACTCATCACAATTCGGGTTTCTCTTTATAGAAAAGAATCAAAGTTATGAATATAAACTTAGATATAGCAATGCCTAAGGCCTTGGAGTTTTTGCAGAGGGGAATCCCATAAATCCTCCTCTTCCTGGGAGGCCCAAGACTCAGGAGGTCTCAGGGGGGTTGCAAAGTGGAAAGGCAGTTGGCAAACTCACCTATGCCAGGCCCTCTGGGAGCTCCTTGAGGCTCTGTGCCTCTCACATCTCGTGAGTGAACATGTTTTTATCCAGAGTCGCTGAAGGAATTGCAAACAAGAGGCATTGTGAATACTCCCCAAGCAGTGCTGGCTAGCACCAGACATGCACCTGGACTCACCGAAATTTAGGGGACACCTTATATTGCTCTGGCCTCAGAGGGTGTGTGGTCAAGCTGGGGAAGTGAGCAAAGGAATGAAAAGATAAATCAGCAAGATGAGGTGGCACCCAGAGCTGACAGCAGCCCCACAGAGGAAGCTCAGGAGAAGGAGTCCACAGGGAGCTGGGCCATTCTTGGGATCCTCCACTTTGATTTCTTAACACCTTCGACCAGTTGCACAATATTAAAGTGTTTGTTTTCAGAAAGGTTTGTTCTTGTTTTTCAGAAGAGTCTCGTTGGGACTGGAGCTATGTGGTCAAGCACCAGTGTTGGCCAAGATGCTGGAAACAAGGCACAAGATGCCAGTTACTGTGCCAAGGACACAGATGTGAATGGACCCCCGTTGCAAGGGGTCACCAGGCTCCTGGGGAGATGGATCTCAATCCAACATCAGGTTCCCTGATTCCTCCCCATCCACCCTTTCAATTTCTTCTCCCTCTCCTACACAAACTTCTTTCTATTCCAGCCAGTAGGCTTCTTTGTCTCAGGTTCTCCTACCTTCCGGCCTGTGCCTGAACTGTTTCCCACACTAGGACTGCCCTGTCTACCTCCCTTTCTCTTTCTCTCGGCCTGTGAAAATCCTACCCATTTTTTAGGGCTTTGCTTCTTTCTCTCCTCCACCAGGAAGCCATGTGTGATCAGGAAGCTGACCTCTCCCACTCGTTTGTTTGTTTGTTTGTTTTTAAAGATTTTATTTATTTATTTGACAGAGAGAGACACAGCGAGAGAGGGGACACAAGCAGAGGGAGTGGGAGAGGGAGAAGCAGGCTTCCTGCCAAGCAGGGAGCCCGATGCAGGGCTCAATCCCAGGACCCTGGGATCATGACCTGAGCCTAAGGCAGACGCTCAACAACTGAGCCACCCAGGCGCCCCTGACCTCTCCCACTCTTGAAATGTAATGGTGCTTACTGCTGACATCTCTCCCGTGGCACTTAATTATCATTTAATGGCAGGTATTAGTCATCTGAATGCCTGCCTGGAAGGGGGAGGGGAAGGTGACACCTTGTGTACCCTGAGCTGGAGCAGTGGCCACTTTCCCCCCAGAGCTAGCAGAGCCCCACCTGACTAACAGAGGAGATGGTCAATCTAAAACTGCTGGGGGGAAACGCAAACCCAGGAAAACACAGGCTGGGACCATCCTTCAAAAGCCAAGGTTTAAGGACAAAGTGTAAAGATAAGGTCAGGGGCAGGCCACTCCTCTTCTCCTCACGAGTGAGTCAAGCTTGCAGGAAAGGTTAGGACAAGTGTGCTCACCGTCCCCTCCACTGTGTCATAATCTGAATTGTGGTAGCAGTTATCATGGATGGTGTCAGGTGATAGGAGTCAGGGTGCTGACCAGAGTTGTCTCTGAAGTCATGATAGGTGGGGGAGGGGGCATCGATTTACATGATGGCAGATGAAAAGCTGATACTTGGCTTTACAACAAGTGGGAGCCAGTGATGGTTGACATATTAGTCAGGAGAGATCAGGCAATGCTGAGATAAACAGTCCTAAAGACTCAGTGGCTGGCAACAGCAGACGTTTCTTTCTCACTCATGCTACTTGCCCATCCCAACATCTGTGCTGTTCATTCAGGGACCCAGGCTGATGGAGCAGCCCCTATCTGGGACACTGCCAGGCTCCCAGCGGTGGGAAATGACAGATGGCAAAACCATGAGCTGCCTCCTAAAGCCTCTTTCCAGACATGACGTCGCATACCTTCCGCCCATATTCTGTTGGCTAAAGCAAATCGCAGGGTTGCCCTGAGTCTGACAGACAAGAATGTAAAATCCTTCCTCGGGGACAGGCCCATCTGATGCCAGGCCTGCTATCGGTGGCATGGGGAGGTCTAATCCACCCCAGGGAGGGAAAGCAAACATATTGAACAATAACACAACCTACCACAGCTGGGATCCTGGCAGTAGCTATGGTTTATGCTAATCAAGACCCATCAGCGAGGCGCCTGGGTGGCTCAGTCGGTTAAGCATCCCACTCTTGATTTCGGCTCGGGTCGTGATCTCAGGGCCATGAGACTGAGCCCTGGGTTGGGCCCTGCACTGGGCGTGGAGCCTGCTTAAGATTCTCTCTCTCCCTCTCCCTAGGCCCCTCCCCCCACCTCTGTCCTTCTCTTAAAAAAAAAATTTTTTTTTTAAAGAGCCATCAGTGACATTGGCAGACAGGATCAAACCCCTGGCAGGTCTTTCCCTTTCTTTTTTTTTGGTAAGATGTTATTTATTCGCGAGAGAGAGAACCAGCACGAGAGAATGAGAGAGAGAGAGTACGAGTAGGGGGAGGGTAAGAGGGAGAGGGAGAAGTAGGCTCCTGCTGAGTGGAGAGGAAAGTCCTATAATAGAGAAACTAAACACTGCAGTTATGTTTGAAAAGTGGGGAGAGGGAGGGTCCTCCCAGAACTGAGGAGATTTGACAAAGTGCTCATGGAAGCACAGGAAGCGAATACTATCAATGGGAAGGAGTTACTTTCAATACTGGGTCCTGTGCCAACACAGGAAATGGTGTGAGAAGCAGAGATGGTAGCACCTGGTGACGTTTCTGGGCATTTCGTAGAAGAGATAAGACAGCAATGGAAAGAATTTTAGTACTGGTGGGAACTCGTAGAACATTGATCTTTCACGTCTTAAAGTGGGGTAATATTAAAGTGGGGTAATAAAAAAAATCAATTCACAGAAGAATATATACAGTTTGACTCCAAAAGGCTAATCTAAACAATATTTTGATTAGGATGCCACACATGTAGAGCAACGCTCTGAAGAAAATAAAAGTAATCATTAATATAAAATTCAGGAGCGTTATCGTGGAGGAAAGAGGTGTATGCAATCAGTGAGAATCATCTAGGGAGTTCTTAAGGGATGTGATGTTCAATTTCCTAGGCTGGATAGTGGGTACATGGATGTTCTTTTATTATTGCTCTTTAATTGTGTGTGTGTTTTCCACACATTCACATGAATAATATATTACTCAATCAAAAATAACTTAGGGATAGACAGTAACATAACACATTCAAAATAATCAAATAATCAAGCTATTATTACTGAAAGCAAAAACAAGACAGAGATGCTCACTATTGCCATTATTATCCCAATTATTATCCCAACATTGTTTTGAGAGTTTTAGCTAATGTAATGAGACAAAAAATAAAATAAAAAGAAATACTGGGCATAAACAATAAAAAAAGCTAAATGACCCAATCTTGGCTAATGAAATTGTTAATGTAATTTCAAAATCCAAAAATGCTAGTGGGGGGTGGGGGATACTATATTAACGAGAGACCTCGGGGCACCTGGCTGGCTCAGTCAGTAAAGTGTGTGACTCTTGGTCTTGGAGTTGTGAGTTTGAGCCCCACATTGAGCACAGAGATTACTTCAAAATAAAATCTTTAAAAAAGATGAGAGACCTTGGGGCATCTGGGTGGCTCAGTTGTTAAGCGTCTGCCTTCGGCTCAGGTCATGATCCCAGGGTCCTGGGATCGAGCCCCACGTCAGGCTCCCTGCTTGGTGGAGAGCCTGCTTCTCCCTCTTCCACTCCCCCTGCATTCTCTCTGTCAAGTAAATAAAATAAAATCTTAAAAAAAAAAAAAGATAAGGGACCTTGATAAGGTTTCTGATTATAATACAAAATAAATAATTTTCTCCATTCTATAAAAAATCAGCTAGACATGGAAATTGGAAGACATGTTTCCATTCACAATAGAAACTCAAAATGGAAAACTATTTAGGAACAGATTTAACAATGAAGAACTCATGTAAGATTTTATTCAAAGGCATAAGGCAAGATCTAAACAAATGGAAAGGAAGTACCAAGATCATGGGTATTAAGATTTTTATGGGGTACCTGGCTGGCTCAGTCAGTAGAACACGCAACTCTTGATCTCAGGGTTGTAGGTTCGAGCCTCATGTCGGGTGTAGAGATTACTTAAAAATAAAATAAATAAAAGATACTTACAACAAAAATATGTCAAGTCACCCAAAATTAATGTATACCTTTAATGCAATTTTATTTTATTTTTTAAAAGATTTTATTTATTTATTTAAGAGAGAGAGCATGAGCAGGGGGGAGGGGCAGATGGAGAGGGAGAAGCACACTCCCCACTGAGCAAGGAGCCCATGCCCAACTCCATCCCATGAACCTGGGATCATGACCTGAGCCGAAAGCAGATGCTTAACAGACTGAGCCACCCAGGCACCCCATTTAATGCAATTTTAATGAAGATTCCAACAGGGTTGAATTTTCTTCATGGACACAATTACTTTAAAGTCCATGTAGGTGAATAAATGTCTAAGGATATACTGGAAAATTATGAAAAATAATTGTGAGGAGGCTTACCTTGTCATATATTAAAATTTGCTACAACAAAAAAACAAAAACAGAAAATTAAAACAAAACCCAAAACCACGTTTTTTAAGTTTTTAAAAGCATACCATAAAATGACTGTAATCCAAACAGTATGATGTTATGATAAGAATGAGCAATAGACCCATGCATGAAACAGAATGGAAAAGCCTGAAATAAATCCAACCATTTTCACATACAACAAAGGTGGAATTTAATTCAGATGAAAAGATGGTTTATTTAGGGGCGCCTGGATGGCTCAGTCATTAAGCATCTGCCTTCGGCTCAGGTTATGATCCCAGGGTCCTGGGATCGAACCTCGCATTGGGCTCCCTGCTCAGTGGGAAGCCTGCTTCTCCCTCTCCCACTCCCCCTGCTTGTGTTCCCTCTCTCACTGTCTCTCTCTGTCAAATAAATAAAATCTTAAAAAAAAAAATCTTTAAAAAAATAAAAATAAAAATAAATTTTTTAAAGGTGGTTTATTTAATAATGCAACTGAATATCCACATAGCAGAAAATAGTTCAATCTTTATCTTACAACATTAAATTTTAAGGCAAACTCAGTCAAAAACATAAGAAAAAAACTCTCTAGAGAAAAATCTAGGAGGCTCTTCATATAACTTGAGAGCTGAGGAAATTATTTTAATCAAAATGAGAAACCTAGCTCCTTCCTCGTTAGTATAGTGATGAGTATCCCCGCCTGTCAAAATGAGAAACCCAAAAAGTATAAAAGTAAAATTCCACGTTTCTACTACATAAAAAAAGTAACACATCAAAACAATACAAAGTAGACAAAGAATAGATTGGGGGAAATTTTTGCAATGTGGATGACAGATAAGAGGTTAGTATCTGTAATATACAAAAGGCATTTACAAATTTATATTTAAAAAACACAAATCGGGGGACACCTGGGTGGCTCAGTCAGTTAAGCATCTGCCTACACCTCGGGGCATGATCTCAGGGTCCTGGGATCGAGCCCCACATTGGGCTCCCTGCTCAGCTGGGAGTCTGCTTCTCCCTCTCACTCTCCCTCTGTGACCCCAAATAAATAAATAAAATCTTATAAAAAACACAAATCGGGGGCACCTGGGTGGCTTGATCAGTTAAGCGGCGGACTCTTGATTTCAGCTCAGGTCATGATCTCAAGGTCCTGGGATGGAGCCCTCTGCTGGCCTCCATGCTCACTGGGGAGTCTGCTTCATGATTCTCTCTCTCCCTCTCCCCCCCCCACCTTCCCTCCTGCTCTCTCTCTCAAATAAATTAATCTTTTTAGAAAAACACACAAATTGTTCAACCCTATCCTCACAGGCACTATATATTTAATGTCTCCAAAGATGCTTTCAGTATCTTAACAGTATGCTTTTGTTGGTTATTTAACTGTTCTGTAGTATGTTTGTTTTGTTGCGTTTTGTAATTAAGACATAATTGACATACAACATTATATTAGTTTCAAGTGTTCAACATAATGATTTGGTCTATGTATATACTGATGACGGGCAGGCGACTGGGCTGGAGAAGGAGAGGTTTTGATGGCTACACAGAAGGGACTGGACCCATACAAGATGCTAGCCCCAAAGGCAGCTTCGGGCACCAAGGAAGACCCTAACTCAGTCCCCATCTCTCACCAACAAGTGAAGAGTAGGCTGCATCCGTGAGGAGGACGACACTGCCATCATCCACTTCTGGCTGCACAAAAGTGAGACCCAGCGATGCCCTAGCTATGGAACCCATGACAAGCTGGGGCCCTACCAGTTGCCCCACTGAACCTTGGCACTAACTTACTCAAAACGTGCTGTTTTAAGTTTCTTCTTTCCAGTAAAGACTAGCCATTGCATTGGCTGCTTCTCCCACAAAATAGATATATGGATATAGATCGTGAAATGATTACCACAATAAGGGTAGTTAAAGTCCATCCCTACACCTAGCTGAACAAATTTCGTTCTTGTGATGAGAACTCTTAAGGTCTACTCTCTTAGCCACTTTCAAATATGAAGTACAGCATTGTTAACCATAGTCACATCTCCAGGACTTACTTATTTTGTAACCAGAAGTTTGTACCTTTTAACCCACTTTACTCATTTCACCCAGCGCCAGCCCCCACCTCTGGCAACCACCAATCTGTTCTCTGTATCAGTGAGATCAGCTTTGTTTTGATGGTTTTTTTAGATGCCACATATAAGTGAGATCATATGGTATCTGTCTTTCTCTGTCTGAGTTATTTCACTTAGCATAATGGCCAGAAGGTTCAGGCGAGTTATTGCAAATGGCAGGATTTCCTTCCTTTCTATGGCTGAACGGGGTGTGTGTGTGTGTGGGGGGTGACATTTTCCTTATCCATTCATCCATTAATGGACACAGGTTGTTTCCATTTCTTGGCTACTGTAAATACTGCTGCAGTGAACACGGGGTACAGATACCTTTTCAAGATAATGTTTATTGTTTCCTTTGATAAATCCCCAGAAGTGAGACTGCTGGATCATATGTCAGTTCTAATTTTTATTTTTTGAGGAACCTCCATACTGTTTCCATAGTGACTGTACCAGTTTGCATTCCCACTGACAGTGCACAAGGTTCCTTTTTCTCTACATCCTCGTCAACACTTGTTATTTCTTGTCTTTTTGAGGATCGCCATTCTAACAGGTGTGAGGTGAGATCTCATTGTGGTTTTGATTTGCATATCCCTGACGATGAGTGATGTTGAGCATGTTTTCATGTCCTTGGCGGTCAAATGTATGTCTGTAGTATGTTTATGATATAGGAACGTCATGGGAAAAATGTTTTTCAATATATTTTTTGAAACTTCTTTTTCCATGTGAAGTTTATTCCTTGTGAAATTTTTCCCATGAATCACGCTCTCTCTCTCTCCTTCCTTGTTTGTTTTATGCAGCAGAGTGAGTCCTAGAATAAAACCAAGTGTTTAGCTCACACTACTCGGAACCTAAGATCACAGAGTGGCATTCCTGTTCTGTTTTTAACTTTCTTATTGGCTATTTCATTTTATCACCCCTGCTTTAATATAGTTTCTACAAATTCATCACAGGCTTTATGATTTAATGCAAACACTCCGGCTTGAGAACAGGAAGCAGGGGGAGGGAGGGAGAGAGCTAGAGCCAGTTTCTACTCACAATATGACTTAATATGCTATTGTTTCTGATCCTAAAGAGGACAGAGATCCTAATAAACTTAAGCATGGGATTTATCCCCTTAGGAGAAATGCTCACATTAAGTTAGAGAAATGAATGCCACCAGTTATGGATTGATGGGGTTTAAAAAAAAAAAAAAAAAGAACTCACAGAAAGCTTGTGCAAACATTTCTCACAGGATAATTGATTTCTAAAGGTTGAATATAAGTCCACATCAGCTTGAGGATTCTTTTGATGATTCAACAAAGTGATATCAAATCAGGGAAATTGAAACTTACCTTTCCCTGACATTTATTTCTCTCTGATCCAGTTTTCTCCCTAGAGTCTGGTGTATCAGGAAATTCTGTTAACATACCGACCCAACACGGTCAGCCCAGGAACAACTGTTTTCTGTAAATACAGAGGGTACCATTAGTGTTAACAGAATACTGAATGGTAAACACTCCCCTAAATCATGATGGAAGCTCTGAACCAAATTAATGACACTGAACCATTTGCTGAGTAGCAGAGACCATAAGCAGCCACTCAGGTTTTACTTCCTAAGAGTTACAGTCTTGCTGCTTCTAAAGTCGGCTCTGGTTTGGTTTGGTTTGGTTTCTGGTTGGAAAGGTTACTTCGGTAAAGCACATGTTTTCTCCTAGCATTGTTTGTGGGGTACCTGGCTGGCTCAGTCCGTAGAGCATGCGACTCTTGATCACGGGGTTGTGGGTCCGAGCCCCACGCTGGGTGTAGATATTACTTAAAAATAAGATCTTTTTGGGCGCCTGGGTGGCTCAGACGGTTAAGCGTCTGCCTTCGGCTCAGGTCATGATCCCAGAGTCCTGGGATCGAGTCCCGCATCGGGCTCCCTGCTTCTTGGGAGCCTGCTTCTCCCTCTGCTTCT
>NC_138373.1:6791064-6882552 GCF_054177405.1 Leptonychotes weddellii | reverse complement strand
GCTTAACTGACTGAGCCACTCGGGCCCCCCTTAAAAATAAGATCTTAAAAAAAAGAAGAAGAAATTAATGCACAATTCACCTTTTGCCTTTGGAGGACCTCAATTCTTGCTGAGTTTGAGGTTTGGTTTTCTTGGGGTTTTTTTTGATCCTGATATCTAGATCAACCTCCAACTCGAACCATGTTGGTAAATGCTTTTGCACCCAAATCTCTGGAATGTTTTAGAAAGCAAAACTGGTTTTTCCTTGTTGGTGATCTTAAAAAGTATGCTTAGCAGTTTTATTTATTAAAATAAAACTTAATTAAAATACTATTAAGTGGGCGCCTAGGTGGCTCAGTCAGTTAAGCGACTGCCTTCGGCTCAGGTCATGATCCCAGGGTCCTGGGATCGAGTCCCACATCGGGCTCCCTGCTCTGCGGGGAGCCTGCTTCTCCCTCTCCCACTCCCCCTGCTTGTGTTCCCTCTCTCGCTGTGTCTCTCTGTCAAATAAATAAATAAAATCTTTAAAAAAAAACAAAACATGATATTCTTTCTGTAAGTTAAAAAAATACTGTTAACTACTATTCTTTAACTGCAATCTTAAGTATCTATAGTATGTGGTCTTAGTGAATTTGTTTAACTGTGTATTTTATTTTGAAGTAAAATCTAAGATAAAATATATACTATACACATAGAGACCTAGAAAACTTAGTTTGTGGGGCACAATGTTGGATCACTAACTGTTCTGGGTAACATTTATGTAACATTTTTCTTTCCTAGAAACTGCTTTTATAATGTAGTTCTACTTTGATGATGTGAATGAATGCATATTTTTAAAAAATACTACCAGGTCCAGTACTATTCTTATACTTTATACTACAGGGAATTTAGCCCAGTGGGTTTTAAATAAAACATTGTTGATCGGACTATTACAGCAAATTCTTTTTTCTCCAGCTCACATGGACCATTCACCAAGATAGACCACATGGTGGGCCATAAAACACACGTTAACAAATTTAAATAGAAATCATAAATGTCTGTTCTCAGACCAAAATGCAATTAAACTAGAAATCAGTAACAGAAAGATAACTGGAAAAATCCCAACATATGTGGAGATCTAACAACATACTTCTAAACAACACACAAATCAAATAAGAAACCTCAAGAGAAACTTTAAAATATGCTTAACTAATGGAAATAAAACACAACTTATCAAAAGTTGTGGGATGCAGCAGAAAGGGTGCTTAAAGGGAAACTTATAGGGGCGCCTGGGTGGTCAGTTGGTTAAGCGACTGCCTTCGGCTCAGGTCATGATCCTGGAGTCTCTGGATCGAGTTCCGCATCGGGCTCCCTGCTCGGCAGGGAGCCTGCTTCTGCCTCTGACCCTCCCCCCTCTCATGTGCTCTCTCTCTCTCATTCTCTCTGTCTCAAATAAATAAATAAAATCTTTAAAAAAAAAATTAAAAAAAAGGGAAACTTACAGCATCGAATGCATGCCTTAGAAAAGAAAGTTCCAAAATCAAAAAGTTTAGAAATAAAATAATGACACATCTTACAACTTGAACATTTTAGATTCAATGGAATATGGTAGAGCAGACAACATTCTCTGATCTTACTGCAGTAAGTCTGGAAATTAATAACAAACCCATTAAAAAATAAACCCTATCACCTGGAATTTTAAAACCCTTTCTTAAAAACGCTTGAGACAAAGCAGAGGTATAAACCCAAATTACAGAGCATCTAGAAAACAGAAATAATGAGAAGAACACACAAAAGGCTATGGGATACAGCTAAAGCAATGTTCAGAGGAAAATTCATAGCATGTAAGTAACTACATCAATAAATAAAAAATGAAATGAATTAAATATCCAACTCAGAAAAATGAGGACCCTTAAACAAATGAAAAGATGCCGAAAGCCACTCATAATAAGAGAAATACATGAACATGAGAGACTATGGACTCTGAGAAACAAACTGAGAGTGTTAGAGGGGAAGGGGGCGGGGGGACGGGTTAGCCTGGTGATGGGTATTAAGGAGGGCACGTCCTGCATGGAGCACTGGGTGTTATATGAAAACAATGATGTGTGGATCACTACATCAAAAACTAATGATGTACTGTATGGTGACTAATAACATAATAAAATAAAATTTTTAAAAAAAGAGAGAGAGAGAAATACAAGTTAAAGCTATCCTGAAATACCATGTGCCTCTTAAATGAGCCACAATTTGGCGGGGCGGAAAAAAGAAGAAGGAGGAAAGAAAAAAACCTAACAGGCTGTGTTGGCAAGACTATAGGAAACCTGTAACTTTCATTGCTGGAGCAACACAAGTCTAGGAATTTATCCCAGGATCCACTTCGCATTTATGTACAAAGTTTATAATAGCAAGTAAACTGAAAGCAATTTAAGTATCCCTTAGTGGGGGGCAAATTAAATTGAGTAATGTCCATGCAATGTAAAGTATGCAACTTTTCATTAAAAAGGAGGAAAACAGGAGCACCTGGGTGTCTCAGTTTGTTGAGTGTCTAACTCTTGATTTCGGCTCAGGTCTTGACCTCAGGGTCGGGAGATCAAGCCCGGCATCAGCTCTACGTTCAGCATGGAGTCAGCTTGGGATTATCTCCTTCTGCCCCTCCCCCGATATCTCTCTCTCTCTCTCTAATAAATAAATATTTCTTTAAAGGTGGAAAACGGGACACATGGGTGGCTCAGTTGGCTAAGCTTCTGCCTTCAGCTCAGGGTCCTGGGATTGAGCCTCGCGTCGGGCTCCCCACTCAGTGAAAGTCTGCTTCTCCCTCTCCCTCAGCCCCCTCCACCCTGCTCGTGGTGTCTCTCTCTCTCTCTCAAATAAATAAATAAAATCTTTTAAAATAAAAAAGAGAAAAACAAGGAAGAATGAAGAAGTCTATGTAGCAATGTGGAGCAGAAAGAGAAGATGGTACAATTTACGTGAAAATATGGGGGCGGGGAGCAGAAGATATCTATTGCCAATAATCCCAATGCACAACCAATAGATACCCCGCTTCTAGGGATGAGAACTGGGTGTCTGGGGCAGGGGTAAGAAGGGGACTTTGCACTTTATACCTTTTGAATTTTATGAATTCACTAACAGTTCAAATAAATAAAATGTAACTTCAAAAGAAATCCCCAGCCAGGAAATAACTTCTTCCCCCTCTTCTGAAATCCTTCAGCTCTCACTTCTGGGCATCTCGTTGGCCAGCACTGCAGACATCATGGGGGTGCCCAGGAAGGGAGGGGAATAGTATCACAGCTGAACTAAAGGAGGGGGAGGTCTTGTCCTAAATCCAAAGAGCTCCAGATGCTTCAAGCTAATCCATCTCCCTGTCAGTGACCCAAACCCTGCCCCCCACAGTCCCAGCCCCTCCCTTGGCCTGGTACAAGTAACAGGTACTACCCTGCCCCTGTTATTGAGACAGAGCCCAGCCTCTTGGCCCTGCCAGCCCCCCTTCCTCGCAGAGAACCAGATGCTCCCCACTTCCCCCATGGCTTCTCCAGAGTATCCCTGCTCCCCACCAAGTACAGGCTGCCAAGGAGAGAAGAGATACCCAGCAGCCCCTCTGACAATTCAAAGAAGTGCACATGTGGGGCACCTGGCTGGCTCAGTTGGTAAAGCCTGCAACTCTTGATCTTGGCATTGTAAGTTTGAGCCCAACGTTGGGTGTAGAGCTTACTTTAAAAAAAAGCAAGGGTGGGGAGCGCCTGGGTGGCTCAGTCCTTCGGCTCAGGTCCTGATCCCAGGGTCCTGGGATCGAGCCCCACATCGGGCTCCCTGCTGGGCGGGAGGCCTGCTTCTCCCTCTCCCACTCCCCCTGCTTGTGTTGCCCTCTCGCTGTGTCTCTCTCTGTCAAATAAATAAAATCTTAATAAAAATTAATTAATTAATTAAAAAAAAAAAAGAAGTGCACCTGTGCCTGTGAATCAGGGTCTTTTGCCTCAGGCCAGGGCGGAGAGGACAGGTGGGGTGATAGAAATGACAAAGTACCACATAAGGGAGGCAAGGAAGGAGAGGAGGGCTAGATAAATGGGGGCATGGAAGGAACTAGAGTGTTGCCATCTCACAACAAACATGTTCCACTTTCCTCCAACCCCAAGGTCCCTGTGGATTTCATGCTCCCCACCCCCGCCAGCCCTCCAACCTACAGAGAAGGACTTAGGGGACAGGGTGCCCTTCCCCTTGAGTCTTAATCATGAAGATCATGGATCCCCAGGAAATGGAGTGGTCTGGGTGGAAGGAAGAGTTTCCAGAAGTGGCCCCGGAGATGGGAGGTGGTCAGGGAAGAGTCAGGGAGAGGGGGCCTGGGACTGAGAGGCCCCTGTACCGAGCTGTGGGTCCAGGACAGAATGGGGAGCCTAAGGAGGCACTAAGCTCCTCTGGCCACAGTGGAGGCTGAGCATTCCACACCCTCGGGCCCTGGCCTGGCTCAGGAGGGCCGTATCTCACCGTCAGGGGAGGTCTCTGGCTATGGGAGTCCGGTGGAGGTATGAGGTCCCAAATGGGGAGGAGGACGGTCCCCTGAAGACTGCGGAGACTGTCACACATCCTTCTTCTCCCCCAGAGCTGAGTGTTTTGCACCTGCTCTCTTCATTCAAAATGCTGGGGCAATGCCCAGCACCTCTGGCCCAGACCTGAGTGAGGCCCGAGAGGGTGGAGGGACAGAAGGGCAGTAGGGGAGAACGGGAGGCAGGGACAAAGCTGTCCAGGAAGCACAGGAGACCTGCCCCACACTTTTTCTTCTCGGACTCTAGGGGTTAATTCTCTGGAAGGCACAGAAAAAAAGGTGAGTGACTCCAAAGCTTATCAACACTATCACAGGTCAGAGTTCTCATGCAGGGCCACCACTTAGCCACTGAGGAAGAAGTAAGCAAAAACTTAACTTCTCCGTGCGTCAGTTTCGGTTTCCTGACTGTTACGTCATAAGGATGAAAGAACAGGTGCACCCATCCCACTGCAAGGCTGGAGCCAGAATTCAATAGGATGACACTTAGCAAAGATTTCAGGCCAGCAGCTGCTAAACTACAAGCGCCCAGTAACACTACTGTGGACCTGACACTGGGTCTGGGCTCCTCGCCAACTGCACTCTGGTGTCCCCAATGGTGTGGATATTCACCTCGGGGCTCCACCTGTCCACAGGACCACTGGCCAAACAGCCAATCTTGCAGCCAGCCTACACTGTCCCCAGGCAAGCTGGGGGATCCCAGACACACCCTCCCCACCTCTGCACCACGTGTGTGTCGGATGCTTCCTCTCACTGCAACCACGGCCAGGTTCATCCGAGGGGAACGTCTGCTTTGGGATGGCTCTCCCTGGCTGGCTGATACCTACAGGGCAGCCGGGAGCGACTGGCAATGTTTTCAGGAGCTCCCTGGGTGTCAAACATAGAGAGAACCTAGTGCGACCTCACCAGCTGCTTCCGAGAAGTCATCCAGGGTGCACTGCTAACATTTCAACCAAAGCCAGCATCAGGGTAGGCTGGTGCCTGTGTGGAAACAGGATCAGAGCAGACTGCGGGTCAGCACACCAGAGAGCCTGTCAGGTGGGCGCTGAGCTCTCCTCCAGGATCCTGAGTTCCTTTGAGGTTCTGACCCAGGGCAGATAAATGGTAAACATGGGGCTAAACGTACTCCCGGTGAATTACAGCATACATTTCACTCCTTTGGGACCATTACAGCTCCTGGGCAGAGATCAACCCGAGAATCGCACTGATGTCTGTCATTAATCAATCTGAGGCACAAGGATATGATACCCCCACTCGACCCTCTACCCAGCCAGAGATGGGTTGAGGATAAACTAAAGGATGTTTGAAGAACAGCATGGGGAATACTGTAAACTGGTTACGTATTTAACAGAATTGTGAAAATAAAATGAGTCTATCCAGGGACGCCTGGGTGGCTCAGTCAGTTAAGCATTTGCTCTTGGCTCAGGTCATGATCCCAGGGTCCTGGGATTGAGTCCCACATGGGGCTCCCTGTTCAGTGGGGAGTCTGCTTCTCCCTATGCCTGCCATTACCCCTGCTTGTGCTCTCTGACAAATAAATAAATATAATAAAATCTTAAAAAGGGGGGGCGCCTGGTGGCTCAGGCGTAAGTGTCTGCCTTCGGCTCAGGTCATGATCCCAGGACCCTGGGATCGAGCCCCGCATCAGGCTCCCTGCTCAGCAGGAAGCCTGCTTCTCCCACTCCCCCTGCGTGTGTTCCCTCTCTCGCTGTGTCTCCCCTCTCTCGCTGTGTCTCTCTCGGTCAAATAAATAAATAAAATCTTAAAAAAAAAAAAAAGTCTATCCAGAGACAGGCTAAAAGTTGGGTGAAATGCTCAAAACTAGCAAAAAAGGGGGAAAAAGTACAAATAGGATGGATGGGTGATTCCGAGCAGGAATCATGCATAAATACATAACTTGGATCGGGTGCAAATTTTAGCCCAACCTGCAGGAGGGGTCAGAGGATGGGGTGGAGAAAGGGGAGGAGAGTCTCTTGCATGGCTCATGCTCCCAACTCTTTAAGTCGACGACGCCGCCTGATGGGGATAGGGACAGTGGCTTCACCAGGAGCCCTCCAGCCTTAAGTGGGGAGGGAATCCCCTGAGGACATCCAGAACCAACGTTCCTACCTTGTTCTGCACGCGGGGGCGGTGGGAGGACCCGGGTCGGGGCGTTGCGCCGCCAGAGCCGGGCCCGCCGCCCTCACCCCCACCCCAGCACGCTCACCGGTTGCCGCCTTGGCCGCCCCTTCTCTGGCAGCTCATGACGAAGACGCTCAGCGCCACCACCTGCAGCAGCACCAGCCGGAGCCGCGGCCCCGCCAGGCCTCCGCGCAGCGCCCTCCAGCGGATGGCCCGAGGAACTGCGTTTCCGTGGAGAAGCAGAGCGGGGTGGGGGGGGAGGGGGGTCACAGGTCACTAAAATCTCAGGACGTGGTGGTGTTCAAGAGAGAGAGCGCGTGGGGGGCGTCGTCCCCGAGTTGAGACACTTTAGAAGTGTGTTTCAGTCCTGCACTAAAAGAGGCAAAGGAAGGCATTTGGCAGAGGATGGCTGTTCCCCAGTACCTTCTCCCTTTCCTCCCTTAGTATTAGAACAGCCAAATTTTAGGTGAGTACACAGTCTTCCAGAACAAAAGCTACATCTCTGAACCTCGGGCATAGCCAGTTGTGACCTCGGGATTAAGTTCTGGCCAAAGCAATATAAACCGAAGTGCTGTGTGTATGACTGATTTCCAAGAAATGTCCTTAAAGGGAGAAGTGATGATCTTTGTCAGTCCTTCCTCCTGCCGGCTGGCTGGAATGCAGATGTGATGATCCAAGGAACCAGCAGCCACATTACACCACGCAGTGGAAGCTACACACTGAGGATGGTTAAGTAACACAATTCTATGCAAAGTAAACTGGTCCCTGACGTTAAGGGTGCTCTGCCCATCCTGTGTGGTCTACTTCTGGATCTCTTTTTTTTTTTTAAAGATTTTATTTATTTATTTGACAGAGAGAGCGAGAGAGCAGAAGCAGGGAGAACAGTAGAGGGAGAGAGAGAAGCAGGCTCCCCGCCAAACAGGGAGCCCGATGCGGGGCTTGATCCCAGGACCCTGAGATCATGACCTGAGCCGAAGGCAGACGCTTAACGACTGAGCCACCCAGGCGCCCCCTGGATCTCTTTTACATAAGAGAGAAATGGATTTCCATTATATTTCATTCATGCCATTATTGTTTGGTTTTCTGTCTCACATAACTGAACTGAATCCTAACCAATAAACAGAGGAGATAAAAATCCTCTTTGCTGGCAGAAGTGGGGCAAGGATGTAACAGAAGTAGTGGTCTCTTGTATTAACAAAGTTTTAGGAGAAGCTCAAGGTAAAAAGAGGACTGTTCCTGAAATTTTTTTTTTAATTTTTTTTTAAAGATTTTATTTATTTATTTGAGAGAGAGAATGAGATAGAGAGCATGAGAGGGGGGAGGGTCAGAGAGAGAAGCAGACTCCCTGCTGAGCAGGGAGCCCGACATGGGACTCGATCCCGGGACTCCAGGATCATGACCTGAGCCGAAGGCAGTCGCTTAACCAACTGAGCCACCCAGGCGCCCTGTTCCTGATATTTCTATCCATTTTTAAGAAGAGGCTCAAATCCTTGACCGTCTCCCTTTGTAACCAGAGGGGGTCCCTTTTAGTTCTTGTGCCAGCTGACTGCCCACAGCACCTTCTTCTGATCCACACAGTCTCAGGAGGTCAGTTTGGACTGACTGTGGGGACACCTAGTCCAGCATGGCTCCTCATGTGATCCTCAGACCACCCTCATGAGACTACCTTAACGACTTGCTAAAACTGCAGACTTTAAGGACTCCACCCAACACCAGATGGATCAGTCCCTCCAGTGGTCCCCATGATTCTGACAGACACTCAAGTCCAATCCACCATTTTACTTGTGGGGAAACTGAGGCCCAGGAAAGGAGTGGAAATCTCCAGAAGTCTGACAGCAGAGCTCTAGGCAAGAACCCAGTAATCAGGTCCTCCAGTCCAGGGTTTACTCCAATGCCATGTGAATCCTCTGTCCTGGCTCTCTCAGGTGGTCCCTTGCTAATTTAAAGACTGTCTGAGATGGGACACGATCTGCACAGTCTCCTCCATCCTCACAATCCTGGGACAAATTGCAGGCTGAGGATACACCTGTGGCCCCTCAGCACATCTCTCAGATTTGCTTGCAGCTGCAGAGCCCTGGCCGCATCTACTAAGCAGGAACAGGACCTGCCTGCCCTCGGACTCCATGCACACTTGCAGATTCATCTGTCTGGACATTCAACTGACCCCTCCCTGAGCCAGGGCCTGGGGAAGCACATCAGGGGCTCTCCAAAAGCAGGACACCCTCCTGGAATCCCAACCTATGTCCTACCAGACCTGCTGCCCTTCCTCCCATTTCCCCGTGCAGCCCTGCCCTGCCCTCCCCGTGCCTGGGGGATGGGAAGGATGGTGTTTTCATAAATGGCTGCATCTCTTCCTGCCCCAGATTCTCAAGCATCCTTGGATGCCTCTTCCCCCTCCCTCTCCTGCTGGCTGAACTTCCATAGCCCACCCCCGTCCCTGGAAGGAATAAAGCTCTGACTGACTTCAGAACACTGCACGACCTGTTTTGCCCTTACCTCCCATGGATACCCCACAGGTATGGCCCCCACTGATGCCACGCCCAAGCAGGCGGGAACTACCTTTGTCCTTGCTCTCAACTCCAGCCCCTGCACACACATCTGAGCACCTTTTCGCTTGGCGAAATCCATTTATTCCCACCCAGCTGAATATAGGGTCTTTTTCCCTGGGAGATTCCAGCCCATCCTGGATGCCCCGTCCTTGACTCAAAGGCAGGTCCAGTCTGAGGTCAGCATTGACCTCTCCAAGGAGGTCTCTGCTGGGCCAGCTCCTACAACATGCCTTGTCCTTTCACCTTCTAAGCCATGTAAGGTATCACTAGTTCATAACTACCTGGGCTATAAGCTATCTCTATCCTCCCTAGGAGCTCATGATTTAAAAAGTCAGGTGAGGCACCTGCGTGGTACAGCCCATTCGGGAAAGTGACAAGGAGACAAGGCCCCATCACTACCAGGGCCTTTTACGGGCCCCAAATCCCTACCGCTTCAGGCCCGGAGCAGTTCACTCAGTTTGTTTTCATCATTCTAATAATTCATAATGACCACGCTCAGAAACCTGCCTCAAGTCCTTCTCTCCCGCAGTAACACCGACTGTCCATTTTTCTGTCCCCTACCCAAACCCACAAGCCTTATGCCTGCTCTTGAGGGAGTGGTACTGGGGAAGTGGTCTGATCAGCGGGGAGCTCTCAACCAGTGGGGCCAGGACATTGACAGGAGGATGCAGGAAACCTCGGTGTTCACGCGGGGTAATTTGGGGTGCCTGAAGAGCGAAGGGCGGAAAGCGGAAATGGTGAGAAGAGACTGTGTGAGGTTAATCTCAGCACGCCCAAACCCCATACCGGTCTCCGAGGCCCGAAGCGGCTCCCTTTGGCGCCATCTGGCGGTCATCGCGCGCGAGCGGATAGTGGACGCTGCGCGGGTCCCCGGGCCTGCGGGGGCCGGTTCCCGCGAGGCGGATGGGCTGGGGGGCGCCCAGCTTGGAGAGCCGGGACCGCGCGGCCCGGTGCGGGGAACGTCTCTGGATTCGGACGGACCTCATGAACCCCGCCAGGCCCCGAGAAGACCCGGGGACGCCAGCCCTTAGCCGTAGCAGACCCGCGGCCGCAGGCCGGGGCGCTGCGGGGCGCTGAGCGCCCGAGTCAACGTGCGCGCGCCCGCGCGCCCCACGCAGCATCCCGCACCGCCGCGTGCGCGCACGCACGCCCCAACTCTTGCCCGCGCCGGCCGGTCTCCCACGCAGCGAGCGGGCAGTGGGCGCCCGAGCCCACTGTTCGGGAGTGGAAGGCCTTTCCGAGGGGCGCACTCCTGCAGGCACACCGCTGCACGCTTTTTCCACCCTCACCTCGGGCGTGGGGACGCCGCCGCGGCCACACTGTTCCCATGGGTGATCCCCTGGAGGGGGGGTCATGGGGGTCCGTGCGGCCCAGGCCCCTCCGAGCAGCCTGGGGGCTGCCGGGCCAGGCCGCTCCCACCTGCCGGCCGCGGCGGCCAATGAAAGCTTGGTCTGGTGATGTCATGCCCCGACCGGACCCTGGTGACGAAAGTCCCAGGTCACCCGTCAGGGAACCAGTGCAAACCCACCCGCGGGGGTTCCGGAAGTTTCCACTGCGGCAGCAGAGTGCGGCCTCGCCCCGCAGCCTTGCGCGTGCCACCACGTTTTGCCTTCTGGGGTGTCCCCGAGTCACCTCTCCCTTGCCCCGGGGGTCTTCGTCCGTGGGCCCCCCCCTTCATTTCCACTCGTGATCTCATGTTCTCACCTTCATTCCCACAGGTGTGCCCTCATCCCCCAGGAGTGTCCCACGTCACCTTTTCTTCGCCAGTACCACCCGGACCCCTAAGGGGGTCCTCAGCCACACTTTCACGTGCCAGTCCTCCCATGCCACCCCTGCTGTGTCCTGGCCAAGGATGTTCAATTTATTCGGCCCCCAGTCCTGACTGAGGCCGTCAGTGTGTCCGTCCGTCTGTGAATGTCGGTCACCGTTTGTCTGGAGCTGTCACTGCCTGCGACTGTCCGTCTGCGTGTCTGTCTCCGCGGCTTCTGTCCGTCTGTCACTGGATGTCTGCTCCGCCGCTGCGGGTCTTTCGGTCGCGTCACCATGTGTCTGTCCGTCTGTCGGCGTCTGTCACTGGAGTCCGTCCGGGCCCCGGGGGTCTCTGGGTCTCGGCTCCGAGGGAGGGAGAGGGAGGGGAGGTGGCAGCCCGGGGAGGCGGGGAGGGGCGGGGGCGGAGACAGTGGGCGGGGGCGGGGGCGGGCGGGGGCGCCGTGCGGCCCGGAGGGGGTGTGTGCGGGGGGCCGGAGGCGGCGGCTGTCAGAGTCGGCTCAGCCTGCGCCGGGGAACATCGGCCGCCTCCAGCTCCCGGCGCGGCCCGGCCCGGCCCGGCTCGGCCGCCTCAGGTGAGTCTCCCGCCCCGGCCGGGACCCTCCCCCCGCCCGCGGCCCGTTCCGCGTCCGGGAAAATGTGCGCTCCCGGAGGGATCCGGGCCCCCGAACGGGACGCCCACCGCGCCCCCGGGCTGCCCAGCGACGCCCCCCGCCGCCTCACACTCATCCTTAACTCTTCCCTCGCCGCCGCATACTTACGGTCGTCCGCGCGGGAGCCGGCACCCCGCAGGGCCGGCCGCCGCCTCTGCTCTCGAATTCCTGTGGGGACCCCCGAACGCCCCTTCCCCCGCCCGCCCCCAAGTGTGGGGCCACTGGAAGACGCCCCCTGCTTGGGGCGGAACCCGAGCTGCGCAGGTTGCTGGCGCCGGGCTGACTCCCCCCCTCAGATCCCGCAATCCCGGCGCCCCTGCGCAGCGGCCAGCCGAAGCCCCCTCCGAGGCCCAGGCGTCCCCCTCCCACGGGGACTCCGTCTCTATTTTGGGGAAAGGGGAGGCTCAGCGGAAGCCCCGAGTTATAATTAGCGCCACTCGGGTTTCCTAGTTAATCCCCAGCACCACCACCACCACCCCAACCTCAGGGCGGTGGGGGTTGGCCGGGTGCGAGGTGACCGCCGCGGGAGGGGGGAGTTCCGACCCGGGGAATTTTGATCCCTTGGCTGGAGATGCCGGAACCACAGCAGCTGCTGCCCCAAAATAGCGCCCTCGCCCCTGCAGCCGGGGATCTCCGGAGCTCCGAGAACACAGGCGTTCCGGTTCGCCCTTCAGACCCCTCCGCAATGCCCGCGAGCCTCCAGACCCCCGCCCCAAGTTCCCGGCTCCCGGACTCGGGGCGGGGAGCGCCGTCCTTTTCTCGGTCTCTACTGCCCCCCACTGGCGGCAGCGTGCCCCGCAGCATCGGACTGATGGGGGACTCGAGTCCTGGGGGACCCGGGCTGGCGAGCCTGATCTCTGAGGCTAGGCGAGGTGAATGCGCAGCTGACCGGCACCCACGGGTACCAGCGCCCCGTGCCAGACAGTGGACGAGGAGGAGCAGGGTGGGGCAGGGTGTGGAGTAAGCAGGATTTGGGGTACCCCGGGACCTGTAGCTCCCACACCCTTGAATGCCCAACCCACTCCCCCAGGACCCCCGACCCTGGCCAACTCAGGACAGGCGGCGCCTTCACACCACCCCAAGCTTCCCCAGCGGCGCCTCCCGTCAGTGAGGGCCCCGCCCCTGTCGGGTGGCCTGTGTGTGGACTGCGGCCTCTAGTGCGGGTGCCCGCAGTGCTCTGGCTGGGCCCAACCCAGTCCACCCAGCTAGGGGAAGGAGGTGAGGGTGGTGGGCGCTCTGTGGGGCAGGGGAAGGGATTGCCTGGCAGGCCTCATCTCTGTTCCCTCCGTCCGTCTGTCTGGGTGTTGTGTAGTGTGCCTGATCTTTGTCCCCTCTTGCTTCTCCCTGTCTGCCTGTGTCCTTGTCTGTGCCTGTCTCCCTCCCTCCGTTTCTCTCCTCTCTACCAACCTGCCCCACCTCCTCTGCAGCTCAGTGATAACCCCTGGGCAAGAGTGTTACCTAATCTCCTCCCTCCTGGCAGCCTCAGGCCTTCACCCTCTGCCTTTCTTTCTCCCAGCAGACGCCTGCCTGCCCTGGCAGCCATGAGGCCCCCCTGGTGTCCCCTGCACACGCCCTCCCTGGCTTCCCCAATCCTTCTCCTCCTCCTCTTCCTCCTGGGAGGAGGAGCAGAGGCTGAGGACCCAGAGCTGCTGGTGACGGTGCGTGGGGGCCGGCTGCGGGGCATCCGCCTAATGGCCCCTGGGGGCCCTGTCTCCGCTTTCCTGGGCATCCCCTTCGCAGAGCCACCTGTGGGCCCCCGTCGCTTTCTGCCACCGGAGCCCAAGCGGCCCTGGCCAGGGGTGCTGGACGCCACAGCCTTCCAAAGTGTCTGCTACCAATATGTGGACACCTTGTACCCCGGCTTTGAGGGCACCGAGATGTGGAACCCGAACCGAGAGCTGAGGGAGGACTGCCTCTACCTCAATGTGTGGACACCATACCCCCGGCCTGTGTCCCCCACCCCTGTCCTCGTCTGGATCTACGGGGGTGGCTTCTACAGTGGGGCCTCCTCCCTGGACGTGTATGACGGCCGCTTCCTGGCCCAGGCTGAGGGGACCGTGCTGGTGTCCATGAACTACCGGGTAGGAGCCTTTGGCTTCTTGGCCCTGCCAGGGAGCCGTGAGGCCCCAGGCAACGTGGGTCTACTGGATCAGAGGCTGGCCCTACAGTGGGTGCAGGAGAATGTGGCAACCTTCGGGGGCGACCCAATGTCAGTGACTCTGTTTGGGGAAAGTGCGGGAGCTGCCTCAGTGGGCATGCACCTGCTGTCCCCTCCCAGCCGGGGCCTGTTCCACAGGGCTGTGCTGCAGAGCGGTGCACCCAACGGCCCCTGGGCCACAGTGGGTGTGGGAGAGGCCCGCCGCAGGGCCACACTGCTGGCCCGCCTCGTAGGCTGTCCCCCGGGGGGTGCTGGGGGCAATGACACAGAGCTGGTCGCCTGCCTGAGGACACGGCCAGCTCAGGACCTGGTGGACCACGAGTGGCACGTGCTGCCTCAAGAAAGTGTCTTCCGCTTCTCTTTCGTCCCTGTGGTGGATGGAGACTTCCTCAGTGACACACCCGAGGCCCTCATCAATGCCGGAGACTTCCACGGTCTGCAGGTGACTAGTGGCTAGAAGGGGTGGAGCTGGTTCCTCTAGGCCTGTTCTCCCGCCCGCCCCCACCCCCCACCCCCGGGGACCCAGGCATGAAGGCTCCTCAAGATCCAACTCCCAAAGGCCTGGGCTTCTGGCCCCAGGGCCGCCCCCTCCTCCCTGAGAGCTCAGATCCCAGGGTGGTCAGTGGGGCAGAGAGAAAAGGAAACATGGGTACATTTTCTCTTTCTCTCTGTCCCTTCCCCAACCTCATACTCTCTTCCTCCATGGTTCTGGGGTCTGTAACTATTGATCTCTCTGGCTCTTTGTCCATCTGTTTCTGTCTGCCTGTCTGTCTGTACCCCCCCATCCCTCCATCCTGTCCCCCCAGGTGCTGGTGGGTGTGGTGAAGGATGAGGGCTCCTATTTTCTGGTTTACGGGGCCCCAGGCTTCAGCAAAGACAACGAATCTCTCATCAGCCGGGCCCAGTTCCTGGCCGGGGTGCGGGTCGGGGTCCCCCAGGCGAGTGACCTAGCTGCCGAGGCTGTGGTCCTGCATTACACAGACTGGCTGCACCCTGAGGACCCGGCACGCCTGAGAGAGGCCATGAGTGATGTCGTGGGCGACCACAACGTCGTGTGCCCCGTGGCCCAGCTGGCTGGGCGACTGGCTGCCCAGGGTGCTCGGGTCTATGCCTACATCTTTGAACACCGCGCGTCTACGCTCTCCTGGCCCCTCTGGATGGGGGTGCCCCATGGCTACGAGATCGAGTTCATCTTTGGGCTCCCTCTGGAACCCTCGCTAAACTATACCGCCGAGGAGAGAACCTTTGCCCAGCGACTGATGAGATACTGGGCCAACTTCGCCCGCACAGGGTCAGCAGTACTGAGGGGAAGAGGGCCTCCAGGAACCAGAGAAGCAAGAGCAGGGGACAGAGAGAGGAAGACAAACAGAGACAGACAGAAAGGGCCGGAGAGGGAGGGAAAAGTTCACAAAAGGAAGGAGACAAAGACGGAGACAGAATGACAAAGGAGACTGGAGAGGAAAACAGGATGGCAGGTCCTGAAGAATCAAGGACCGAGGGGGAGGGAAGCGAAGAGGAGAGAGACAGGGAGACAAAGGAATTACCATAGTACTTAGGAGCTTGAACTGGAGAGAGCTGGATTCTATTGAGCCAGTGGTGATTTTATTAGCTGTGACATGCACACATGCATATGTACTCACACACCAGTTTACCTGTCCGAAGAAGGGGACCATAAATCCGACATCACTTGGGTGTTGTCAAAAGCAAAAACAAGATGTTTGTAGAGCTAGGACAGCCTGCTTGCATAGTGAGGGCTCATAAATCGTAGGGATGTTTTAAATGGGAGAAACAAAGACAAAGGTGGAGCAGTAAAGCCGAGGGAAAGGCAGAAAGAGGGAGGTCAGGAGGAAGGGGATGGCTCCAGATGATGGGGGATCCGGGAGACCAGAAAGAGGGGTTAAAGAGGTGGTGGGAAGGAGGGAATGTGTTCTCCAGGGAGCCGAAGAGCGCACGGGTCGGAAGCAGCCTTCCTCCTGCTCTCCATCTCCGGTCCACAGTCCCAAGGGCGGGCGGGGCAGGCTTGCCTGAGGCTGAGCCTTCCCTTTCCTTCCGAAGGGACCCCAATGACCCCCGGGACCCCAAAGTCCCGCAGTGGCCACCGTACACGGCGGGAGCGCAGCAGTACGTGAGCCTGAACCTGCGGCCGCTGGAGGTGCGGCGGGGGCTGCGCGCCCAGGCCTGCGCCTTCTGGAACCGCTTCCTACCCAAATTGCTCAGCGCCACCGGTATGCAGGGGCTGGCCAGAGGGCAGGGGCTGGGCGGAGGAGGGCAGAAAAGGGGCGCGAAGAGAGAGAGGGGAGTGGGAGCCGGCCGGGTGTAACCCCTCTCTTCTCCACCATCCCCCCCCCAGCCTCGAAGGCTCCCAGCACCTGCTCAGGGCCCGCCCACGGGGAGGCCGCCCCGAGGCCCAGGCCCGGCCTTCCCCTGCCCCTCCTTCTCCTCTTCCTCCACCTCGCCCGGCTCCTGCGGCTGTGACCACGGCCACTTACCCCTCCGGCCTCAGGGGGCCCCCCTCCTCTAATGAGTGGTCGGACAGTGGGCAAGGGCCCCACTCAGGGATCTCCGACCCAGCGCACCCTCCCTCCTCAAACTGAGAGACTCAAACTGGCCAGGGCCGGGAGGGGGTGGTGACCTATGACCCGTCTCAGGGACCCACACGCCTTTGTTGTTTAAATGGAAATGAAAAAGCCAATTTTCTTTTTTTATAAAATTATTTGGAGCCGGAGCCTGGTGTTGGGGGGAGAGGGAAGGCCGGGAGCTAGACAGCACCCCCTAGTGGGGCTGTAACAGTCAACATTTCTGTCTCTTCTCTTTTCCCCACCAACCCACGGGTCCTCCCTCTTCTGATCCTTTCTGTCCCCCTGTCTAACGGTCATTTTCTCCTCCCCCCACCCCTTCCTCCCCGCCATCCTTCTCCGGCCCCGCCTCCACTCTCATCTTTCCTCTGGTCTTCCGTCTTCCGCATATTTTTCTGATCCTCTTTCCACCGTCCTGCGTGCCCTCCTGCATTCTTGTATCCTCCTGCACTCACGCTCCCCACCATGTACGTTCCCTGACCTTCCCCTTGTCCTCCTCCAACCCACTTGCCGGGCGCCCTGGCCGCAGACACGCTGGACGAGGCGGAGCGCCAGTGGAAGGCCGAGTTCCACCGCTGGAGCTCCTACATGGTGCACTGGAAGAACCAGTTTGACCATTACAGCAAGCAGGATCGCTGCTCAGACCTGTGACCCAGACGGGACCCCCCCCCCCCGTCTCCCCGCCCTGCTCGCCCCGCCCGGCCCCCTAGCTGTATATACTTATCTAAGGGCTGGGATATAACACGGAGGAGCCCTAGAACGTGCCCACCCACCTCCCCCCCGACTATCCCCGGAGGCTCCCCGCCCTCTGCATGTCTCGGGCCGAGCCCCTCCCCCGCGGTGCCTTCGCCCCTCTGGGCTGCCAATAAACTGTTACAGCTACAGCAGTGTACGCGACTAGGGAGCGGGCCTCAAACACCGGGGCTGAGTAGACAGAGGGGCTGGTGCGAGAGCCCTCCCAACTTGCGGATCTCAGTAGCGGGGCGGAGCGTGCCTGTGCCCGCCCCGCCGCCCCGCCCCACCTTACGAGGCGGGGCTCGCGCCTGCGCAGTAGCAACGGCAGCCCGGCGGTGCATTGTGGGAGCTTCGCGGGTGGCGCCTTCCCCGCGGCTGCAGCTCGCCCTCCGCGGCTGCCCGAGACCAGCGAGAGAAGGTTCCCCAGAGCCCGCCCGTCGGTTCTGCCTGCGGCTAGCTCAAGACCCGGGGCCGAGAGGAAACGCTGGAGCCGGAGTTCCGTCCGCGCCGCGAGGACGCGTCTGCCCGGCCCCCCGCCGCCCGCCCTGGAGCTGCTGAAGGACGTGCACCTGGGCCTGGCCCCGCCCGGCCGCGGCCCCGCTCGCCTGGCCCTCCTCTCGGGCCACTACCTTTACTATCACTACGGCTGCGACGGCCTGGACGACCGGGGCTGGGGCTGCGGCTACCGCACTCTGCAGACGCTGTGCTCGTGGCCAGAGGGCCGGCCCGCGGGCGTGCCCGGGCTAGCCGCCGTGCAGGCGGCCCTGGAGGACATGGGCGACAAGCCCCCCGGGTTCCGGGGCTCCCAGAGCTGGATCGGTTGTGTAGAAGCCAGTCTGTGCCT
This sequence comes from Leptonychotes weddellii, assembly GCF_054177405.1. Taxonomy (NCBI): domain Eukaryota; kingdom Metazoa; phylum Chordata; class Mammalia; order Carnivora; family Phocidae; genus Leptonychotes; species Leptonychotes weddellii. Next base: position 6,864,654 of record NC_138373.1, on the reverse strand, counting down.
CGACCACTTCGGAGGGCCCCAGGGGCGCCTGTGTCACGTACCCCGTGGAGCAGGGCTCCAGGGGGAACTGGAGAGGCTTTACTCCCACTTCACAGGGGGCGGGGGGCCTGTAATGGTTGGGGGGGATGCAGATGCCCAGTCCAAAGCCTTGCTGGGAGTCTGCCTGGGTCCAGGCACAGAGGCCTATGTTCTGGTATTGGACCCTCACTTCTGGGGTGCTCCGAAAAATCCCAGTGAACTACAGGCAGCTGGGTGGATAGGATGGAGAGAGGTACGCACAGCCTTTGACCGCAACTCCTTCTACAACCTGTGCTTGACCAGCTGCAACTCCCAAAAGCAGCAACACGCCCTGGACTGAGGCTCGGGGCCCAGAATGGAGACTGTCTCTGGCCCCAAACACACCTAAACCCTTTACTCCAAGGCAAAAGCTGCCTGGGCCTTTGGAGTCAATAAAGTGGTGAGGCTCAGCTAATTATGGCCCCAGCCAATCTTTGGGAGAATGTGGGGAGGTACATGATAATCACTATGGAAGTGCTTTTATTGGCAGTAGGGTTGAACGTACAAAAAAAAATTCTCAGCTGGATGGGACTAGGCAGTCACAATTATAGACGATACCAGGAGTGAGGAAAAGTAGATGGCTCAAAAGAAGTCCACATCATCTGGAGCATCCAGGTCACGGTATTCCACAATGGCCCGTGGGTCTCCTCGGACCATCCTGTGAGATATGGAAGAGGTAAGATGGGAAGACAGTTGAGAATCCCTGAAAGGGAGCTTGAAGAGGGCAAGAAAGCTTGGGACGTCTTAGCTCATTCTCACCTGTTCCGAGGCTTCCCAGGATAACCTCCTTGGCCTCGGAAGGCATCATAGTTCCCTCGGCCAGCACCATAGGGGGCATGAGGGTATGGAGGCCCTCCCGTGGGGACTGCAGGGCGGACAGCACCAGCTACACAAGAGATCAGTGTTGAGCTGAAAACCTGTGACCTCAACTATACCTTGGTTAAGCTTCCTTTCTCCCAGCCTTCACAGTCACTAAACCCTTTCAAGCTCCCCCTGTACTCACCTCCATAGCCCAAGATGGGGGGCCGGGGCTGACCATAGGGCATCAGGCCCTGGGGAGTCTGGTGTGGGTAGGGGAGTCCCGGGGTCAGGCCTGGGGGGAGTACAACATGGACAGGAACATGAATTACTGCGGGGGGGGGGGGCACGGGGAGGGGAGGAGGACGGGATGGGGAGTGACAACTGGCTTTTAGGAATACTGCCTGAGAGTGGCATAGAAAGTTTTCAGAGGATGACGGGATAAGAGAACCAGGAATCCTTGAATAGTCAAGGGAGAGGGAACATGGCAGACTCTCACGGATCGTATCTTACTCTGGGCAGGGCCAGGTGGCTGAGCTGGCTTGATCTCCGGCAGAGCTGGGCGCTTGGCATCAGTGAGAAAGTTGTTAAAAAATGCCACCTCCTTCTTCACTTCCTCAATCTTCTCTGCATGCTTGTTGAAGATATGTTTGCGTACAAACTCAGGGCCCTGGGGAAAGAAAGAGAGGGTCAGACCAGAGCAAGCAATGTGGAAGGATAATCAACCTCCCCGCCGACCAATTCCAGAGCCAATTCCTCCCCAGGCCGGAGGCGGCTTCCTGGCTCAACCCCCTCGGCCCACAGTTCTAACACACAACTCTCTAACATCCCAGACCTTGAATTTCTTGCCACTGAGAGGGCATAGCCACTTATCCTTGCCCAGTTCCTGGGTGTTAGAGGTGACAAACTTTTCCACTTCCTGCTCAGGGTCTTTGCGACCCATCTTCTGAGCCTCTTCCTCGGAAAGAGATTCCCGTACACTCAGCAGCGGAGTCAGCTTCTCCTCAAATGTCTTCTGCCACTCTAGCACTGTGGTTTGGGAACAGACAGCGGGCTGAAGAAGGGAGCCAGAAGCAAGGAATAAAAAGGAAGGGATAAGGGCACCTGGCTGGCTCAGTCAGAGCATGTGACTCTTGATCTCAGGGTCCTGATTCTGAGCCCTACATTGGGCATAAAGATTATTTAAAAATAAAATACTTAAAGAAAAAAAGAAAAAGGAGAGGATAACAGGAGAGGGCGGGAAGGCACTGCTACCAGAACAGATCTAACACCAGAGGCAGCTGAGGAGAAAGGAAAACCAAAGGGGAATCGGGAATGGGGGAGCTGGGGGCCCACCTTCTCCATGACTGATGCGGTTGGGTGGCATGGGCCCCCGAACATGGATGATGCCACAACGGTTGGGCATTTCGTCCTCATTGGGGTACTCGCAAGTGTTATAATAATCCAGGGAATGCACAATGCGCAAATAGAGAAGGAGTTTGTCCAAAACCTGCGGGAAATGAAAACGTGTGAGTTCACCATACTCTTCTTGCCCCTTTGCTGCCCCAAGCCAGGACCTTGGCCGCCTGCCCTTGCTGGCACCTTGATCAGTTTTTCATCCCGCTCCACATTGATCTCTGCAGGGTTCCCTTCCTTAGGGGGCTCCTCAGGGGGAGCGCCCCCACTGCTCCCCAGCAGCTCCTCCTCCTCCGCACTCACTTCCTCAATCAGATAGTCAGTAATATTCTTCAAGATTGGGTTCTGGGAGGGCAGACTCTGGTAGGCAGGAAAAAGAAGGGCAAGTGAGATGACAAGAGAAAACCCTGAGGTAGGTAGTCCCGGAAGCTCCTCATATGAAGCAGAAGGAATCCAGGGTTCACTTGGCCTGTTACCACTGCTTCACTATTTGTCTTTTTCTTATTCTATCCTAGCCAATACATCATCACTAATGCCAGTCTATTCTACTGGAAAAGCTGGAGTGCTGCCCAAATAGAATAGGAACAAGGGGTCAATGCTACAGACAAGACCGGAGGTGCCCACAGCAGCCGACATGGTATCGGCTGCTTTTGGAAAAGTTCCATGGGGAGTCACTGACTGTTGGCAGAGGAGGTGTCCCAGGCTCAGAGGCCCAGAGCTGGGTCCTGTCATCCAGCGTATGGATCAGCTTGGCGGCCAGCTTGATGTCGTTGCGCACTATCTGCTTGTGCTGGGTAATGCCATTGATGTTGCGGACTCGGCGGGTCAGGTCTCTGTTCACACCAGGGCTCAGCTCACACTCCCGGAGCTAGAGGGAATGAACACAAAGCTCACCAACACTCGCCCAAGAAGCAGCAGCTCCAGGGACTGGCCCTACTGACAGGACCAGCAACTGGACCGTGAGCTCCCCGAGAACAGGGACCAGGAGGGTCTTATTCATGGACACCAGTATATACTTAATGTGAGCAGACTGAATGGACGGATGGGGGGGCAGAATGAATGAATCAAAAGAACAAGGAATCAGAGGTTGTGTGCAGCACAGAGAGCCCACTCCCAGCACTTACCCGGATATTCTGCAGGTTCCAGCAGATCTCTTTGATGTTAACGCTGCGGTCAAAGGTCACCCAGCCTCGACGGAAAAACCTACAGAAGAAAAGATCAGCATAACCCTGGGGTGGAACGGATACCGGCCATTTGCCTCCCCCTATACCCTATCTCCAGGGTTTCCAGGGTCACTCTTCTCTCCATTCCTCACCTCCTCTCAGGCTGGGGCTCTGACAGTGCCACACGCATGAAGCCTGGGTATCTTTTACAAAGCTGGAAAAACAGGAACAGAAACCCCACTGAGCGATTCAACGTTTCACTTCTTCCTCCAATCCCCATGTCCTCAGAACTCTAGGAATTGCCTTTGAATCTTTACTCAAATAAGGAAAAACCAATAAAGGGCTTAAGAATAAGAGCACTTAAAAGCAAATGGTGCGATTGGAGCCAGCCCACAAAAGGCATGGGCCCATGGGAAGGGGTCTCCCTGTTAGAGAAAGAGGGGTATATGTTAGAAGCAGAGTCACATTATCCTCTCCCCACCTCACCAGCTCCCCCTCCCTGCCACCAAAGATGGAGCCTGGGTGCCATTCCTGCCCCCAATACTTTTCCCCACTCACAGAAATGATCTCTGCCCGCGAGATGTTGGGTGCGATGTTGCGCATGAAGAGGGAGCAAGTCTTATGAAGGGGCCGAGGTTTACATTCCAACCCAGGAGTGTCCTTAGGCTTCTCCCTTTCTTCTTCTTTGGGCTTCTCCTTTTCCTTGAGTGCCTCTTCTATGCAGAAAGTGGTGGGAGTCGGTGATTTTTTATTGTTGATTTTGGAAGGGAAGACAGAGAAGCAGTCACACTCCCACCTCCCCACCCTCATCTCCCAAAAGGCCCACCCTTAACAATTTCACCCACTCCCACCTCCCCTACCCCTATTCAGTAGGAAGAGAATGGACTAGAAGCAGAAAATAAAACCTACCAGCCTCCTCCTTCTCTTCCTCAGCTTGGCCACTCTCCGACTCCGACTCCGACTCGGACACACTGCCTTCGTCAAAGCTGTCGTCGCCACTGTGTTTTCTATTCCGCTTCTTGCTACTCTGTGAAAGCCACAGCAAGAGGAAGGGAGTCAGCTAACCAGGCCACTGGACCGTACACTGACCCCCCGGCAAGAGATACCCTACCTTTTTGGCATCTTTCTCAGAGTCGTCTTTCTTCTCTTCCTTGTCCCCATCACCCTCAGACTTCTTAGTTTTGTCATCGTTAGAACTGTCGTTTTCAGCCTGCAGGCAGAGATAATCCCCAGCACATCCATCTCCCCTTCAACCTTTATCAGAGGGCCTGGCCCTCCCTAGCCCTCCACCTCTCCTGGACCCAGCACACAACCCTCCAGCCCCGCCCCGACCACTGAAGCTGCTCCATCCTCCTCCCCAGGGGCTCATGGGCAGCAGCCAGCAGGCAGCACCCAGCGAGCCCAGCACTCTGACCTGTTTGCCATCTTCTTTCTTGTCGTCCTTATCATTGGCCTTGCGCTCTCCATCCCCCAGGCCTGGTCCAGCCCGGCCCTCGTCTTTCTTACTGGGCTCCCCAGGCTTTCCGGCCTGCTCCTCCTCCTCCTCCTGCTCCAGGATGCGCAGATCGTTCTCTGTCCCTCCTTCCATCTTAATCACAGCTACCAACAGACAGGGCAGAGGTCACTATGGCCCTGGCCTTCAGCCTCTGGATGATCAACTGATACCTATTTCCCAATCAAGACCTTGGTCACCAGACACCCTCTTCCCCTCCCAATCCACACACCTGCATCCAGCATCTTGACAATGGCATCAGCTTTGTCTATGTCCAGGAGAAGATTATCAAACCAGCCACTCTCCATGAGGGACAGGAATACCCTCAGTCGGTTTTGCAGGGCCCCCCGGGCCTCCTGCCGCCGCTTCCCCACCTCATCTGGGTGGTACTTAGACCGAAACCTGGGAAGGAAGTGGGGAAGGGAAGAGACAAAATAGTCACTGGGCGCCAGGACCGGGACATGGGGAGGGGCCCAGGCAAGTCCTCTCACACCCACAATAAACCACGAAAGCAGAAAGACTGGGGAGAGGGGTGCACCAGAACCACCCAATACCCCCAAAAGGAACCAGAGGTTATGCTCTGAGAAGATTTGGGGGAGAGCCAGGAACTAAGAGCTCTGGATTTGGGAAAAGCAATGACTATAGGGGGAGGCCAGGGTTAGAGAGGCAGAATGATGGCCCTGAGTCTCTGGGAAACACTAACTTAAAAAAGTGTAGTTTCCCAAAGCTTCCAAGAGGAAGGCTAAGGAAATAGTAGGCCCCAAAGAACCTCCCTCTCCTTGCCAACCCCAAACTAGAGTCATTAAAAGGACTGTTCCCACCAACTCCCTCCATCCCTAGGTGGAAGACAGAGGGAAACCTGAAATGCACCAGATAGGAAAAGCCAAAAAAGGCAGAAAAGCTTTCTCCCCCCTTGGGAAGAAAAGCAGATGGTGGAGGGACAGGGAAAGACCAAAGGGAGAAACTGAAGTGCCCTTATAACCTCAGGTACTGCCCACAGGGAAAAAGAGAGAGAGGAGAGGGGGTGGAGGATTAGGGTGGGGTGGAACATGGAAAGGAAACATTTAAAATAGGACCTTGGGAGGAGGGGGTGCAGAACAGAAGAAATGAGGAGTATGAGAAAAAGCAGAAAGGGAAAGTGAGAAAGTCCCAGAAATCGAAAACAAAGGGAAAAACTAAAGACCAGAGAAACTGAAAAAAACCACAGGAAACAAGTGGTTAGGCAAGGAGCAAGGACAGGGACCGAGAAAGAATGAAAAGTACATGAGAGAATGAGACCAAGACACGGATAAAGAAGGAGGGGACAGCGACAGACAAAACAGAACCACAAGTTGAGCGTGAGAGGAAAGGAAAGCCGCAGGCATCACCTCCAGGATCTTTACCTTGGCCGCTTGGTCAAACAGAGCTCAAGATTTAACTAGCCGCGCCCAGGGCCCATGCTGGCAGGTGGGCCACCGGCTGGCTCCTGGCTGGGGCGTCCCGGCCCAGATGCCCCACCCCCGCGGGACTCCGCGGTGGGGGCCCTGACTGACTAGCTGCCTGAGCAATCACATTCAGCTAAACCGCTGCATTGTGCACAGCAGTGCCCTGCCTGTCTGCCTGGCCGGGGCAGCGCAGCTCAGCCCAGGGGGCTCATGTATGGGCTGGGTATGGTGGGGGTGGAGGTGGGTTTGCTCCGAGCTCCGTCGATGAGCGGGTGTAGTTCCCAGTTCTGGCTCTTTTCAAGGAGGAGGAGCAGAAAGAGGATGAGGAGGAGGAGGAGCAGGAAGGGGGGAAAAGATGGTTGATTAAAATTAAAACATCCACAAAAGGAAAAAAATTAAAATTCTTTTTCTGTCAAACGACCCTGAGATCTTTGCTTTTTCTTGTCTGGATTCACTCGTTGCTTTTGGGAGAACACCACAGCCACACAGGGTCCCGGCGATCAGGGATGACAATGACCCAATACCAGCAAGTGGGAAGCAGTCTGTCTGCTGCCCCAAGGGAACAGGTGGCTCTGGCCAGCTGCCTGGAGGTGTCCCACTCACTGAGGACAGAGGGGAAGCGAGGTGGGGTGGGAGGCTGTGGCAGATGCTGAAGTGAGGAGGAGAACCCATCAGCCAATGCTGTTGTGTTTCCCATCCCCCACCCCCAGGAAGTTCCGGATTGGGGAAAATGGGAAGAGGACAGGGCTGCAGGCTCCACTGGCGGGGCCAGGGGAAACATGCTAGGGAACAGAGAGCAGGAAAACAGGGGCACTCACCACTCCTCATCTTTATGAGCCAAAAAGAAATCTTGCATCTGCTGCCTTCGAAAATCCAGCTTATAGTCATTATAGCGCTTTACAGCCTCTGTCTCATCCACAGAGTCATCCAATGACAGGAGAAACTCCTTGAAGGTTTTCATCACCGGTGGTGGCACACCCAAGTCAATCTCTGCGATGCTGCCCAGCCTGGGGGGGGCCCGGTCAGGAAGTCTTGGTTGTGGGGGGAAGAGGGTGGGGGGGATGGGGGGGCCAAGGTAGCCAGCTGCCCCCTTCCTTTGCCCACCATGGACACCGCCCCAGGCACCAACGGCTACCACCCCCACAGGCACTCCTCTCTGTACCTAACCCACTTCCTGACTCCAGCCACGGTCTTTGGCAACCCCAATCCATCCCCCAAACCTAACATCTCCCTTTTCCCAAGAACCCCAGAACCCCAGGTCTTTACCTGGCCTGGATAGGCAGAACATGGTGCTGCATGATGTGGACGTCTGGGTGGCCCCAGGGCTGAGGGGGGCCATAAGTAGGGCCCCCACCCCCCCCAGCATAGGGCATCTCATAGCCACTGTGGTATGGGTCAGAGCTGTGCTCATCCCTGAGGGTGGGGGACACAAAAGTCAGACAGAGAAGGGAATCATGTCTCCAGAGCATGAAGGAGGATGGGACAGAGGAAGGGGCATATGGAATGTGGTCTCTCACCCAAGGGTTTAAGGGGATAAAAAAAAGATGGGTTTGTAACAAGTCTGAGAAAAGGAAATGACAAAGTCCTCAGCGAAAATGAAGAACACAGCCGAGGCCAGGTGGAATTGAGGCTAAGGAGAGAAGCCAGAGAAACTGTTGCCACCTCACCAGTCTCGCCTCATGCGCTTCTGTGGGGGGCTGAGCTCGTGCCTGGGAGGAGAGAAGCGCTCTCGCCGATTCCGGTCATAGTCCCGATATTCACCCCGACTGCGGCGCTCCCGGCCCCGGTCCCACTCTCTGGCGATAAGAATGAGTAAGAGTAATGGGACACAGCCGGGCATGCTCCCAGACAGGCCCTTCCTATCCTGAGACAGCAGACTAAAAGCCCACAATTATAAAATTATTCTCTAAACAGAAAAAGACTTTGCCTACTGCCATCACTTCAGCCATCACCCTCAAGCAGATGGCTCTCCAACTGTTCCTCCAGACCAGCATTAACAATCCCCGACTAGACGGCCATGGCCACCTCAAATTTGACGTGTCAGAACTGAGCTGTTATTTCTACCACTTCAAGGCCATGCTTGCTTCCCTCCTCCTGTTTCCCTGAGAGCGGGGGGGGATATCAACCATCACCAGGTATCCAACTTATCAAGTGTCACCCTCACTGCTCACTCAAGCTACTGGCTTGCTAATCCTCTGCCTTAGAGCCTATCAAAGCTGTCCTCTTCCTTGCCCCTGTCCGTGTGCCCTGACCCTGATCACTTCCCCTGTAACTGCAGCATCCGGTGTCCCGATCTCTGGTCCCTCCCACTTCTCTCCTGTCAAAGTGATCTTTCTCTCTTTTTTTTTTTTTTTTAAAGATTTTATTTATCTATTTGAGAGAGAGAGAATGAGAGACAGAGAGCATGAGAGGGAGGAGGGTCAGAGGGAGAAGCAGACTCCCTGCCGAGCAGGGAGCCCGACGCGGGACTCGATCCCGGGACTCCAGGATCATGACCTGAGCCGAAGGCAGTCGCCCAACCAACTGAGCCACCCAGGCGCCCAAAGTGATCTTTCTCAAACACAAATGCGATCATGCCATGCCCTTCCTTACTAAATGCCAGTACACAACACTGTTCCAAACCTTGGTTCCTGCTGTCATTCCAGTCTCTCCACCAGTTACCAGCCACCTCCAACCCAACCTTAACCAAGTAACAACATCCTTTGCTCTAGCCCAGTGGTTTTCAAACTTTTGGTCTTGGAACCGCCACCCCCACCTCACAATCTAAAATTACTGCAGGGCGCCTGGGTGGCTCAGTCAGTTAAGCATCTGCCTTCAGCTCAGGTCATGATCCCTGGGAGCTGGGATCTGGCTCCCTGTTCAGTGGGGAGTCTGCTTCTCCCTCTGTGTCCCACCCCCCCTCCCTGCTCATTCGCAAACATTCAAGTGTGTACCCTCTCTCTCTCAAATAAATAAAATCTTTAAAATAAGTGAATTTTTTAAAAAATAAATAAAATTATGGCAGATTAAAGACTTTTTGCTTATGTGGATGACATACATACTATACTCAAAACAGAAACAATTATCTATTAATTTTGAAGTTATACATCAACATAAATTGCATTTTTATGAAAAATAGCTATTTTTGGGCACCTGGGTGGCTCAGTTGGCTCAGCGACTGCCTTTGGCTCAGGTCATGATCCTGGAGTCCCAAGATCGAGTCCCCGCATCAGGCTCCCTGCTCAGCCGGGAGTCTGCTTCTCCCTCTGACCCTCCCCCCTCTCATTCTCTCTCTCAAATAAATAAATAAAATCTTTTTATAAAAATAGCTATTTTCAAAAAAAATCTTTTTTAATGAGAAAAGTGCCATTGGAGTGCCTGGGTGGCTCAGTCAGTTAAGTGTCTGCTTTCGGTTCAGGTCGTGATCTCAGGGTCCTGGGATCAAGCCCCACATCAGGCTCCCTGCTCAGCGGGGAAACCTGCTTCTCCCTCTGCCTGCCATTCCCCCTACTTGTGCGCATGCTCTCTCTCTGACAAATAAATAAAATCTTAAAAAAAAACAAAAGTGCCTTTGTTTTTGCATGTAACAGATCTTTTTTTTTTTTTTAAGATTTTTTTTTATTTATTTGACAGAGAGAGACACAGCGAGAGAGGGAACACAAGCAAGGGGAGTGGGAGAGGGAGAAGCAGGCTTTCCGCTGAGCAGGGAGCCCGATGTGGGGCTTGATCCCAGGACCCTGGGATCATGACCCGAGCTGAAGGCAGACGTTTAACGACTGAGCCACCCAGGTGCCCCTAACAAATCTTTTCAAGGCCAGGCTAATCCAGACAGCTAGAGTCTCATATTTATATATTTATTTATTTATTTATTTTATTATTTATTTATTAATTATCTTTTTGAGAGAGAGAAAGCACATGCGAGGCGGGGGGAGGCGAGGAAGGGGGGACGAGCAGAGGGAGAGGGAGAAGCAGACTCCCAACTGAGCAGGGAGCCTGGCAGGGCCAGATCCCAGCACCCTGGGATCATGACCTGAGATGAAGACAGACACTTAACTGACTGAGCCACCCAGGCACCGCCTCATATTTACTGCTACATTCAATCTGTTGTGTATGTTGTTTGGTTGAAAAATATGAAGAAAATCTAGCCTCACAGATACGTAGCTGGAAAAGGAAATACTTTAATAGTCTTTTCAAGTAACTGGGGATATTCTTTGATACTACCCAAAACTTGACGAGAGAGAGTTTCTTAAAGGCAAGTTGCAGCATTGAATCTGAAACCACATCAATAAACATTTTATACTCTGCTACATTTAAATCCATTGTTCTACCTTGCTCTTTGAGTGGATATTGACATATCTCATTATACAATATCAAAATATCACATTCATTAGCATCACTACCTATCTCGTCAGAGAAGTCTTAGATGGGAAACTGTCAAACTCACACTAGTAGTACAAGTTTTCCAAAATTTTAGTTTTCACTGGAAAGTTCCACTTCCTCACTACCAACAAAGCTAACAACTTTCCTTGTAATAGAGTCTTAGTCTGTTTTCAAGAATATATCAAATACCCAAGGAGGATTAACTACGGTTTGACAATCTTTCATTCAGGTAAAAATGGCATCCCACCAAAAAAAAAAAAAAAAACCTGTTAGCTCAACTCAAAACTCAATCCCACACTCTTCTTTAAGATAACCACTGTACTCCTATATGCAATGTAAGTGCTTTATGCATACTTCCCACTCATCATGCGTATTACAAAGATGTATAGACAAGAATCCAACTTAATAAAATTTTAAAAATTTTGCTGCTTCATTAAGGACGTTAAGTGAAATTGGCTTTTTTTTTTTTTTAAACTACTTGGTGCCACTGCCTTGATTTGCACTAAGACACCAGCAGTTTTCCCACCAACGCTATAGCACCAAAAATGCAAGCATCAATACAGTGAAAAGGACAATCCTACCTTAAAGTTGCTATAAAAATACTAACGCCACAGATCCCTAGATCCCTAGGGTGTGGACCCCATTTTGAGAACCGCTACTTTATTATTGTTTTTTTAGAGGAGGGGAGGGGCAGCGGGGGAGGGAGAGAGAATCTTAAGCAGGCTCCATGCCCAGCAAGGAGCCCAGCTCAGGACAGATCTCGACACGGTGAGATCGTGACCTGAGCCGAAATCAACAGTCTGACGCTTAACCAACTGAGCCACCGAGGCACCCTGAGAACCACCACTTAAAAAAAAAAAAAAAAAAACAATTAGAATATGGGCACTTTTCTGCACACAATTTTATGTCCCCAAGTCCAAACTGTTGACTCCACCTGTGCGTCAGGAATTCCCATTCATCTTTCCAAGTCCTGCTATGTGTCACTTTCCTGTGCTCTTCTCCAACATTATCACCTCCACCACTACTACCCTACCTTAGATCAGCTCCTTCAACACTTCACCATCTTTATGATGATTCTCATATATATTCAACTGCAGCACACCCAAGGCCATTTTGCCCTCCACTCCAAGCCCCAGACTATAAATTACTTAATCACAGTAACTACTTCTTACCCATTTCCAGAATTCAGAACACCTTTGATTTTCTTCTTTCTTACAAAACACTAGGGGAAAAAAGCACCATATGGTCTCCCCACTGAAGAAATACACGGACTACAGACTGAAGGCTTTACTAAGCTCATTTTTCAAAATAACACTGAATGAATAAATACTATTACAGTAAGTCACCTCAAACTCCCCCCCCCGGAATGTTTTGTGATGTCCTTTAGATTTAAAAAAATCGTTTCTCTTGATTAGTTTATTGGAAACGACGTCATATTTCTCTGAATGGAAACACCTTAATGGTATTTAACTCAAGGACATCCCAAAAAGCTAATGACTAGCTGAGTCGAACCTAATCAATTAACCTAACCCTCGCTGTCCAAAGAACTCTTTCTGATTTTAGGGAAGACAACTACAAGAAATTTAACCATATTCTCCCAGAGAACAGGTCTGGTCTGACAAGCTCTCCAGTCGAGTCAATTCTAAAACATTACTTTCTTTGAATCAACCTTTTTCAGAAATAACTTACAAACAATAAAACTCATGCATCTTAAAATACATGCATAAATATTGCTTCTTCCTACTCAAAACTCTCTTAGGTCTATTGCTTTGACGATGTGGACATTTCAAAAATCGAGCCATAGCGAAAAAATCTCTGGCCAACAGCGAATAGGTTGCCCGACCAAAAACGGTCAAGTATAAGCGACTTCCTGTGGTTCACCCTATAAAACTAATAAAGGCAATGCTATGAGGGCGGAGTGCCACAGAATGAGGCATGGGGACAAAACTGAGGAAAAGAAGTCTTACCGGTCATTCCAATCGTCCCCTCGACGCCTTTCATCTCTTTCCCGGGAACGGTCATAGTCGCTGCGCTCCCTTCTGAACTTGTCCCTGCGCCTTCGGTCATACTCGTCATCGCTGTCACCCATGGCGCGGTCTGAGGGAGCCTGGAGCCCAGACAGGGGTGGTCAGGGCGCAGAACAATGACGAGGAGAGGAAAGGCTCCAGAGCTGCTTCGGAGCAGCACGCCCGCCTCCCTCCGCAAAGGCCAGCCTTCCGCTGTCCCCGCCATCCTAAGCCCTCTCCCCGCGCAGGTGGCCGGCTCCGACACTCTACGGGCCCCCGCGGGTCTCCCTGCCCACGCCCACCGGCCGCCCGAACCCGCTCCCGCCCGCCGCGGCCCCGGCTCTCCAGGCCCCGCCCCTCCCCCACCTGGGAGCGGTCGCGGCCGTTAGCCTCGCGCTCCGGCGGGCTAGTTTTCCGGGAGACCTGGGCCCGCCTCTTGCTTCGGGCGCGCGACGAGGACGGCGCGGACGATGAGAGGGAGACTCAGGGCTCTCAGCGAGGGGGCCAAGGAAACGAAGAGAAAGTGGAACAGCCGGGGATGGGCGGTCGGCGCGCGCCGCTCGCGCTGCGCCTGCGTCACCGACGGAACGGGGCCCCGACCGCAAAGTACTCCCCCACGCCCTGAACTGGAACTTAAAAGCACAGAGCCAGAGGCTGGGAGCCCCCGGGGATGATGGGAAGGGGCGGGGACCCGGAAGTCTCGCGCGCTTTCCGGGACGAGAACTGAGCGGACGAGAGGAATTACGGGAGCCGAGGTGGACTAAGCCAGGCCACAGGAGGGCGGTAGGGCCTTCTGGGCTTGAAGGAGAGCTTCCTCTGGCTGAAGTCGAAGGTCGCGGTCCCTCGGATGTGTCCGGGGCCTGAACCAGTTCGTGTCCAGTTGTTGACCCCCACCACCCTGCTCGGGGAGCCTCCTGCCTCATCCAGGGCGGTTTTCCCCTGCTGGCGCAGGGCACGGAGTTGGGGAGTGCAGGCCTTTAGCAGGATAGAGCAACCATTTTAAAGCATCTCCCACCATTTTGTGCTGCACCAGAGAGGCTTTATTGCCGCCTCAGTATTTACCACCACCTGCAAACCCGTTACTGCTGTTCTTCAACAGAGGCGCCCCGTCTTGTAGGCGAAACCGGCGAATCTGTCTTATCCCCAACCAGTATTTGGTCTGGCTAAGTTACAGGTTGAGGTCTTGATCAACAGGCGGAGTCTGGCTTGTGCCGGATTAAATGCACCACCACCCCGGAGATAACACCCAAGTCCTTGTTCAGGGAGTGGGGTGTGAAGGCTTAATAGGAAACGCTGCCTCCTTGGAGCATGATGCAGCCTTACTCCAAGCACGGAGAGGAGGGGTGTCTTTACACTAAACTGCGTTTGCAGGAGTGTATCGTGGAGTTGCAAAAAACTAGGTCTCAGAAGACCCAGCCAGGTTCTGATCTTGGTACTGCCATTTGGGAAGCATGCAATCTGAGGAGATCACTTCTACGAAAACGCAGACGGGCGCAACAGTTGTGCTTGCGTGAGGCTGCTGTGAGAATCAGATGAGACAATACACTTGAAAGTGTTTTTGTAAACTCCTGAGGGGTTATTATTTCATGATTGGAGGAAGAGAAGACAGCATTTGGTGACAAAGTTGTAAAGGTGGCTGTCAGGGAGGGTAGCTGATGGGAAGGGGGAATGTAACAGGTGCTTCTGGGAAGACTCAGCAGTCGGTGGTGACGGTGGCTGAGAGCTCCTGGATGCGCCAGGCACTGCACGCCTTGCACAAGATGTGCCCATCCAACGGGTAGCAGCCCTGACACTCGCCCTCAGAGGACAGCAGCAGCCCACACTCCTGTTAAGACGAAAGCAACAGCTTTCTATCAGGCCCGGAGCCCTGGGTTCTACCATACCCAGCACCCCAGACCCCAAGAACCTCCCCTTCCCCTTGCCCAGGCCCCCTGACCTCGCACTTATAACAGCCAATGTGAAAACTGCGATCCAGAGCAACGATTCGTACAGTCTCCTCCTGACCTGGCTCAGGCATGATGGCCCCACCACACACTGAGCATCGTGGGGCAAACTTCCTGGGGGGGGGGGCGGGGGAGGGAACCAAGGAGGTTGTCAAACCCCTGAGTTGGAGGAGACTAACAATGGAGCCCAGAGAAGGTGGGATATTCGAGGGAACGGGAGAGGCCAGAGGTATGGTCTTGGATCTTAGAAGGGAGAGTGATGGGTAACAAAGAGACAAAGCCAGGGGTGGGAAACTGGAGAGGTTGGTACTGGGGCATGAAGGAGAAATGAGGAAAATGGGGAGGGTCAGACACCCTGAGACAAAGATGGGAGACTCGGCCCGACCTGTGGAAGTCCTCGATGCAGTGGATCTGGCTGGTGGCATCCACTGTGAAAGGGATACCATCGAGGCCACGGTGACACACCACACAGGTGAAGCAGCTAGGATGGTAGGCCTTCCCCATAGCCCGCAGGATCCGGTCCAGGATGGGTTGGGAGCACGTGGAGCACTTCTCCAGGGTGGCCTATTAGGAAGGAGGGTGGGAAGTTCGGGGCTGAGGCGGCCCAGGCCAGGCAGGCACCCTGCCGGCCCACCCGTCTGTTTTTGTAGCTCCCTGCAAGGGGTTCAGTGAAAAGTGGCCTTGAACAGATCTGAGTACGAGTCCCAGCACCGCAGCTTCCTAGGGAAGTGATTTAGTGTCTGAGCTTCGGTTTCCTTCAGTAGGAATAGCTGCTTCACAGGGGTGGCGGTGTGGGAATTTAACATATATCCCCTTAACTCTGAAATAAACATCTCACGTTTGTAAGGGACTATTGTCCTTTCCCTCCCGCAGCCGGTCATTTAGCTACTTTCCTCCCTTCTTTCCTATCAGTTTAGTCCCCCGGCTTTGAGCTCCGTTCCTCTCTTCGGCTTGAACATCTAGTCCCCACCTCAGCTGGAAGCCCCCTGCCTCCGGCTGCTGACTCCAGCTCCCACTCCCCCCAGCACGTCCGCTCACCACGTAACAGCTCTCACAGTACGCTCTCCTCTCCACGGCGTAGAAATGCTGGCCCCGAAGCTGGGCCCGGCACGTAGAGCACACAAAGCAGCCAACGTGAAAGACGCGGTCCAGGGCCACAACGCCAGCCCCGTCCCCAACCACGTCTTCTCCGCAGCCCCCACAGCACCCTGGGGACAGGGAGGGACAGGGTCAATCTGCGCAGAACAGGAAGGTGGATTCGCGGTCCCACTGACTCTCCAGTCCCCCGTCCCTGCCACCTCTTCCCACCTCAGGTCAGCTCACCGAAGTACTCCCCGGTGGGAGGGTGGTTCATGTCGTGCACCAGCTTCTTGGTCAGCCTCTCAAGCTCCTCCTCAGGAGGCTGGCTCAGGGGGACCTGTGAGGGGGGATTCAGGGGGTCGGTCCTACCTCTAGCTCCCTATGCTGTCAAACTTCCTGAAGGAGACCAGGCAGTTCCACTCGGAAAGTTCATTTGAGGAGGTCTCAGCCCAGGGCCCAGGGGCGCAACCCCAGGAGCCGACATACAGCTCCAGCACCTCCCTCTTGTATCTCCTGACACATCCCTAGGCGATCCAGAGCTCCAACATCCCAGGCCTCTGACAACCAGGACACTGAACACCACCCCTGCCCCACCAATCAGTGTCTGTGAGGACCCCCAAATCCCAGTACCCGGGCTTACCTGGGGCCCATACCCGCGTCCTCTTCCTCCTCCTGCAGCCTCCTCTTTACCCCCTGGCCCTGGCTCACGGTGGCTCCTATGGCCAGCCCCCCAGACGTCACCTCGGCCTGGCAGAGGGAAGTGGGCGCCCAGCAGGGCCCCGGAGGCCTGAGAGGCCCCCCGCCTGGGAGGGCCGCAGCCTCTCACTGGTTGTGCCACCTTCACTTGCACGGGGAAGGCAGGGCCAGCAGGGGTGCTGGCTGTAGCATAGGAGGCCGGAGTGGGGCCCCCATAGGGGGATGCTGAGAGCTGCTGGGGAGGAATAGGAACACCCCCTCCATTCGGCTTCAGGGAGCCTGAGCCCGTGCGGTAGGCATGGGGCTGAGGGGGCTCATAAGCCTGGGGAGAAACACAGACCAGGAGTGAGCAGGCCCATTCCAGGACACACACCTGGGGGAACCCCCCCGTGTGTGTGACCCCAAGGTAAGCGCTGGTCTTTGACAAGGGCTCACACTCAAGAGGCTGACAACCTAGTAAGCTCTGGTGGCCCAGCTTCTTCCATGCTCCTGTGTGTATCACTCACACTGGGGGTGGGGGTGGGGGGGCTAGTTTGAGAATCTAGAGAAGGGACCAGGCTGGAGAGTGGGGACGAGAGCAGGAGACAAGGAGCAGGAGCGGGACAGGGGGGGTCACCTGCCGGTCTGACCGCCGTGGGGCATGCCCACGACCTCCATCCAGCTCAGCCAGCATGCTGGTCAGCGAGTCTATCTCGGCATCCAGGCTCCCTGGACGCAAGGCCCCCCTATCTGGGGGGAGCCCCTGGGGATGAAGCAAAAACAGGGAGAATTCAAATCACTTGCCCCGGGTGCCCCCACCTCCCACCCCCCCAATTCCAGTTCTCACCTGTGAGCGCTGGGGTGCGCCATGGCACCCCACCCAGGCGAGCCCCCGATCATCCGGTCCCCCGGGGGCCTGGTAACACTGCTCAGATGGGAGGGGGCAAAAATTGACCCTGGGGTGGGGCTGAAGTGCTGAGGTGAGGGAAGAGAGAGCCAAGGTGGGGATGGGGAAGGAGAGGAGGGTGGCACGTGCGGAGGCTGACCTCTTGGGTCCCTCTTCTCCCCTCCCCCACGCACCTGGGGTCCGAGAACAGAGCAGGAGGGGCAGGAAGCCAGAAGGGCTTCAGGGAAGGGGTGGCAGGGACAGGCGGGAGGCAGGAGCCAGAAGGCAGAGGTGAGCGCGGAATGACCAGTGGCCTCCTTGGCGGCATTGGGGCTGCCTTACCTGCTCCATGGGCTGGCGGCGGCCCCAGGGTGCCTCGAGGGAGTGCTCTCCCCTGAGGGGCTCTTGCAGGCTCCAGCTGCCTTGGGGGGAGCCAGGTGGGCCCCGACATGGCCTGGAACAGGGGACTCCAGACAGCGGTCAGGCCCCGTGTAGCCCCAAGCCTGTAGTCTTGACCCCTTCTCCCGTCCCACACCTCGTTTGGAACTCCGGGAAAGAAACTTTTTCTGGCTTTTTTTTTTCCCCTTCCTCCCCAATTTTGGGGACAGCCACGCCCCCGGTGACGTCACCGCATTCCTGGGGGAGGGTCACGTGGGCCCCTAGGCCCTAAACTGCCGTCCCTCCCCCAGTCATCCCCCTCCTGCCGAGCAGGGAGGGCTTTCCACAGCCGCCTCCGTTTCTATCCGCCCCCCCAGACTGGCGCCCCAAGTCCTGCACATGGCCACCTCGCCGCTGGGACGCTCCAGCACCGCTCCTTCCCACACTCCCCCATACAAGATCTCTCCCTCTTCCTGCCCCACCTACCCCTCCCCCCCAGCAGTGCTCAGCCAGCCCGTAGTGTTTCGGTCTTTTATTCACGTTCAGCGGTTAGAAAAATAAAACAACAAAAACAGCACAACCTCAGGGGTCTGCGAATCTGTTGGGCGAGGGGAGACTGAGGTAGCTGACAGTCAAAGCAGAGACCCAGCCTCCATCAAGGCACCGGTGAAGGGAGGGAGGCCAGTGGGGAGGGCTGCTGGCTTCCTCCCCCAGCGTGGTGGGGACGGGACCGCTGCCCTGCGTGAGTGCCCTGAAGCCCCTCTCCCAGGGACAGATGGATGCCCAGCCCAGGATCCTCTAGTCCTTCCGCCGGGCTCCACACCCCACATGCGGCGCAGGCGGGAGGCTGCCCTTCCCTTCCACATCCACTAATCAAGGTGGGTCCCTAGACCCGAGCACCCTCTCCTTCAGGCCCCGGGCATCAGAGATCAGTGCAAGTGACGGGGGTGACGCCATGAATGAGCAGCGTGGGGCCCAGATCACGGGTCAGAGTCTCCAGCAGCGCCAGGTAGCGAGTGTAGCGGGCAGCATCGGCCGGCGGCCGAGGCAGGTACAGGAAAGTGAGGGCCGTGGCAGGCCCACCCTCGCCATCCCCACCCTCAGGCCCCCCGGGCCCTTCTCCTCGGCTGCGCCCCTGCTGGGCCCGAACCAGGGCGTTGGCACTGCTCGCCAGGGCCTCTGCCTCGGCATCTCCCCGCCTGCCATTCACAAAGTCCCCTTCCTCCTCCTCCTCCTCCTCGGGCTCCCCAGACCCAGCCCCCTCGCCCCACACCACCTCCTGCACTTCGGCCCTGATCCTCAGCTGGCTCAGCAATGCCCGGAGCCGCCCCTCAGCCGCCCCGGGGGCCTCTCGAGGCCCCAGGCACAAGAAGATCCGGAGCCGGGCGCTATGCCAAGCGGGCACCATGCCCAAGATGGTTGCCATCTGCAGCAGGAAAAGGCCACACACGTCCACGTAGCCAGGCCCACCCCGGGGCCGCAGCAGGTTGAGGGGCCACACGTCCACGTGATGTGGCGGAGAGGTGGCCCCCGACCCCCGGCTCAGCCGCTCAGGGGGCAACGCCCCACAGGCCCGGGCGAGGACCACATTCTTGTTCATCTTGAGGGCATCTGCCACTGTGGCCACATAGTCCTGGGGACTCAGAGCCCGGGGGCTCCCAGGAGCCCGGGGTGGAGGAAACAGGGAGCTCAGGGCTGGGGACCCACCCTCCTGGATGCCATCAGCAGCCTCGGAGAAAGCCGGGTCTGTCAGGAAGTGGTCCTGGGGTGCAGAATCGTCGTAGAAACCCAGGACCAACGTGTTGGGCTTCATGCCACCTGGGGGCAGAGAGGGGGAGGTGGGAAGGAACCGACAGGAATCAGACTTGCAGGCCAAGTGTACCCCACGCTAATATGCACCCACTCGGACACGCTGACAGCGACACACGTCAGCCATCAGGTATGGCCTTCGCACCATGCTTGGGCTCTCCCAGCAACGTTTCGCACGTTTGCATAATGACTTTTAGTTTTCCCAAATGCTTTTGCATGCATTTATTTGTTGCATCTGCATGACTAATCTCCCCCACTTAAATACAAGGCGAAAGTTCGCCTCAGGAGCAATTCTTCTTAACTAACGAGCACTTCCGGTCCACGGCAGTAGGATGCCTCTGCTCCAAGCTCCTAGCTGCACACCTTTTTCGTGATGGAGATGAGGGTCTGACTCCACTGGCAGACCAGACCCCCTGAGTAGACAACAGTCAAGCTCATGGCCTCAATCCCCAGGGAAAGAGCACTCCAGCCTCTGCTGAGGGAGGATGAGAACTGGCCTGATCTGTTCCTACCACTGCAGGGCCTCCAAAGCCTGGTCCCCGGGGAAGAAACAGCTACCATCTGCACATACTAACCAAGGGCGAGGTCCTATTGAAAACACTTTGTGTTTTAACTCATCTGATTCTTGGAGCAACACTATGAGGTAGGGACTCTTTACTCATCCCTTTCACAGATAAGCAACCTGAGGCACAGAGCAGTGAAGTCACTTGCCCCAAGGCTCACGGTCAGAAGATACTGGGGTCCGCAGGTAAACACAAGGTACCCAGCACCAGAGCCTATTCTCTGAGCCTCTGACCCCTATGTGTGCGCGCGTGTGTGTAGCAAACACAATGCCCCAGGTCCCTGCTGACAGTTCCTGGTTTTTAAATTTTTGAACAACCAATGTGAAATTGGATAGCCCCCACCGCCAACGCGCACTTTAACAGGGCTGAATTTACAGAAAGACTCTGAGATCGTGTCTAAGGCTTATTTCTCCTGAAACAGACGGGTTGCTCAAAATCCACCAGTAAATCAAGTTCTACACTCCAGGAGGACTTACTATTTAGAGGAAATCCTTTCCCTTCATTTGAATCATTTTTCCCAGGACAAATGTGGCAGAAAATAGTGGTCTCCCGGCACAGTTTCCCCCACAGAGGGTGGGGCTGAGGAGACACCAGGCTCTCCAACAACGCTGGACAACAGCCCAAAACACCTGTGCGGCTGTGAACTCCAGCCGATCTTGCAAATGAAACTAGTCACCCCTTCCTGAGCATCGTCCAGAGTTCTGATTTACACCGAACAGGATATTGTCCAACACTTGAACCTTAGCCAGAGCTAAGTGGAGAAGGGAGTATGCACTCAGGGAGGGGGCTGACACCCGCCTGGGATTGAGAAAGAAGGTGGCAGCTCAGGATGGGTTTGCAGGAAGCTGGGGTACAAGGCTGGAGGCCGCGGCACTAAGGCAGGGTAACAAAGCAGGGAATCAAACACTCGCTCAGAAAGCATCAGCCCCACACACCCTCTGCATCCTCTGCGGTCTCTGGAGGCCAATGTCACACCACCCCTTCCTTCTCTGCCCCTTCCAAGCCCCAGCTGAGATACCATCTTGTCACGGGCCACATCAGTGCATAGTGGTCTTGAAGTTGGGTGGCTGGAAACCATCTGCCCTAGATTTGATGGAGCAGCCCCCCAGCCTCAAATAATTCTCCCATTGTCCCCAGACACACAACATGGTCTTCAGAACCTGTGCCCTAATTTTGGGGTCAGGAAAAAAAAAACAGCGTCAGTGGCACCCATCTCCAGTCCTTAAACATCTCCTCAGGACTTTCACACCATCTGTTATCTTTGAACCTGAGCGCTGCATCTTATCTGAACTGGACCCTGAGTTCCTTTCGGAGTTTGCAGTTTGTGGTTTACTCGCTGGGGGACAGTAGCAGAGATTGAAAGGGGCCACAGAGGGGGCTGAGGGGACCCAGGGAGGAGTAGCTCACCAAGGCCAGAGATCCGCAGCAGATGCTGAGCCCCCTGGCGCACAGAGGGCGAGAGGGTAAGGTCCACAAAGGCCTTCACTTGGGCTCTGTCCACCAGGCTCAGCCATGCCCCATACTGGGGCTGCACAGGGTCAGAGGGCAGGCAGTCTGCAGAGACGGGAGGCAGCAGATGTGGGCCAAACCCATGTACTTTTCTCCTAGAATCCAAATCCCCAGTGGGCCAAAGAAAAAGGTCTGGGCAGGGTTCTGGCTGGTTGGAAGTGTCATCGGGGAAGATGCATGAGGCCTCTGGACCCAAAGAACACACAGAGCATCTGAGGCGAGAGGGAGAAGGAAGCTGGGGAGGGAACGAGGGGGGGTGGGGGGCAGGGGGGACATGGCGGGGGCGACTCACCAAGGTCTCCCAGGGTGACGTGGCCCAGTACATAGAGGCCCCCCTTCTTGAGCTGGTTGGCCAGCCGCAGCAGAGGCAGGGCTCCCCGGGGGTTCCCCACCAGGAGCAGCAGCTGGGGCCGCCAGAACTTCACGTGATCCTTCCGGACATCCAGCCGGAGCAAGTACTTTCGCACCTGGGACCAGGGGTAAGGTGTGGAGAGGAAGGGCTCAAGCGGGCAGCCCCCACTCACCACCTCTCAGACAAGAACCCCGACTCCAGCCATGGCACAAGGGGGCCTATTTGGTGGGGGGCGGGGGGTTCCCAGACTGCCTCCCCCCCTCCCCCCCTCCTCCGAGCCCCCCAACCTGGTGGAAAAGCAAGGCCTGGCTGACGTAGCCCCAGCTGCTGGGGCCTCCTCGAGCCGTGAGCAGGGCGGAAAGCAGGCCCATGAGAAGCAGGGAGCCGCCGGCGGCCCCGGGGCTGATGAGGAACATCATGAGCAGGCAGGAGGCCACCCCCAGCAAGCAGGTATGCCAGGAGAACAGGCTGAAGGTGGGGCTGGGGTGGGGAGAGAAGGAAGGGCACTCAGGGCCAGCCACTCCACTCTGTCTCCAGCCTCAGCCCCCCCAGACTGAGTCCTTCTGACTCCTCCCTCTTTGTCTCTGGGGACACAGGCATCTTCTCTCACCGGAAGTTGGGGGCCGAGGCCCACTCCAGGCTCAGGCAGGACAGGTCCACCGCAGCATAGGCCACCAAGTAGAAGACAGTGACCACAGCGGCCAATGTATTCAGCTTCCCAGCCAAGAGCACCAGCTAGACAAGGACCCAGAGGCTGGGTGTTCATGCATCCCCCGCTAAATGCCGACACATCCTGCCTTTGTGGTTCATTCACCCAGCCCAAGCCCAAGCCCCTCCTGGTCCTGGGAGCAGAACCAGGCGGGGCTTAGGGGAAGGGGAAGGACAGCTTGAAAGGAAGGCTTACCTGCACTAGGCCCCAAGAATAGAGCACAGCTCCCCAGGGGTTCCCTGTTCGGGACACAACCTTGGCCGGCGCCAAGATCATTCCTGTGCAAACAGAAACGCAACAGACACATCAGCCTGGGCCAAGTGGACACCG
Organism: Leptonychotes weddellii; assembly: GCF_054177405.1. NCBI lineage: Eukaryota > Metazoa > Chordata > Mammalia > Carnivora > Phocidae > Leptonychotes > Leptonychotes weddellii. Next base: position 6,841,726 of record NC_138373.1, on the reverse strand, counting down.
AGACAGACATGGGGGAGCAGGGAAGGTGTGTGCTCAGAACCAGGCAAGGAGCAGGGGATGGCACACCAAAGAGGTCATCCTGAGCCAGAGCGTGGAGGATGCGGGAGGCCCCGATGAGTGAGCTCATGGAGGCTGAGAGCGCCGTGGCGTAGATACCAATCAGCACCAGTGGGGGCCACAGGCTGATGGCACGAAAGAACCCGTAGTCCTCCTGCAGCAGGGTCCTGGGGGGAGGGAGAGGAGGACGCAGATAACACACGTGCATCCTTCCCAGGGCCGCCGTGAGAAAAGTGCTCTGACTCTACGTGAGGGTGAGGAGCTGGGTAGTCCTGGGTATTCTCAACTGACCCAGCCCTGATCTCAAAGCCCATTGTAATACATCATGTGTGCCCGGAGGGGTAAGACATGGTATTCGCTGGGCTGCTTTGGGTTTAATCACATGGTAGACATTCCTAACAGTATCTGCACAAGAATCCAAATATTTACAGAAATACAAATTGATTAGAAAGCCATCCCCCACCACCCCCAAACCAAGCGCTACAACAGTCCCAAGAACACAGCAAATACTGGCTACAGGCTGGCAACTGGCATTTAGCCAGCTATCCCCATTGGTGATGGTGGCACTTCCTTCTCTCTCCCAGTAGGATAAACAGTCTTCGTGTTCCCTGCATCCTGACAACAGGGGTACCTGCCCCGCCAGCCTGAACGCGCTGGGTGATCAGGTGTGGCAGCCTTGTTCCATGACCCTGCTCCACCCCCTCAAGGGCCAGGCTGCCCACCACCCCCCTCCCCCCCGGCACCTGTCACAGGTGAAGCTGGAGAGGAAGAAAAGCAGGGTGTAGATGAAGAAGGTGTAGGTGACAGCGACAATGGTGCCCAGAGGAATGGCCCGGCTGGGGTCCTTCAGCTCCCCTGGAGGGAGAGGAGCAGAAGGGTAGAGGTCAGCCCTCCACCATCCCCTACATCCCGGAGCCCTCAGCACTCCCACAGGGGCACAGGGTGGCCGTCCCACACCCCAGGGGGCGGCGGGCAGAGGTTCTCACCTGACATGTTGGCCCCCGCCATGATGCCCGTGCAGCCGTTAAAAAGGACGGCAAAGACGCTGGCAAAGGTCATCATGGCCCCCGTGGTGTAGTCCTTGGCGTAGCCAGCTGAGGGATGGTTCCCAGGGAGGAGAGGGCATCGGTATCCCTCACAGGGATCCAGGCATCTTGGCCCTGCCACCCTCTCACCACATGCCCCAAACTCCCACGCCTCCCCCACTACCCTCCCCAAGACCCCAGCCCTGACCGGCCACAGGCCCCTGGCTCAGCTGGCCTCATCACCTCCTTCTCCCTACCCCCGCCCCCATTCTCCTCATTCCTCCCTCCAGGCCTTCGTCCTTGCTCCTTCCTGAGACACCTTCCCACTGGCTCCTACCTGAAATCCCCAACCCACCTCAGGCCACCTCCAGCTCCACCTGCTTCCCCCGCCCCCAGCCCACACTCAGGCCTCCCTCCTCCCTGTCTCCCTACACACACCAGGACCGTCCCCAGACAACCCCTCGCCTGACTCTCATCCACTTGAATCATTCTTGGTCTTATTGTGCGATTTAATTGTTTTCTGAATGCCCTTTTTATCTCTCTGACTAAAAAAATTCCTCTAGGGCAGGATCGGTCTCGTGGTCATGCTGACGCCCCACTGGGCCAGACACACTGGCCAGATCCTAAATGACCTGCACTGTTCAGAGATCTGACCTCCTGACCCTAATTCTCTCTGACATCTGTTCTTATCCAGGGATTCCAAGGGCCCGGCTCCCTCACGGGCTTGCCCCTTGCCCTGAGAACCCTGTCACCCCTGTGCCCAGCTCACCACCCAAGTTGGCCTTCAGAGTGCTGCTGTTGAAGCCAGTGAAGTGGCCGACCTGGGGCGGCAGGGAGGAGCCATTGGGGCCGGGCCGAGGGGCCAAGGTGATGCTCCTGGGCCCCACAGCCACAAAGCTGACCAGCACCGAGGCCAGGGATCCAGAGACCAGCAGGAATGTGAGGAAGGAGGCGCGGGCATAGAGGCCAGCACCCAGTGTGCAGACCCCACCCACAAGGCCCAGCAGCAGGGAGCCGTAGAGCAGGCTCCAGCCATAGCCCTGGGGCAGGACCTGAAGCCCACTGGACCGCGTGGAGTCTACAAAGAGGAAGGAAGAGAGTTAGAAGACCAGACCCCCAGGAGGGATCCCAACCATGAATCAAAGCAGGAACAAACCCCCTCTTTGGCCCCACTGTCCTCAAAGGCTATCTTGCCCACTCCCCTACTCAACTGTCCTCCAGCATCCTACCCCTCCCTGCTGGATAGCACCAATCTTGCTCTGCTGATTTTAGGGGTGCTAGCCTGGGCTTCCCCAACCAGAGGGTAAGCTGCCTGAGGGCCAGGACTATCTTTCAGATGTCCCCATGAGGCGGGAAACACAGGAGGCGCTCAAGAAAGCCAAGCTAATGGACCACGCGGCCCTTCTTCTAGAGAGGGCTCTCTCCCTCGTGACCCCAGAATCCCAGACCCCGCAAACCCGGAGAGCCGCCTGGAGCACAGACCGGCCCCGAAGACATCGAGCACGGCCTCCACCAGCCCCAGGAGGGAGACGGCACAGCCACAGACGTTAGCCAGGTAGAACATGAGGCCAATGCTGCCCCCAACCTCAGGCCCCAGCGTCCGGCTGATCATAACTAAAAGTGGAAGGAGGGGGTGAGTGTTAAGGGAAAAGAGAGCGAAATGGAGCAGGAAGAAGGGTCTGGGCACAAAGCACTCTGCAGCCCTGTCTCCCTGCACACACCAGGACCGTCCCCAGTGTCAAGTTGGCCCAGCGCAGCCACTCCCAAGCCACGTGGCTTTACGCAAGTCACTAATACTCTTGAGCTCCAAGTTCCTCATCTGTAAAATGAACGACCGAATTGACAAGACTGTTGGGAGAACCACAGTGACAGCTGGGAAGCACCTGGTGGAAAGGAGACTGGCACTAACATACATGTAAGGCCATGTTGGTCACCTTCCCCATATCGGCCTGCCTGCTGAACATTCATTAGAACTTGCCTCCCTCTTGCCCTGCCCCGGCCCCATCTCCTCCCTACAAGACAGAAAAGCCCAGACCCCAGTCCATCAATGTTGGAGGATACAGTAGGCGCCACCCCCCCGTACAGCTCCGTTGGTGGCGATGGCACAGACAGAGAGGACGGTGAGCGCCAGGATGAAGTAGGCGACCAGGAGCATGGCCAAAGCCTGTAGCAGCCCAGCATGGCCCACCACGAACCCTGGGACAGGAGTGGCAAAGCAGGTCAGAGGGTGGCTCATGCATCCCACCACCACACTGGTCATCAGCATCAGTTACCTGCAGGGCAGAGCTAAACACAAGGCCACGGGGAGCCCTCTCCCCGAGCTCTTCATCTACCCACTTCTCCCAGGACCCTTCCCCCACCTCATCCCAGTCCCACCCCTCCCTCACCCCACTGCACCCCTGAGGAAGCCCCACACGCCACTCACCAATCCTCAAAAAGACAACTATACTGAACATGGACAGGACCGTGGGCACCACCACACCCAGGAAAGTGGAGAGCTTCCGGGCAGATGCCCCTCCAGGACCCCCGGCCCCATTGGCAGAGAAGGCAACCCCCTCATCCCCCAGGAGCCGGTAGGCCAGCAGAGGAGAGTTCTCACTGGCCATGGCAGAGAGCAGGCAGAAGCCACCAGTGGGTTATGAGGCCTGCAAAAGACAGTTTGCTTAATGGAAAGCAGCTCCACGGAGCCCCTCAAAAACATCTCTAACCAAACACCTGGAAACTTCCCCCAAAAGGGAGAGCTGCAAGAACTCACCAGCAACTCAGAAAGTTCGTGAGGGGCACACTGGTCCTTGCCACTTCCCAGGACAATGGCAGACTCCACACCCTTAGCATTTGGGTACCAAGTCCCCTCCCAGCTCCTGGAGACCACCACCCCCCCATATCCCTGAGACTAAAGATGGCAATGGCTCTGAGAAGAGTCAAAGCTACTCTCCCTTTTCAACTAGCAGTGCAAGAGGAAACAAATCCCCTAAAAAGGGAAGTGAGTTCTGGGCAGGAGGCCCTCCTCACCCCCTCCTCCGGTGTCCTGAGCTGTCCCCCTCCCAACTCCCCCAAGCAATCACCTCACCCATGGCAACGAGAAATTTCCAAATCTTCCAAAGCCCCGCCCTCCATCAATCCTCTCTCTCAACCCATTTCAAACCAGCTCCTCTCCCCCCAGCCTCACCAGATTCCTCCCACCCACACGAGGCGCCCTGCAATCTCGACCAACCCCTCGACTACCAAAACAAAGACTCAGGCCAGCAACATAAGGTGGGTCCTCCTCCCCCCCACCCCGGTTCCTGCCCACTTTCTCCCCGGGAGGGTTGGAGGGGGCCGAGATCCGCTTCTCTCCGGCCAGGCGCATCCTCACAGCCCGGGTGCGGCAGGGCGCTCACTCACCCACCCGGAGGACGCAGCCGCCCGGGGGCGATCCCCGAGAGCCGGAGGGGGTCCGCTACGGGTCGAGGGGGCGCGGGTGCCGGAAAAGCCAGCTGCAGCTACCGGGATGCCAGGCCCGGAGCCCGCCCCCCCCAGCCCACGCGCCCCATTGGTCCCCGGGCCCAGCCACGCCCCGTGGGCGCGCCCATGAAGCCCCGCCCCCTTCGGGCTCTGGGGGCCGGCGAGGCTCCGGCTCCCACTCCACGTGCGCCCGGGATGCTTCCGTAGGTCGCCCCTGAGGCCACGGTGTAGGCCACGGCTCCTAAGGCGCCCATCACCCCGATGCAAACAAGCGCCAGCTGTGCGGGTGGGCCCCAATCCGAGCTCGCGGAGGCGCTCGGAGGAGCCACCACTGAAAGGGGCGTGCGGTGACTGCGGAAGGCTACTGCAGGTGGGCGGGGCCGTGACACCTGGCCCAGGTGCGTCGTCGGGAACGCAGGGCCGCGTCGCTCGGCGCCTTCCGGGGTCCTCTTCCTCCAGCCTCAGGAATCCCGGGAATGTCTCTAGGGTACCGGCCTCAGCCCTCACCCCCGCGGAGGTCCGCCCCTCACGGCCGGCTCTTCCCACCGGCTGCGCTCTCCGCGTCCGCCATCGGAGGGAGCCATCGGCCGCTGATCCCCGGCGAGCCCCGGCTGCACAGGCCACCGTCAGTCCGCAACGTCCTCCTGCGGCTTTCATGCCTCCCTGCGCGGTGTTGTCCCCTCGAGCAGAGATGACAGGACTTGTGAGCTTCCGGAAGATGGGATTTCCCCCCTCCTCACTCTTTACAGGTACCATCAACATGAGCACCACCTGGCACGGTTTCCTCATCTGTAAAATGGGGATTAACTAGAACCCTGCATAAGGTTGCTACGAGAGGGTTCCATGAACTAACGGGCGCTTGAAAACACTGCCTAAACGTACAGTAAGTCATTTGCATACACTATATATGCATAACCACTCTGTGAGGTAGATGCTTCATTAGGAAACTGAAGCTGGGAGGGCTTCCTTAATCAGTTTCTAATCTTGATAAAGTCCTTTGTGGCTACACTGTCACTTGAGCCTCAGTAACCCTGCTGTTACTGCCACTGGTCTTTGGCTGTAGATTATCTGCAACATTGCCCTAAGAGAGGAACGGGCTCAAAGCAGCCCAAATGTGGCTTTGCCGGGGAGAGGTCTCATGAACAGCTGAACTGTGGCATTTTCAGTGGTCATCTGTGCTGCCCACGATGGGGTTTGGTTCATGGATCTTTCCCACACCATCCTGTCATGGTTTTTGATGATTTCAATATCCATACTGATGAGACTTTCAACACCCTGGTGTGGCAGTTGCTTGAACTCCATAGATCGGCACAGATCTCACCCTCCACAATCCCCAGTGGTTATGCCCAGACTTTGTCCTTGCCAGTAAATAACTGCAGCCCCTCCTCCTTTCTGTTCCCCTTTTCTGGTATGTCTGCCAAGGAAAAAATTAATCTGACACTGGTTAAAATGGTAAGACTTTATTCAGGACTCTTGTAATAGGTGTCCAAACTATCACAATAGGGGAGAGAGATGGGGCTCTTCTCCAAATACAGCAAATGCAGCTGGGGATTTATAGCCAACAGCAGAATGAGGGAGTCAGTGATGAGTGATTACCAAGAGGAAACACCAAGACTAGGGGGATTCTAACTTAGGATTCTTGCTGAAGGCAGGCCAGGGTGATCAGATATCAAGGGTGGGGAAGATGCTCCCTAAACTGGGCTAGGCAGGCCCAGCAAGGATGGGGGCCAAGGTAGAGGCCAAGTCCAAAGAGGGCTCAGAGAAGGCTGACTGAAGTTTGGTCAAGGAAAGGTGCCCTGACCCCAACAACCCTCCACCTCACTGGAGTCCAATCCATTTATCCTGCCCTCGTTCCGCTGTCCCCCACTCACTTCCCATCTTACCCAGCTTAAAGTTCATGGTCAGTGAAAAGCACTCCCTTGTCCCTCTCTCACTTTATTAACCTCCTGGCAAAATCACAGCCCTGCTAGATGCAACTCCCCGTCTACCCCGAGCCTGCCCAAAGCAGCTGAATATGGCTGAAGAAAATACCCAACTATGGGAGCTCCTCTCAAATTCATGACCATGAACCTCAAGTGGGCCCTAATGCTGCCCAGCATTCCGACAAGATTTCTCTAGTCTGTTCACTCTTCTGCACTTCTAGATGACCTAAATCCTCACCCCTCTGTTCAACTCTCTGTGCTTCCTATACTGCTCTCACTCTCAGCTCAGCATCTCCCAATTCAGTGAGAATTGTGCTTCCCAATTCAGTGAGAAAAGAGAAGCCATCAGAAGAGACTAAAAGCTCCTATCTTCCCGCCACACTTTGCTGTGCCTTCCTCTTTTTATTAGAGCTGAACTAACCATGCTCCCAGCTAAGGTCAACCTGCCACTACTTCCCATTTCATCATCTTGTTTTCTTTTTGGTTGGATCACTACCATTAGTATATAAATATGCTTTTTCCCCTTCTTGTCTTAAAAAGGGAAAAAAAAGATCTTTTGAATACACTATACTCCTCCCATTATTGCTTCACTTCTTTTTTTTTTTTTAAGATTTTTTTATTTATTTATTTGACAGAGACACAGCGAGAGAGGGAACGCAAGCAGGGGAAGTGGGAGAGGGAGAGGCAGGCTTCCCACGGAGCAGGGAGCCCGATGCGGGGCTCGATCCCAGGACCTGGAATCATGACCTGAGCCGAAGGCAGACGCCCAACGACTGAGCCACCCAGGCGCCCATAAAGTATTTTTTGATGAAGGTATGTACATGGCTTTTAGACATAATGGTATCATATACAATAGACTACAGTGCAGCATACACATGACTTTTATGTGCACTGGGAACCAAAAAATTCATTTGACAGGCTTTATTGCAATATTCACTTTATTGCGGTGATCTGGAACCAAACCTGTAATATCTCTGAGGTATGCCTGCGCTTGATTCCTACCTTCTCCTCCACCACTTTCCTCACTTGTCTTCTAGACCACACTCCTGGATTTCCTCCTGCTCATTCTCTTTTGCTTCCTCATCTTAACTCTGAAACACTCCTAGGTGTCAGAGAAACAGCCAAGATGCCACTGTGGACTGGAGGCTCCACGGAAGACTGAGAGCTCAGTCCTCAGACTTCTTTTCACCATTTACACCCACTCCCTCGGTGATCTCTCCCAATCTCATAGTCTTTTTTTTTAAAGATTTTTTTTTTTTTTTTTTTTGAGACAGAGAGAATGAGAGAGAGCACATGAGAGGGGGAAGGGTCAGAGGCAGAAGCAGGCTCCCTGCCGAGCAGGGAGCCCGATGCGGGACTTGATCCAGGGACTCCAGGATCATGACCTGAGCCGAAGGCAGTCGCTTAACCAACTGAGCCACCCAGGCGCCCCAATCTCATAGTCTTAAACACCATCTCTGTGATGGCGCCCCAAGGGTGTATCTCCAGCCCAGATCTGAGCTCCACACTGTATGTCCAACAACATATTAACACCTCTGCTTGGACTTCAAACAGGCAGCTCAAGCTTGGTATGTCCAAAATCAATCGCCTAAACTTACTCCCACAACCTACTCCTTTTGTGGTCTTCCCACCTTTCCATTTCCTTAGGTAAAAAAACCTTGGAGTTATGCTTGAAATACCCTCTCTCACAGCCCACATCCACCCATTAGCAATTCCTTTTGCCCCTCCTTTTAAAATATAACCAGTATCCAACCACATCTTATCACCTTAGTCCAAGCCACCATCAGCTCTTACCTGCAATATGGCAACAACCCCCTAACTGGTTTCCTGCTTCTGCTCTTGCCCCTGCAGTCTCTTCTCAACAGGGCAGTTAGAAGGATGCTATTAAGGGGCGCCTGGCTGGCTCAGTCAGTAAAGCATGTGACTCGATCTCAGGGTTGTAAGTTTGAGCCCCAACTTAGGTGTGACATTACTTAAAAATAAAACCTTGGGGCACCTGGGTGGCTCAGTTGGTTAAGCATCAGACTCTTGATTTCAGCTCAGGTCATGATCTCAGGATTGTGGGATCGAGCCCCGCATTGGGACTCCGCAGTGGGTATGGAGCCTGCTTGGGATTCTCTCTCTAGCCTTCCCCACCTCTCCCTCTCTAAAAAATAACAAAATAAAATCTTTTTTTTAAATGATGCTATTAAAGCAAGAATCAGTTCATGATGCTTCTCTTTTCAAAACTCTCCAATAGTTTCCCATTTTCCTCAAAGTAAAAGCCGAAACGCCTTAATAATTAGGATAACCACACTTACCTCATGATTCCTCAACTACAGTCCCACTACAGTAGACAGCTTACGCCTGTTGCCTGAGTTCAACTGTTAACAAATCCCTTTGCTCAGAAGTGACCCAGAGTGCTCTATACATTACATGGCCACTCTACCCTCCCCCTCCCACACACACACACACACAAGCCCTACCCAATAGGCAACCCACCCTCACCTCTCATTTCCTTGCCCCAGCCTCCAAAAACGCGCTGTGGCCCAGAAGGCATGAGCTCCCTTTGTGTTCTGGACGCAGATACTGACTTCATAGTGAAATCTCCTCCACCAAGCCCAATTAAACTGGACCACAGCCTCCGCCCCATGCCCCTTTCCTATTCTTTTTTCTCTATAGCACCAACACCATCTATGTCATGCACTTGTTCATCTCGTTCCCTGACTGCCTAGTCCCAATAGAAAGTTAAGCTCCACGAAACAGGAACTTCTGCCATAGCTCTGCAGCCTTAGCTCCGCTGCTTCTAACAGACCCGGGCTCGGGCGGGGGGCGCGGGGTGGTTGGGGATGCTCCTCACGTGACTGCAGCGGCCCCCGACCAGCCTGCTGGGAAGGGAAGATGGCTGCGCCCAGGGTGGCCTCAGACAGAGAGGGCAACCAACGAGAGGGCGCCTGCCCGCTAGAGCGTCCACGCCTCGCCTAGGTCTGCGGTTGCGTCCTGGGAAGGCGCGAATTCTGGGGCTACGTGCTGGTCCTCCTCCCCACCATTTTTTAAGGAGAAAGGAGTTAGGTAGCTCCTTCTCTGAGACGCTTGGTGTGACCTGCCTGCCGCTTGCCCGCCGCATGGGATCCCCGGCATCCGAGGCGTGTTGGACGAGATTCTGGGATTCAATATATGGGTTTTTCTCCCCTGGTACTGCCTCCTGGATCAACCTATTAAGTGACATCAGAGTGTCAGTCCAGCCTCCAGTTCTGGGCACCTCCGAACACACCCGAACCGCCCCTTGGGGACAAGGACGTCCAATCCAGCCCGCAGGTGCCCCACTCCGATTTCAGGCCCCAAATGGGAATTCCCGGGCGACCCACCCTCCCCACCCCCGCCGTGAGCTCCCCGGTATTAAGTCTGGTGAATCCGGACCCCCTCCCCCAGGCCCCAGGGGCAGATGAGCCTTGGCCACCGCCCCTGCAATTTCCTGCAGACCCAGCAAACAAAAGGCTCGGGAAGAGAGGCGAGGCTGAGCTGGGCGCCCTTCCTGCAGGAACAGCTGATGGAGCAAAATGGTCCAGGAGGGAGCGGAGGGGAGGGATGAAATTCCAGGATTCCTGGAGGACCAGAGTGGGAGGCCAGACTCCTGGAGCCCGCGGAGGGAGGGATTCCAGCGAAGTGGATGTGGAGGGCCCAGGCAGGACATCTGAGTTTGCTGGGCTCTGCCAGATCCCGACTGCCCTGGTGGGGTTGATGTCAACTTTTGGGAATGGAGGGGGTGGGGTGGGGGGGGTGACACTGGAGTTCAGGTGAGCTCTCAGGCCCACAGGCTGGAATGGTGGGGGCTGGGAAAAGCCTGAAGCCCTGCGTCATCTCCTCTGGGGCCCAGCCTACCTCCCCCTGGCCCGACCTGCTACCCTCTGTGCTGGCCCCACCCAGGTCTGTCTTCCTGCTCCTCCGGAGGCACAAAGCTTTTTCTGCTAAACCCCATGGACCAGCCCCCCGGGGTCTTCTGGTCCTTTCTGGACCCTGGTAGTCTAGCCCCCAGCCACGAATAGTCCTTATATTCCCTCCTAGAGCCAAGGCCCCTGCCCCCATTCCTGTCAAGAACACAATGGTAAGGGAAGGGCCACATCCAGTGGGTGGGGGGATGCTGGCATGGAGGGGGGGGCTTGGCCTCATATCCTGTCAGGCTGCCAAGGGAAGAGAGGAAACAAAAGACTTCCCCCTGCTGGGACAATGAGCCTCCCATACCTCTCCTCCCCTACTCCCACTCCTCCACCTCTCCCTTTTAGCTCTGGTCTTCAGCCCCTTCACTCTCCCTTCTCTCGTTGCCCGCTGGTAGCCTTGGCTTCTGCTGTAAGCTCTGCTGGTCCCCTTCCCACCTTCCTGTTAAGCTTGCTGCCAGTCCTCGCTGTTTCAGTCCCCCTGCAATTCTCTCCCTTCTGTCTCCGCCAAGATTGGGGGCTGGGTGGCAAAGCTCTAGTGAGAGTAAATCACACCCCTTTCAAACTAGGGGCTACACAAGAGAAAGGGGCCAAAGCAAAGGACAGGAAATGCCCTCTGGCTGGCCTGGGTGAGAGAAGGAGGAAAAGGACGTGCAGTGTCCTACAGGTCCTTGGGGGTGGGGCTGGGAGGCCTGCCTGTGTCCTGAGTGCCACAGTGGAGTCAGCCAACCTGCTGACTACTGACTGAGTGCACTGGACCGGCCACTTAACCTGAGCCTGTCTCATCTTTAAAGTAGATGTCGGGGGCGCGTGGGTGGCTCAGTCAGTTGAGCGGCTGACTCTTGATTTCAGCCCAGGTCATGATCTCAGGGTCCTGGGATCGAGCCCAGCGTCCGTCTCCATGCTCAGCAGGGAGTCCGCTTGAGGATTCTCTCTCCCTCCCTCCGCCCCTCCCTGCCCTTGCTCACACACGCTCTCTCTCACGCATGCTCTCTCTCAAATAAATAAATCTTTAAAAATAAATAAACAAATAAATAAAGTGGAGGGGCGCCTGGGTGGCTCAGTTGTTAAGCGTCTGCCTTCGGCTCAGGTCATGATCCCAGGGTCCTGGGATCAAGCCCCATATCGGGCTCCCAGCTCAGTGGGAAGCCTGCTTCTCCCTCTCCCACTACCCCTGCTTGTGTTCCCTCTTTCGCTGTGTCTCTGTCAAATAAGTAAATAAAAAAAATCTTTAAAAAAATTTAAAAAAAAAGTGGATGTCAGAATACAGCCCATCCTGCCTCCCTAACAAAGTTCTTTTTTTTCCCTAAGATTTTATTTATTTTTTATTAGAGAGAGCGAGAGCAGGAGCAGGAGGAGAGGCAGAGGGAGAAGCAGACTCCTCGCTGAGCAGGCAGCCAGACGTGGGGCTCGATCCCAGGACCCTGAGATCGTGACCTGAGCTGAAGGCAGATGCTTAACTGACTGAGCCACACAGGTGCCCTTCTAACAAAGTTCTTATGATGAATTAAATATGATAATATTTGCTTCTAAAAATAAGTAAATACATAAATAAAGGTGAAGTGTAAGACTTTCCTCAGCCTTCCCAACCTATAGTCTCCTCCAACCCCTCCCCCCCCGCCCCCACACCACGGGGCAGCCTCCATCACCACCATATACCAGTAACTCCCGAAACTTTATCTCCAGCCAAAAAGCTGCCCATGAGCTCCAGACCCGTTGAGCTCAGTTCTGGTTGCCTGCATATCTTCCTCCCCTGTGGCCCCTGGTTCCCTCGCTCCTACCTAGCTACCCAGCTCTGAAACTTGAACCATTACCATAGCTAGGCTCCAAGACCTACCTGCTCTAGCATGCCCATGAACACTTCTGTCCTTTCGAGCCCTCACTGTCGTTTGGAAAAACTATGAGGTTTCTCTGCCTTCAGTCCTGATCCCTTTCAGTCTTTTCTCCAAAGTGGTACAAGTGGGATCTTTCTATACAAATCTGATGGGGTTGGGCGCCTGGGTGGCTCAGTTGGTTAAGCGACTGCCTTCGGCTCAGGTCATGATCCTGGAGTCCCGGGATCGAGTCCCACATCGGGCTCCCTGCTCGGCGGGGAGTCTGCTTCTCCCTCTGGCCCTCCCCCCTCTCATGTGCTCTCTCTCATTCTCTCTCTCTCAAATAAATAAATAAAATCTTTAAAAAAAAAAACAAAAAAACAAAAAAAACAAATCTGATGGGGTTGCCTGAAACCCTTCAGTGGTTCCCAAGGTGTTCAGGACAAGCCTGCACTCCTGGAATGTTCTTTGATCACAGAGGCTGGCCCCTGCTACATCCATTGTCAGAGTCCTAGCAATCTACACCCTGGTGTCCCAAACTCTGGCAGCTCAGGGACAATCTCACCATATCCACACTTGTGTATTTGCTGATCCTTCTGCCTTTCTTTTTTTCTTTTTTAAGAGCAAGAGAGCACACTGGGAGGGGACGGGCAGGGGGAGAGGGAGAGGGAGAATCTTAAGCAGGCTCCACGCCAGCATGGAGCCTGACTCGAGACTCAGTCTAACGACCCTGAGTCTGAGCCAAAATCAAGAGTCAGAAGCTTAACCATCTGAGCCACCCAGGTGCCCCAACTGTTCCTTCTGCTTTTAAAACCTCTCCCACCAGTCTCCTCTAGGGCTCATTCAGACAGCGTCATCTTCAGAAAACTTACTTTTTTTTTTTTTAAAGATTTTATTTATTTGTCAGAGAAAGAGAGAGCACAAGCAGGGAGAATGTCAGGCAGAGGGAGAAGCAGGCTCCCTGCTAAGCAGGGAGGCCTATGTGGGACTTGATCCCAGAACCCTGGGATCATGACCTGAGCTGAAGGCAGACGCTTAAACCGACTGAGCCACCCAGGCGTCCCCCAGAAAGTTCACCTTGAACCTGCAGGTTGGATTGGGTGTGCTCTCTGGATGCCACCACTGATGCTCCACACATAACCTCCTGTGTTCTATTGACGTTTCATGCCTACTTATTCCCCTGGGCTGTGAAGGATGACTTTGGGTCCCCAGTCCTGTTCCATAGCAAAACTTCAATAAAGAATTGCTGAGTGAGGGGCGTCTGACTCATGATTTCAGCTCAGGTCATGATCTCATGGGTCATGAGATGGAACCCTGTGTGGGGCTCTGCGCTCAGCAGGGAGTCAACTTGGGGTTCTCTGTCCCCCCACTCACTCTTTCTCCAAAATAAATAAATCCTAAAAAAAAGAATTGCCGGGTGCCTGGGTGGCTCAGTCGCTAAGCGTCTGCCTTCGACTCAGGTCATGATCCCAGGGTCCTGGGATCGAGTCCCACATCGGGCTCCCTGCTCTGCGGGAAGCCTGCTTCTCCCTCTCCCGCTCCCCCTGCTTGTGTTCTGCTCTCGCTATGTCTCTCTCTGTCAAATAAATAAATAAAATCTTAAAAAGAAAAAAAAAAGAATTGCCAAGTGAATTAAAAAATAATGATTTAAAGGAATAAGTAGTAGGGTGCCTGGGTGGCTCAGTTGGTTAAGCGACTGCCTTTGGCTCAGGTCATGATCCTGGAGTCCCGGGATCGAGTCCCGCATCGGGCTCCCTGCTCGGGGGGGAGCCTGCTTCTGCCTCTGACCCTCCCCCCTCTCATGTGCTCTCTCTCTCTCGTTCTCTCTGTCTCAAATAAATAAATAAATAAATAATCTTTAAAAAAAAAATAAAAAAATAAAGGAATAAGTAGTTAACACATTTACTGAGTATTTATTACAGGCCAGACCTACACTGGACTCAGCAGTGAGCACAACATATGTTGTACCTGCTTTCATGAAACTTGGGGCCACAAACAATCAAGATACAATCACTAATAAATTAATGAAAGCTTTGACATGTGTGTCTATTACAACTTCATGTATGATGAGTTCAGCAAGATTTATGGGGGGTCAGATAAGGAATGGATTCAGGTTTCGTGAGTCCTGAAGTTTATACAATTTGGGGAACCCATCCTAAGAAAATAAAAACAAAATTATGAACATGAAATTAGGTATAAGAATTTCACATTTAGGGGCACCTGGGTGGCTCAGTCGTTAAGCATCTGCCTTTGGCTCAGGTCATGGTCCCGGGGTCCTGGGATCGAGCCCCGCATCGGGCTCCCTGCTCGGCTGGAGGCCTGCTTCTTCCTCTCCCACTCCCCCTGCTTGTGTTCCCTCTCTTACTGTGTCTCTCTCTGTCAAATAAATAAATAAAATCTTTAAAAAAAAATGAATTTCACGTTTATTTTTTTTTTAAGATTTTTTATTTATTTATTTGACAGAGAGAGACACAGCGAGAGAGGGAACACAAGCAGAGGGAGTGGGAAAGGGAGAAGCAGGATTCCCGCGGAGCAGGGAGCCCGATGTGGGACTCGATCCCAGGACCCTGGGATCATGACCTGAGCAGAAGGCAGATGCCTAACGACTGAGCCACCCAGGCGCCCCTCATGTTTATTTAAACGTAGAAATCACAGCCAGTTGCAAAAGTTAAGGTGACAAATTCTATAAATAGTACCAAATCTGGAAAAACAACACAATAGGTATAGTAAATAATTGCCCTACACCCCTGTATCATACTTTCATGTCCTACTTCTTTCTTACATGCGTACTCAGACTACCTCTTCATATGATAATGACTGTAATATTTCCTATTTCTCTCTCTTTTTTTAAGATTTTATTTATTTATTTATTTGACAGAGAGAGACACAGCGAGAGAGGGAACACAAGCAGAGGGAATGGGAGAGGGAGAAGCAGGCTTCCCGCCGAGCAGGGAGTCCGATGTGGGGCTCGATCCCAGGACCCTGGGATCATGACCTGAGCCGAAGGCAGACGCTTAACGACTGAGCCACCCAGGCGCCCCTGTAATATTTCCTATTTCTCTACATCTCTGTCTCCCTGCTATTACGGCCAGTTGAAATTTTTTTCTTTCATTATTGAAAGTTTACAAAGATCTCACTGAGCTTTACAACTCATTCTTGGCAATGTGGAAAGCTCTACCAAATTCCTTTTGTGTAAGAGCCAGAAGATTTCAGTCCACTGCAAACATTCTTGTGCTGGGATTCACCTTAAAAACTGTTTAAATTGATGGCACTCATTAACCAGGGCAGTGGGAGGGGCCAGGTGGGTGAGGGGTGCAAAAGCTTCACGGGCTTCCAGTAAACTTAACTCTAGACATGACAGGGTGAAGCAGACCCAAAGAGAGGGGGGCTGGGATATGGGAAAAGGAGTGACAGTTTCTGTAATTTATGGTGAACGGGGATGATTTGTTGTTTACTTCATATAGGAAAAATCCTAACACCAACGCTGCTCCAAATAGCTCATGGTGTGGAGAGCAAAAAGAAAGCCCCAGGACCCCTGGCTGGCTCAGTCGGTAGAGCATGGGACTCTTGATCTCAGGGTTGTAAGTCCAAGCCCCACATTGGGTATAGAGATAACTTAAAAATAAAAAAATCTTGGGTGCCTGAGTGTCTGAATCGGTTAAGCATCTGCCTTGGGCTCAGGTCGTGATCCTAGGGTCCTGGGATGGCACCCCACGTCAGGCTCCCTGCTCAGTGGGGAGTCTGCTTCTCCCTCTCCCTCTGCCCCTCCACCTCCACTCATGCTTGCTCGCTCACTCTCTCAAATAAATGAATTTTTAAAAATCTTAAAAAAAAAGCCCAACCAGCTGTTGGAGGTGGGGTGTGGATTCTCCACACAGGTACTCCCATGGCGATGAGTGATAGCAACATACTGATCATGGGCAGGGAATGGGGTGATCGCCTAATATTGGGGTCGGAGGACAGGGAAAGTGCTCCAATAATAAGGAAAGGAGGTCCTGAGCTTTGTTTGGGTCTATGGAACAAGCATCCATCCAGGTAGTGACATGGCTGCTCACCTATGTAACATAATACTGTGGATAATGAATTAGCTTTCCTAGGAAGTGGTCCTGGGTGGACAGAGGGTGGAGGAAATGACCTCACACCCACAGGATAGACACTCCTGCGCATTGGAGTGCAACTCTCAGATATCATCTCCATGAAAAGGGGAAATAATGGGATTTCTGCCCCATTATAAGATCTTTGAGACCAGGAGCCATGCCTTAAAAATCTTCAAACTAGCAGTGTTCACTTGGCACCCAGTAGATGCTTAATAAAGGTTTTGTTTTATTCATTCTTCTACTTTTTAAGAATTTTCTAAAGTTTATTTACTTATTTAAGTAATCTCTACACCCAACGTGGGGCTTGAACACATGACCCTGAGATCAAGAGTCACAGGTTCTTTATTCTTTTTCTTCATTTCTTCATTCTTTTATTGGTTGGTATACATCTACATTAGATATTGGGAATTGGATTACATGCTGGGAGATGGGGGCTGAGGACCCATGACACGGGATCGGCTGGGTATTTTCTTACCTAACTTGTTCCCTTCCCTCTAGCGGAGGGGGCCTGGTTCTCAGAGATCTAGGGTTCGAATCTGCGGTGAGTTGTTAGACCTCTGCACCCCTCTGTCTCATCAGCCCTCATTCCCCCCTGTCTCATTTCCCTGTGCATCTGGGTGGGTCTCTCTCTACCATCCAGGTCATGCAACCCACACACACACCCGGTAAGCATGAACTGCATCCCCCACCAAATGAGACAATTCAATCAATCAAGGGCCGAGGGAGGTTGAGCACAGAGCCCAGGGGGAGATAGAGACATAATTTTTAGAGGAAAGAATCTGAGTGCATAGTGAGAACAAGGAAAAGTGTGTGTGTGTTCTGAGTGAGGAGGTGGGTGGATAACCTGGAGGAGAAGCTGAATAAGAGAAGGGAGACAGGGCTTGAATCAGGGAGGGAGGAGGGAATTCCCGGCCAGGGGCTGGTCTGCCTGGCTCCAGCCAAGCCGGCTGTTTCCTGCCCTCTGTGACCCCCCACCCCGGTGCAGGACCCAGGCAGGGCGACGAGGAAGGGCAGGGGTGTGGGGAGCACCACTTGTGGCAGGGAGATAAGTGCGCTGGGACAAGAGGTCATTGCAAGTCTGGCTGTCCTCTCTGCAGGGTTAGAGGCGCTTGGCCGTCCCCCCACCCCACCCCCCCGCACCCTCCCCAACCCTTCAGGGCATCAAGGATTCCTCCTTCCCTCTCTCGGCTCCTGGGAAACTTCAGACTCTGTCTCCCTTAAATTTCTGAGTCTAAACCCTTTCCTTCCAGCTCTTCACTGGAGGACTCCAGGCAGCATCCCCCATCCAAACTGCTGCCCACATTATAGGTGTCCTGACCTAGAGGGGGTTGGTGGGAGGAGCACTGCTTTCCTGGACCCTCCCCTCTAACTGATGGGATTGGGGGGGAGATGGCGGCAATGAGAGGAAGGGCCCTCCCAGACATCCCGAGGGCCCCCAGGAGCCAGACAGGAAACAGCCTCGGGAAAGACAGCAGCGGCTCCGGCCCAGCCCCAGGGGTCAGGACTGCGACGGCCAGGAGCTCTCCCAGTGAGAGTGAAGACGGTGATTTGGGAATCCATCCAGACCCTTTACTCTCTCGGTCCCACCTACCTTTTATTTACTCTGCTTCCCTTGTTTCTATACTCCTCCGCATCTCAAGCCAGTTGCCCCACTTCCCACAGTTTCCTGCGCTATGTTGCGCGCACAGTAGGTCCCCAATACCTAATGTTTGTTGAAAGATTGTGTGAACGTTCGCTCCAGGGTCATCTAAGCTGGGGTCGCTCCCTCGGGGCCCAACGCGCCACCCTCCATCCTCAAAAACTTCCCCCAAACATGGTCCCCTGCGCCATCTGTGGGGTGGTGGGCGCATCCAGAAGTAGAATCCGAAGTCCGCAGGAAGGCTGGAGCGGCCTCAGAGTGCGTGGCGCGGGTTTACGTGCACCTCCGGGAGGCCCTCAGTGCTGCTGGATGTGTTTCTCTACTGCCTGCTGCGTGCTGGGTTCGGACCTGCCCCGGGGGTCGCTGGGCCCCGGCCCCGACACGCGCGGTCCCCGTCGGGGCGCACGGCCACCGTGCACGTCTGGGCGGTCCCCGGGCTCCGCGCCCGCCGCCCCTCCCCCTTCCCCAAACTTTCTCCCAACTTCCCGACCTGCTCCACTCGGCGCCCCGCTCTGCTTCCCTCATGAATTATTCAGCAGCGTGCGCTCCAATCAGCGCGCCCCGGCCCCCACGCTGAGCCCGGGCTGGGGGAGGGGGGACCTCCCCCGCCTCCCCCCCCGCGCGCCCCTCCCTCCCCGGCCAGGCGCCGCCCGGCCCAGTCCCAGCCCGGCCCAGCCCCGGCCCGCCCGGCCCCGCGCCGCAGTCTCCCTCCCTCCCGCTCGGTTCCCGCTCCGCTCCCACCCTCCCGGCCGGCGCGGAGCGCACTCGGCCCCGCGGCGCGAGCAGCACCGCTCCAGGGAGGGGGGGAGACCGCGAGCGGCCGGCCCACCCCCAGCCAGCCGGGGCGGGACCCCGAGGCCCCGGAGGGACCCCCGACTCCAGCCACGTCTCGCTCTGCGCCCGCCCGGCGCAGCCAGTGTGAAGACGCTCCCCGCCCGCCCGCGCGCGCGGCGGGGACGCGGGGCCACACCTGGGCGCCGCCGCCGGGTGCCGGTGCCGGGCGCGCCCGCATGGGCCCACGCTGAGAGCCCCGACCGAGAGTCCCGCGCGGGGAGTCGGCGTCTGCCCTCTCAGGGCGGGTTCAGACCTGGGGGGGCTAGTGCCCCCCAAACTCGAATCGGATCCAACCCAAGAGAGACGGCGCCATGGAACTCCGGGCTCTGCTTTGCTGGGCTTCGCTCGCCGCCGCCTTAGAAGGTGAGTTTCCCAGGGGGCACCCTGGCACTCGAGGGGCCCCTAAAGTTGGGCCTCGGAGTGAAGGGGCCGGCCTCTCTGCCCCTAGCCCGGCACCCCAACCCCGAACACTTCGGACCAATAGTGCTAGACCGGGCGGGGGGCGGGGAGGAGGCGGCCCAGCGGGGAGTGGAGTTTTCTTTTGTTTGGGAAAGAGAAGGAGTGGAGCTCCGTCCCGGGATGTGCCCCTGCTGCAGCTTCTCAGACTCTGAGCCCTGATTCTGTACGCCCTTTTGGCAGCCTTTCCTTTTCTCCCTACTCCAATCTCTCCGAAGTTTCTGTCCCTCTTCCCACCTCTGGCAGACATGAGGAAACGTTTCTGGAGGAGGAACTGCAGACAGGGCAGAACTTCGTGCTGGCCCAGAAAACTGCCCCCACCCCCCATTCCTCAACGTTCACACCTTGATCCTGCAGTTCCCCGGGGCCTCTGGTAGGACGGCCGCCTTCTGCGCTCACTCTCCAAACGCCCAGATCTCTCCCAAAGCCACTGCCTCTGCTGCAGTGAGGTCCCCTCCCTGGTTGCCCCAGGCTGCCCCCCTCCCGGCCTCTTAAATGCTGTCTAGACCCCCAGCTCTGCCCGAGTTCCTTTCTCCAACCCTACAGGCCAGCAGAAACTGACCTTCACAGCCCCCTGGGACACCTGAACTTAGCCTAACTACCCATCTCTCTAAATTTCTGATTTTTCTGTGTCCCCCCCCCCCAAATGTTTCTTCATCCATGAGGCTCTTCCCTCCCCTCACCCCCTAGAGGGGGAGCCAAGAGCCCTATAAACCCTCCTCCTACAGCCCTAATCTCCTCTCAATGAGCTGTCTCCTTCCCCCCCTTCACTGCCTGGAATCAAAGGGGTCTCTGGGGGGTGGGTCAAGGGGGGAGCTACTGAGGAGGAGGAATCAAAGGCAGTTAGAAACCCCTCTCCCCCAGGCTGGGCAGTGCTGCTCTGGGCCGAGGATCAAAGGCTGGGGATGGGGAGAGGAGACCCTTGCCCGGCTCGGAGGCAGAAGGGGAAATAACTGGGAGGAAGGCAGGCAAAGTGGGGAGAGTCCCCCCCACCCCCAGGGCGAAGTGTGGTGAGAGGGAGGGAAAGAGGCGAAGGAGAAAGGGCCTGCCACCTAAGTGCTTTCCAAGCCCGAGGCCTGCGCTAAGCGCTTTACATTTTCACCTTCACAACAGCCCTGCAGTGGGAGGGATTGTTACCCCCATTTTACGGATGGGGAAACTGAGGCTTAAAGAGGAGTTAAGTAACCTGCCCGCGGCCTCGCGCCCCGTGAAGGCAAAAGGCAGGAGGTGGAAAATGGAGGAGAGACGGCGACAGTCTGGAAGGAAGGTGGACAGGGCTGGGGAGAGATAGGAGAGGCAGAAGAACTGACAGATCAAGGCAGGCTCTCTGAGCCCCAGATAGGAGGAGAGAAAGTGAGTCGCTCCGAGCATGCGGAGGACAGCCCTGAAACAGACAGTGTGTAAATTGGAGACAGGAAAACACTATCCAAGCTGGAACAATGGAGGGTGGGGACGGCAGACTCTATCCACCCCCTTCCCAGAACCCGGGCATCCTGTCCCCAGCGTGCCGGGCTGGCTCCTGCCACCCCTGGGGGGCCCAGGCGTCACCTCGGCCTGGCTGGGGTCCCACCTGACCCCTTGCCCTTGAGTGGACATCAGTTGGTCCCTGGGAGGAGGCTGCCCCACCCACCCACCTTCCCTTCCCTTCTCTCCTGTGGCCCCCACGGAGCAGGGGCGGGAGTGGGGAGGGAGGCTGGGGGAACCTGGTCCCAGGTGTGCTGCTGGCTCTCCTGGGGGCCCCCCCACATGGCACTGGCCTCCCAGGGGATTCCCCTACCCTCCCTCTACCCTCCACTGACAGGGGCCCTGATGTTTCTCCTAATCCCCCCTTCCGCCAGAGCCCCACCCCTCCCTCGACGCCCCTCCCCTGAGACCAGAGCAGAGCCAGGTGTGTTCACCCCTCTGTACACACACCCCTAAAATCTCCTCCCCTTTTCCTTCCTGTAACCAAATCCAGATGTGAGGCCTCTGCAGGCAGGGGCTGGGGCGGGAACCCAAGCGTCCTGGCCTCCAGCATTTCCTCCTCTGACAGCAGGGAGAGCTCTTGGGGGGCGGCAGGGGGCGGGGGCGGCAGGGCTGGGCCTCAGGAGCGGAGTACCACCCTCAGGGATCTGAAGGACTGGAGGGTTTGGTCTGAGAAGGGGGTGTGGGGCGGGAAGAGGAGAGTGGAGTTGGGGAGAGGGAGGCGGCGGCTTCAGATTTGGGGCAGGGACTGTGGAGTGGCAGGGAGGCAGGCCCTGTAAGGAAGGGGTAGCCCCGCACCTGCTGTTCTTTGCCCTCCTCAGGTTAGGCCAGGTCGGGGCTCTGCTTTAACCCTGTCTGAGCCATTTGGTCTTCCTCCCCTCTCCTCAGGGCACAGCGGTTCTCAGCGGCCTAGATCTGGGAGCCATGGACGGGGCGGGGGTGGGGGGGGTGGGGGGGCAGCCCGGTGCCTGCCAGCCATGGGGGTGGGGTTGGCGCTCAGAAACAGAAGGACTAGAAAGGGGACAGCAGAGGGCAGGACTTGCCCCCCCTTCATCTGTCGGCTCAGTCGGCCCCAGTTCCACCAGCTTGGAGCTAAGAGGACCCACCTGTCTCAGTCATTTCCCAGGGACCTGGTCTTCCTGGTGTCTCCCCCAGTGCTGACCGTCTGTCTGTCTGTCTGTGTTAGAGACCCTATTGAACACAAAACTGGAAACTGCCGATCTGAAGTGGGTCACGTTCCCTCAGGTGGAAGGGCAGGTAAGAGCTGGGCCCAGGAGCCAGGGCTTGGAGGGACACCCAGGGAGGAGGGACAAGGCGTGCCCCCAACCCCCCACATCCCAGCAGCTGGGGCATATGTCCTCCTAGCCCTCGCCCTCAGGGGTCCCCTCCCTCTAGCCACTTCTTGCTGTAGGACAGACATCCTCCCCACCTTCACCCCCAAGCTGACCCCCTTCTCCCCACAGTGGGAGGAGCTGAGCGGCCTGGATGAGGAGCAGCATAGCGTCCGGACCTATGAGGTGTGCGACGTGCAGCGGGCGCCGGGCCTGGCCCACTGGCTGCGCACCGGCTGGGTCCCGCGCCGAGGAGCCGTCCACGTGTACGCGACGCTCCGCTTCACCATGCTCGAGTGCCTCTCCCTGTCGCGGGCCGGGCGCTCTTGCAAGGAGACCTTCACCGTCTTCTACTTCGAGAGCGATGCTGACACGGCCACAGCCATCACGCCAGCCTGGATGGAGAACCCCTACATCAAGGTAACCCGGGCGCCCGGGGCCCCGCCACCAGCCAGCGTGGCCTAGGAGCAGTGGATGAGCTTCCAAGGCCCTGGGCAGGGGCAGTGGGCCCTAGAAGCAGGAGGCTCCGGTCCAGGGAGGGAAGAAGGTGGTCTGCTATGTGGAGCGGTCACGGCCAGGGCCGCTCTGGTCCCCGGGGGCGGTCGTCTGGGCCACCCTCTGCCACCTCCCACGTTCTCTGATCTGAGTACGCCCTGCCCTTCAGAGACCCCTCCTTTGTGTCAGCTGATGCCTTACCCCGGAATGCCTTCTCTCTGGGTCTTCTACCCAATTCCTACTTGTCTTGGAAGCTGCAACTCCCCTGGGATGCCTCTGCTGAGGTGCCCACCCTGGGGTCTCACCTGTCCTAGGTCTCATCATGCTTTGAACATACATACCTATCTCCTTCATTTCAGCTCCCTTGGCTTCAAGTCCTGGGCCTGGTACAGACGAGGTGTTGATAAATGTCTGTAGGATGAGTGAATGAACAGAAAGGGGGTACGGGACAGAGGCTGGGCGCATGGTAGGAGCTCAGCAAGCATTAATGGGTAATGTTAGGGCCTGCAGGAAAGCGCACGCTAGGAAAGGTAGAGAGAAGGCTCTGGAACAGGAGCTGAGGTGGTCAGGGAGAGGGTGAGCTGGGAAGAAGAAAACAGTCCGCCTACCTGGTCCTTGGGGAGCGGAAGACCGCGGCAACGAGTCTCTTCCCTCACCTGGCAGGTGGACACAGTGGCCGCCGAGCACCTGACCCGGAAGCGCCCTGGGGCCGAGGCAACTGGCAAGGTGAACGTCAAGACGCTGCGTCTGGGCCCACTCACCAAGGCTGGCTTCTACCTGGCCTTCCAGGACCAGGGAGCCTGCATGGCCCTGCTGTCCCTGCATCTCTTCTACAAGAAGTGCGCCCAGCTGACCGTGAACCTCACCCACTTCCCGGAGACTGTGCCTCGGGAGCTTGTGGTGCCCGTGGCAGGGAGCTGTGTGGCCGACGCTGTTCCCACCCCTGGCCCCAGCCCCAGCCTCTACTGCCGGGAGGATGGCCAGTGGGCCGAGCAGCCGGTCACAGGGTGCAGCTGTGCTCCCGGGTTTGAGGCCGCCGAGGGGAACACCCGGTGCCGAGGTGAGGGCTGGCGTCTTTTCTGGATAGCTTGGCCATCCAGGCAGGGAGAGTCTTATACCCAGCTCTTGCAGCCACTTAACATTTCCATTTGGAACATTCTTGGCTCTCAGGGGCACTCGGAAGGCCTGTTTCCAAAGCCTCCGGCAAAGGTCTGAGCTCTCGCACCCTCTTTGTCCTGTGTCTAACCCCTTTCTGGACGAGGGACGCAGGGCTGTCCTCAGGATGGGGGGGACTTGGGCTCTGAGGACAAAGGCATCATGGTCTCTATTTCATGCTCACTTTAGGTTTCCTCTGACTCCCTGATACTGAATTCTCACTCAGCTGTTTCTCTAGAGCAGGCGTTCAAAACCCGGGTTTTGTAGATAGAACGTAAGGGATCTGTGAACTTCTGTAGAGAAAGGAAATGACATTACTGTCCCTCGTCTCTGCCTGAAATTGGCCTTGCGTGTGGAATCACAGTGACAGGGCCCAGCGGTCATTTGCACATCCTTCAAACCGTGGCTATTTTCCCAGCCTGTTACAGATGATGCAAGAATATCAAAATGCTCTTCTTGGCCCATGATGTCTTCTGTATTACAGTGGCCATTAGACCTGCTCCTCTATCTTGTAAATAAAGAAATGCACGCGTTCCTGTGGCACGAACTTGCTTTCTTCATGTTTTGATCATTGTATTTTTTTTAAAAAGATTTTATTTATTTAGGGGCGCCTGGGTGGCTTAGTCGTTAAGCGTCTGCCTTCGGCTCAGGTTATGATCCCTGGGTCCTGGGATCGAGCCCCATATAGGGCTCCCTGCTCTGCGGGAAGCCTGCTTCTCCCTCTCTTGTGTTCCCTCTCTCGCTGTCTCTCTCTCAAGCAGGGGGAGTGGGAGAGGGAGAGGCAGACACCCCACTGAGCAGGGAGCCCAATATGGGGCTCAATTCCAGGACCCTGGGATCATGACCTGAGCTGAAGGCAGACGCTTAATGACCGAGCCACCCAGGCACCCCTTGGTCATTGTATTTTGATTCACTTGGTTTCCTTTGTGATCCTGTGTGTTTTGTGGTGTGCATTTATTTTTTTAATTATTTTTTAAAATGATTTATTTATATGAGAGAGCGAGAGCACAAGCATGGGGTGCTTAACTACTGGGCCACCCAGGCTCCCCTGTGGTGTGCATTTAAAAACATACTTCTGAGCAGGGCTCTGTGGGTTCACCAGACCGCCACAGGGTGTTTGGTGATGGTGGGAGGGTGTGTTGAGGTTAACAAAGCTTAGAGTCCCTGATCTGAAGGGAGGGTCTCCTTCTCTTAGATGTTCGGTTTCTGAGCTCTTTCCTCCCTGCTCCCCACTTTGCACTCCATGCAACCTTGGGAGCAGCCGAATGTTTCTGATGCGTGTTCTTGAACGCGGTTTCTCTTTCAGCCTGTGCCCAAGGCACCTTCAAGCCCTTGTCTGGCGAGGGGTCCTGCCAGCCGTGTCCAGCCAACAGCCACTCCAGCACCATTGGCTCACCCATCTGCCAGTGCCGCAATGGGTACTTCCGGGCCCGCACGGACATCCGGGGTGCGCCCTGTACCAGTAAGTGACCGGCAGCCCCTGGGGTGGTGGGCGGGCACCCACTGCAGCCCCCAGCCTCCCCGGCCTTCCTCCGCTTGGCCCTGGCCTGCTGGTGCCCAGCCGAGACAAGAAGCCAGCGAGGCTGCCTGGGTGCCCCACTGTCCCCCCCCCCCCGATGATCAGGTCAGCCTCTGACTCCCTGGTGTCCCGCAGCCCCGCCCTCTGCTCCCAGAAGTGTGGTTCCCCGTCTGAACGGCTCCTCCCTGCGCCTGGAATGGAGTGCCCCCCTCGAGTCCGGGGGCAGAGAGGACCTCACCTACGCGCTGCGCTGCTGGGAGTGCCGCCCCGGGGGGTCCTGCACGCCCTGCGGAGGAGACCTGACCTTCGACCCTGGCCCCCAGGGCCTTGTGGAGCCCTGGGTGGCAGTTCGCGGGCTGCGTCCAGATTTCACCTATACTTTCGAGGTCACCGCCCTGAACGGGGTGTCCTCCTTAGCCAGTGGGCCGGTCCCGTTTGAGGCTGTGAATGTCACCACTGACCGTGAGGGTGAGACGGGGAGCCGGTGGCCGGCCAGGAGGGAGGCGGACAGCCTACGGGCCTGAAGGGGGAGAGGCAGCGGCGGGGCCCTGGGGTCGCCAGGAAGCATGGAAGGTCAGGACTTGCAGGGGGAGAGGCAGACAGAAGAGTGAAGGGAGGTGCAGACTTCAGCACGGGGCAGAGAGGGTCAGAGGGAACTCTTGAAACAGCGGGAGGGCTGAGACAAGTGTAGACTCAGAGGCAGAGCTGGGAAAGATCGGGGCAGGCCTCCCACGTGCAAAGCCCCTAACGTGTCCTCCCCCTCGCAGTACCGCCCCCCGTGTCCGACATCCGGGTGACACGATCATCGCCCAGCAGCTTGAGCCTGGCGTGGGCTGTTCCCCGGGCACCCAGCGGGGCCGTGCTGGACTACGAGGTCAAGTACCATGAGAAGGTGAGACCAGGACACACCCCTAGGGGTTTGGGGTGAATAGGGGGATGTGTTCTGGGGGCCGGCTGAATTCCAGGCACCTGAGAGGCGTCTGAAGTCCAGCTGTGCTGAGTGCTGGCTGTGTGACCTTGGGCCAGCCCCTTGGCCTCTCTGAGTTCAATATCCCCAGTGTAGAACAGTTACAGTAACTGTACCGGCCCCACAGAATTGCGGCGAGGATTAAATGCCGTAACAAAAGCCAAACGCACAGCACAGTGCATACGTAAATGAGCACAGAGGTCCCACCCGCCACACCGTGGAACCAAGATGCAAGTCATGGGGGCACAGGGTGCGGGGAGAGGCGTGGGAAGAGCAGTGGAAACTGGGAGGCCCTGGCTTACGGCCAGCCTCCCCCACACCCCCCCCCTCCCCCGCCGACAGGGTACAGAGGGCCCCAGCAGCGTGCGGTTCCTGAAGACGTCGGAAAACCGGGCAGAGCTGCGGGGGCTGAAACGCGGAGCCAGCTACCTGGTCCAGGTGCGGGCACGCTCCGAGGCCGGCTACGGGCCCTTCGGCCAGGAGCACCACAGCCAGACCCAGCTGGACGGTGAGCCTGGGGAGCAGGGTGTGGGCAGGAGTGCTGCCCCTCCCTCGTGCGGGAGGCCTTGCCTGTGCCCTCGAAGGACCCCTAAAGTCACATTCCCATGCTCCTCTCTCTATGAACCACAAGTCATTTTTGGCCTAGTGAGGAGAGCATAGGCTGCAGAAGCCAAAACCAACAGCTGGGAGAGAAGACCTGCCCAGTGGCTTTCCAGCTGTGTGACTCTAAGCAAAAGCCTGACCCTTAAGCCCCAACTCTCCTCCCCAAACTGGAAATATCACGAGGCCTCTCTCCCAGGGCTCCAAGGATTAACTGAGGTGACACCTGTTCATTTTTTTTTTAATTCATTAGAGGGAGAGAGAGTGCAAGCATGAGCAGGGGGGAGGAGCAGAGGGAGAGGGAGAAGCAGGCTCCCCGCTGAGCTGGGAGCCCGATGTGGGGCTCGATCCCAGGACCCCAGGATCATGACCTGAGCCGAAGCCAGACGCTTAACCAGCTGAACCACCCAGGCGCCTTACTCTTAAGTGTTTCTTTTTTTTTTTTAAATATATATATTTTTAAATGTTTTATTTATTTATTCATGAGAGTCAGAGAGAGAGAGAGAGAGGCAGAGGCAGAGGCAGAAGCAGGCTCCCCGCCCAGCAGGGAGCCTGATGCAGGACTCGATCCCAGGACCCCGGGATCATGACCTGAGCCAAAACCAGATGCTTAACCAACTGAGCCACCCAGACGCCTGACATCTGTTCATTGTAATACGCTTGTTGGCCCAGTGACTTTCTAAACCTTTTAACGGTTTGAGACAGGATTCACATACCATACGATTCACCCTTTAAAGAGAGTACAGTTCAGTGGCTTTTAGTATGTCCAGAGTTGTGCAACCATCACCACGATTCATTGTAGACCACTTCAGCATCCAAAAAGAGACACCCCTTCTATCACCCCCAGCCCCCGGCAAACACTACCTTACTTTCTATCTCTGTGGATTTGCCTATTCTGGACATTCATACAAATGGAGTCCTACGTTACGTGGCCTCTTGTGACTGGCTTCTTCCTTCAGTCGGCACAATGTTCGCAAGGTTCATCCGCGTTGGGGTGTGTATCCGTGCTGTTTATAGCTGGAAGATATTCCATTGTATGGCGATAGCGTGTTTTATTCATCCATTCATCTGTTGACGGACATCTGGGTTATTTCCACGTTTTGGCTACAGACCTTTTCATTTTTAGCCCTTGGGGCTTTCTGTGGGCCACCAGTATGTATAACTGAACAAAATCAAACCTGCTCTCGCTGTAACGAGGTTGGGAAACTTCCTCCCTTGCCCTGAGGGACTTCGGAGGAGCCCGCGCCGGTGGAAAGCAATTTGGAAACCACTGTGCTTTCCCGCACCTGCCACACCGCCGGGGGCCTGTTCTCGGGGAGCACAGCTCATGCCTTGAGGCTGGTGTAGGGTCCCCAGGGCCCGTCGGCGTCTTCTGATCGCAGCTTTTCTCCCCCAGAGACCGAGAGCTGGCGGGAGCAACTGGCCCTGATCGCAGGCACGGCAGTCGTGGGTGTGGTGCTGGTCCTGGTGGTCATTGTCATTGCTGTTCTCTGCCTCAGGTGAGCACTCTGGGGCACCTGGAGGCCCTTGGGAGGAGGGCCCGTGTAGATGGCCACCTGCCCTCATGCTCCAGGCAAGCCTCCCTCGATGCCCCAGGATACTTGTTTCCTCTTGGAAGCTTCTCTGATCCCCGCTCCTCCTCCCCCCCGGTCCTGTCCCTCTGGAAACGCAGAGATGGGTGATTCCGTTTACCTTTTCTTTCCCATCGGCCACAGGAAGCAGAGCAATGGGAGAGAAGCCGAGTACTCGGACAAACACGGACAGTATCTCATCGGGCACGGTGGGTAGGCCTATGCTGAGGGACACGGGGCTGGGGCAGGGGCAGTGAGCCCAGAATCCCGGCCTCGGAGTGCAGGGGAGGTTGCCTCTCGGTTAACAGGACCCCGCATGGTTCCTCAGGTACTAAGGTCTACATTGACCCCTTCACTTACGAGGACCCTAATGAGGCTGTGAGGGAATTTGCGAAAGAGATCGATGTCTCCTACGTCAAGATTGAGGAGGTGATCGGCGCAGGTGAGAGGGAAGATGGCTCGGGGTAGGGGTGCGGGGTGGGGCGGGAGTAGGGGGAAGGAGGGCCAGACAACAGGCAGAGGAGGGCTGACCCTCAGCATCCTTCCCGAAGGCGAGTTTGGTGAGGTGTGCCGGGGGCGGCTCAAGGCCCCGGGGAAGAAAGAGAGCTGTGTGGCCATCAAGACCCTGAAA
This sequence comes from Leptonychotes weddellii, assembly GCF_054177405.1. Lineage (NCBI taxonomy): Eukaryota > Metazoa > Chordata > Mammalia > Carnivora > Phocidae > Leptonychotes > Leptonychotes weddellii. The sequence goes on along the minus strand of NC_138373.1, from coordinate 6,812,791 downwards.
GGGGGCTACACGGAGCGACAGCGGCGGGAGTTCCTAAGTGAGGCCTCCATCATGGGCCAGTTCGAGCACCCCAACATCATCCGCCTGGAAGGTGTGGTCACCAACAGCGTGCCCGTCATGATCCTCACCGAGTTCATGGAAAACGGCGCCCTGGACTCCTTCCTGCGGGTGAGCCCCCTGCCCCCCAGCCTCCCGCGGCCTCCTGCCCTCCCCCGGCACAGCCAAGGAGCTCAGGACCAGGATGGTGGGGTGCACGTCCCACCCCCTATGCCCCTCGTTCTCCCTCCAGGACAGCTAGAGTTCCCAGGACTCGACTTTCCTGCGGCCGCGAGTGGAAATGGCCCGTCTGTGGGGCCAGCGGACCCAGGATTTGGAGGGGTGGTCATTCGTCCTCTTGACAAATGCTTCCTGAGCGCCATCTGGTGCGTCAGCCACTGTCTTAGGCCCTGGGAATAAAGCCATGAACATCTCTGCCCTTGACAGTGTAATGGAAGAGAGAGTAAACAAACAAGCTTTTAAGAAACAGTTTGGAGAAGTGGCTTGAGATGCTGGGGAAGAGCTTGTTTTATTTTTGTCACTTGAACAGGTTTTACTGGGTATTATTTTATTTTTCCACTTTACTATACATCCTTTTTTAAAAACCAAAACGTTTTCCTACAGAGCAAAACATTGCATTGAACAGAATTGTCACATTTTCATGGGATTATCCAGTACCCGGTCACTATTCACATTTCCCTGGTTGTCCCCCTACATGTCTCTTCCTCCTGGTTTCTCCAAACCAGGATCCAGTTCAGGATCAAGCATGGCACCCGGTGGTTATTTCTTGGAGCCTCTTCAACAGCCAGGACAGTCCCTTGTTATGACACTGACATGCTGAAAAGCTGGGCCTCTTATCCCCTTGAATGTCTCTTCCCTGTGGGGTCAGTTAGCTTGTTTCTCTAGTTAAGAGAAGATAGATCTAATGTTTTGATAAGTCCAAAAATCACTATCTGTGGCCAGCCTCCATCGGGGATGCTGTGTACCTTGCACGGCACCCCATCCGGAGACAGGCTACCTGGCTGTCATCAGGAGAGATGCCAAGGCAGACCCCGGGTAGTGTGATGACAGCCGGACCCTCCACAGTCGACACAAGGGTCTGTTCCGGTGGTACCAGACAAAGGTCCAGTTGCCCAGGGGAAAGGGGATTTATTTTAGAAGAGATGACTTGTGGGCAGAGAAAGAGCCAACCATGAGCAGATGGAGGAGAAGCACATTGGGGGAACCAGAGCGGGCAGGAACCCGGCATGTTCAAGAAGCAGAAAGGTCTGGGGCACCTGGGTGGCTCAGTCGGTTAAGCATCTGCCTTCGGCTCAGGTCATGATCCCAGGGTCCTGGGATCAAGCCCCACGTCGGGCTCCCTGCTCAGCGGGGAGTCTGCTTCTCCCTCTGCCTCTGCCCCTCCCCTGGCTCGTGCATGCATGTGCGCGCTCTAATAAATAAATAAATAATCTTTACAAACAAAACAAAAGGCCCGAGCAGAGGAGCAGTGGTAGATCTCGATGTACGTGGTGGTCAGACCACGTGAGCCTCGTGGCCTTAGTAAGGAATTTGGATTTGATTAGAAGTTCCAGGGGAAGCCTTTGGAGGGATTTCAGCTGGAGAAGGGTGATTTTCAGAGCTCCCTTTGGTGATGCTGGGGAGTAAGAGCCAGGAGCCAGTGGGGAGACTTGCAGTCTTTTGGGGTGTGAGGGTTGTAGCAGGGTGGGGAGAAGTGGCTGGATTCGGGACATGTTTTGGAGGCAGAACCTGCTGATGGATCGTAAGTGGTGGGTGAGGGAGAAAGGAATCACAGACTCCGGGGTCTGCCCTGAGCATCTCGCCAGCAGTGTTTCCACAAGCTGACATTCAAGGCCTACGGTAGGTGCAGGCTTGGAGGATTGGTTCAGAATTCAGGTTTTGGACTCTGGCCCTGGCCCTGCTTGGCCGCCAAGGGTCCCCTGCGTGCTTGCTGAACCCAGAGTATGGGATTCTTTCACTGTGACTGGCTAGCTTATCTGGTGAGAGCAGACTCTCAAGATCAAGGTCAAGCTTTAGGTCTTGGTTTTGGGGCTGTGGTCATTGATCACACCCAGTTTTTCACTGCTCTCTTACAAGCTACACACAGCTGGTTCAAGAGAGCTGAGCAAGATTGCCTTGGTTCAGCATGGATGCATCTGTACCTGTAGACAGATGGCTCCGAGCCCACACCGACTAGCAGAACTCTGTGGCTGTCCCATAAAATGAACATGCTCAATCAAAAGCATTTGTTGAGTATGCCCTGGGTGTAAAGCTCTGTATTAGACTAAATAGAAGAAAACGTTAAAGTGATCTCCTTACAACCTTTTTTTTTTTTAATTTTTAAGATTTATTTATTTATTTGAGAGAGAGCGTGCACAGCAGGCGATAGGCAGAGGGAGACAGACAACCCTCAGACTCTGTGCTGAGGGCAGAGCCTGTTGCGGGGCTCGATCTCACGACCCTGAGATCATGACCTGAGCCAAAATCAAGAGGCGGACTCCTAACTGACGAAGCCAGCCAGGCGCCCCTCCTTATAATCTTAAGCATTGTGTCGGGTTAGTGCGGTGAGAGCTGAGAGGGCTCAGAGTAAGAGAAAGGAAGAGGGCTTACCTGGGGAGTCAGCAGGACTGCCTGGCAGGGGAGCATGACAAGGGTCTGCGAGTGGCAGATCTGGTTCAGAGCGCGGAAGGCGGGGGCGGGGCAGGTGAGCTGTCCTAGCCGTGTCCTGTCCCTTGTCCGATCTCCAGCTGAACGATGGCCAGTTCACTGTCATCCAGCTGGTGGGCATGCTGCGGGGCATTGCCTCGGGCATGCGGTACCTTGCCGAGATGAGCTACGTCCACCGAGACTTGGCCGCCCGCAACATCCTGGTCAACAGCAACCTCGTCTGCAAGGTGTCCGACTTTGGGCTTTCCCGGTTCCTGGAGGAGAACTCTTCTGATCCCACCTACACGAGCTCTCTGGTGAGGCCAGGGGACCCGCGTCTGAACTCAGTTCTTAGGGCCAGGTGGAGAGGGAAGCTTGGAAAGGTGGGAGACGGAGAGTTTGACAGTTCCGATTCAGGGACTGGATGTAAGCACAGACCATGGAGGGGGTGGTCAGCTTAGGGAACCCGACTTCCAGTGTCCAGGAAAAGAACAGAGTTGAGGAGCTGTGTGTCTGAGTCCCAGAAAGAAAGGAGGCCTGGGGGAAAGGCGGTGGGGCGGGGGGGTGGGCGTTAGAATGCCTGGGTCCCGTGAGTCCCTCAGCTCACCTTTTCCTCTCCCATCTTTAGGGTGGAAAGATTCCCATCCGATGGACAGCCCCTGAGGCCATTGCCTTCCGGAAGTTCACGTCTGCTAGTGACGCCTGGAGCTACGGAATTGTGATGTGGGAGGTCATGTCATTTGGGGAACGGCCATACTGGGACATGAGCAATCAGGATGTAAGTGTCCCGTGGTCCTACCAAGCTTTCCTGGAATGTTCTCTCACCGGGGATATGGAGGTGGGGGGGGAGTGGGGTCCCCAGAGAGCTCATCACTGTTGGGTCCTTGAGGGTGGCAGAAAGTAGAGTTGATCTTTGTATCCAAGACTTTGATACAGCACGTCTAGTCACAGAAGGACACGGAGAAGGAGGGCAGGGTTGGGAAGTTACTCATCTAGATCTTGGCCCAGGAGCATCCAGCCACAGCCAGCTTCGGCCCCGGCCCGGAGGACCCCCCGAGTCTGCCATTCTCAAGGCCTATGGCACCTCTTCCAGCATCTGCTGAGTCACCTTCTTCTGGGGGTCCTTTGGCATCCTTGTTCTCCCGGGAGATCCTCACCCAGTGCTTCTACCTGTCATTCCAGGTGATCAATGCCATTGAACAGGACTACCGGCTGCCCCCGCCCCCAGACTGCCCCACTTCCCTGCACCAGCTCATGCTGGACTGTTGGCAGAAGGACCGGAATGCACGGCCCCGCTTCCCCCAGGTGGTCAGCGCCCTCGACAAGATGATCCGGAACCCGGCCAGTCTCAAAATCGTGGCCAGGGAGAATGGCGGGTGAGGACCCCAGAGGGTGGGCCTCCTTCCTGCACTCTGCCACCACCTGAGAATCCCCCGCTTCCCCCTCGGAAGTATCCAGCCCTCTGGTGGTATGTGGGATTGTCCATTGTCCCCGTCCACTGCTCTAGGGCTGGGCTCAAAGTCCCCACCCTGACGTAGCCCCGGAACTCAGCGTGCCCCTCCCCATCCTTGCCTTGTCCAGGGCCTCACACCCGCTCCTGGATCAGCGGCAGCCTCACTACTCAGCTTTTGGCTCAGTGGGTGAATGGCTTCGAGCCATCAAGATGGGACGATACGAAGAAAGTTTCGCAGCCGCTGGCTTTGGCTCCTTCGAACTGGTCAGCCAGATCTCTGCTGAGTAAGTCGTGGCAGGTGCTGGAGGTGGCCGTTGAGAGCTAAACAGTGTCAGGGGCACCTGGGGACCAGAATCAGGCCCGCCAGTTTAGCAGGGACCTTTGCGGGCAAGTCGTGGTGCCAACTCTGTTATCTAGAGCAACCCCAAAGTAGCAGCTCCGGAGGCTGAGAGCCCAGGGAATCTTCCAGCCCCGCGGTGCCCGCCTCACCTGCCTCACCTGCCTCACCCCTGTCACCCCCTTGCGCTACCTCAGCCCTGGGCCATCTTGCTCCTTATCCTGCCATGGGTATCTGTCCTTGTGCATCTATCTACATTCCAGACCCTGCTCTCACATTAACAAAGTGTCAACTCTGGCTGCTTCCTCACCCATAAAAGGAGAAGGTTGGACTGGGTTTTGGAGATCATTTCCAGCTTTAATGTTAAATGGTTTTATGGTTTCAACGCCTCCCGAACACTGTGTTCCCCTAGCTGGCCTCTCTGGTTCTCCACCTTTCTGCCTGCCCGTTTTCCTCCCAGGCTCTCTTCACAGCCCAGGTTTGAATAACACATGGAAGGAAGAGAAATCTGGAACCAGAGGGTGGGAGGCAGCCTCACACACCCCGCCCCCTGCTCCCTGACTTGTTCCAGAGCCGCCCTGACACAGGTCCCTGCTCTCCATTTCCCACCTCTGCTGTTTTCCCTTATCTCAGGCTCCAGGCCTCAGGATGGGGACCGGGGCGGGGGGGGGAGGGGGGGGCAGCTCGTTTTCGCCCCACCCCGCCCCTTCCTCCCCACCCGCTCTTTCTCTCTCAGGCCTTTTTCCTTCTGACTTCTCCTCTAGAGCAATCTGTGCAGCCCTTCCCCCACCCTCATTTTGTGCGCTTTTCTCTCTTTCATTCCTCCCCTTCGCTGATTCTCTGCCTTTTCCTAATCCTTGTCGGTGCCCCAAGCTGCAACTCCCCACCTCCCATCTCTGGCCAGCCCGGCTCCACCCTCTACTGCGGCTGCGCAGTCTCGCTCCTACTCGCTCCTAAAGCCTCTGGAAACTGCCCGCAACTATTGGCAACTGTTGACGTGTACCCCTCCCCTGCTGGCCTTCCTGATTGGCTTACAGTCCAGAGGCGGGGCGTGGTCTCGAGCTAAGTGAACCTGCCCGGGAGTCCCTCTGGCCTCACCTAGCTCTCCCTTCTTCCCCAGGGACCTGCTCCGAATTGGAGTCACTCTGGCCGGACACCAGAAGAAAATCCTGGCCAGTGTCCAGCACATGAAGTCCCAGGCCAAGCCTGGAGCCCCAGGTGGTGGGTCAGGAGCACCAGCCCCCCAGTACTGACCTGCACCGGCTTGTCTGACCCCATCGCTCCGGAGCTGCAGGAACTCCCGGCTGGGGACACAGCTCCCCTTCTTCCTGGGGCAGAGTCGGATGGGGACCCAAGAGGCCGCCATACCTGGGCCCCACTGGATTGCACTTTGAACCCATGGGGGTGGGGAGCTGGCAATTTGGAGAGACAGGATTTGAGGATTCTGCCATAGGAGTGTAGAAATCATCACATGCCCCCCAGGCGGGAAGCCCTTCCCTCAGGATTGGGTGTGACCAGAGGGAAAGGAAGCGCCTCTAATCTGCCAGCTTCCCAGGGGTGGTTGGGCTCGATTCCCACAGCCTCCCTCTGATCCCCAGTTAGGGCCCCACGTGCCCCTCCTCACCTCGAAGGGCCAATGCACTGCCCTGCAGACCAAAGAGAAGAGGGTGACTAGCCTGTGAGCTCGGGAGCGGAGCGCACCCGTCGTGGCGGGAGGCGGGAAGGGGCGTCGCGGCCCAGTGACAAAATCATTGGACCCAGATGTCCCCAACCTTGCTGCTGTCTTCCCGAACTCAGTTTTCCCTTGTAAATGCCCCTCCCCCATCTGCTGCCTTCATATTGAAGGTTTTTGAGTTTTATTTTTTGTTTCGGTCTTATTTTTTCCTCCCCCTCCCCATTTTTTGTTGTTTCTTGTTGTTTTGTTTTTCTACTGTCCTTGTCATAACTTTCTGTGTTGGGGGGGGCGGGGAACCTGTTTCGTTATTGCCTCCTTCGCCCAGGGTAAAACAGGGACTCATCGTCGTGTCTGTTTCCGGAACAGTGCCTTGGTCGCACAACTCCCAGACACTTTCCTGCCCCCAAGTAGCCCCAAGCTGTGTCCGTGAGGGGGTGTGGGGGGGTGATGTGGGGGTGGAAACCAGAGACAGACACCGGTGCTTGGAGGGGTTCTTAAATTATATTTAAAACAATTTTTTTTGTATAAATAAAAGAAAATGGGAAGCGATGCAGTCCTGGGGGTGATTGGGAGTGGGGGATGGACTGGGTTTCTGCAGAGACTGGGGCCTGGGTATGGAGGAGGCGTCGGAGGTCTGGAGACAGGGTTGTGGGGGGCTGCAGGCATGCTTCCCCGTCCCAGGGTGTGTTTGAGGTGGTGGGGTGGGGGCAGTGGGAGATGAGTCATTGGCAGCTGCTTCTAACGGCTCCAGATGGCTCTGCCAAGAGCCTGGGGCACCTCCGGGGTGGGGCTGCCCCCTCCCTCCCCTGTCCTGGTTCCCCAGCCCTGGTAGGGGCCGCAGGAGGCCAGGGAGGCCTTGAGCTTATAGCCCTGCCCAGCCCCCTGACGGGGAAGAGGGGGGCATCGGCTGGGGTGGGGGTCCACTCAGATGAAGGAGACAGATGTGGGCCAGATGTTGACAGCTGGGGTTGGTTCAGAGGCAAGGGGGGGGAAGAGTCTGCATGGGCTGTGGGGGAGGGGCAGAGAGCTGGTGTGAGGGATGTGGACCCCCCACGGTACACACACACACACACACACACACACACACACACATGCTGGGCTGAGTCGTTGGGAAGACAATTCCCCCTTTCAAGATGCTGCCCAGGCAGGTTCTCCCAGCCTCTTGGGAAGGGGAGGGGAAACCACCTGAGTGTCTTCTCCCAACTTCTCCCTCCCAAACAGGAAGACAGGAATGGGGTCAAGCCCCTGCGAGTCTTTGTGGCCGTCTTCTGTTCCGTCCCTCTTAGGCTGCCCACCCCCAGGGACACCTGCAGGGACCAGCACTGTTTACCTGGGGCAGCCTTGTTGTTTCTGCCTCAGTTGCACCCTGTTGTGCTGGGGTCTGTGCAGGACTCAAAATAACAGCTTCTGCCCTTCCCAGCCCAGGGAACCTTGGGTGGTGATCCTGTCTACAAGTTCCTACCTACCAGAGTCCCTAATACTCTGGAATCCTCTGTCCCCTCCCTTGATGACCCATCACCCATGTTTTGTACACCTGAGGGGTCTGGGAGGGACTCTATCCTGCCACAGATGGAGGGGGTCTGGATTCTGGAGGAGGAGGTCTATCCGGAGGATGCCCACCCAGGCCACCCCTTTCCCCTGCCAACCAGACATCCGGGCTAGATAAGGTGACCTTAGTTGTTGAGGGGAGGAGCTGAGGTCAAGAGGACAGGGCATAAATGAATAACCGGCAAAAGGGCAAAGATGAGGTGAAGGGAGCTGGGGGGGGCAGGTGTGCAGCAGGGAGCCTCACCATGCCCAGGCTAAAGCATCAGCAGCTCATGGAATCCCCTGAGCGCTCCTGCCATGCCCAGCTCCAGAGTGGGAGCTGCTCCCTACGGCTAGCCTGGTGGGGGGCCATCCCTCCCTCCCCGGGGCCCTTCCCCACCCAGCTGGGATCTTAATTCCTTACACGTAGGTGGCTGCTAGGGTCATCTCAGAGAATCAGCATAGGACCCAGTGTCCTGCCTGCTTGGGCACCCCCCTGTCCCTTGGGGTCTTCCATCCTGACCATTCCCATCCCAGCTGGTGGCCTTCTTTCCTTCTTGGGACCCAAACAGGATGTCCCAGCCCCCACCCCCAAGCAGGGACCTGCCTGATGGAAGGCACGGGACTCTGGGGGAGGGGTCAGAATTTGCCCTTTGGCCTCAGGCTGAGGTGAGCCAGCCACTCCTGCTAAGATGGGGCTCTGAACTCCTGGGCCCCCAGACCCCACCTCAGTTGCCATAGTAACCCCTAGGCCCTTTTGGGAAATGGACAGGTGCAGAAGGTGGAGGTCCCCCCACCACCACCACCGAGGGTCACAGGAGGTTGGCCCTTTGGAAAAAGCCACATTCCCCATGCTTAGCCTGCACCCAGTGATTAATCTCATCGTTAGAAATGTCAGAGTCCTTAGGACCACCTTCCACGAGCCCTGGATTCCTGTGAAGATGGACAGTGCAGTCTTTTCTCCTGTTCCCCAGAAGCCAGAGGGCTGGACGCCCCACCCCCAAACGGCTTTGTCCAAAGAACAGCCAGACCTCCGTCCCACCTCCAGTCCCCCTCCCCTCTGGACGTTTTGCAGGGCACCCAGCCCTAGCCTCCCCCCACCGCCTGCACACCTGTGTCCCCCCCTCCTATTTCACCGCCCCCCCCAAGACCCACCTCACAGACCCTTCCTCCACCACAATCATGTGGAAATTCACATTTCAAAAATAAATTTTATTTTCTCTCTCCTTTTTTGAGGACAACTCAAAACTGAGGGACTTGAACGGCATGCTCCGGAAGAAAATCTGAGGAGTAAGGGAGAAAACCTGTATCAGAGGCGGACTCAGCTCCCGGTCGCCAAGGTTCTGGGGTGGGAATGGTTCTCACCAGCGTCTGCCAGCCTGTCTCTGTTCTGGCTCTGCGTTTTCTCCCTGGGGGTTGTGGGGAACAGAGGAGGGTAGGTGTCCGCTCCCCTGCTGACTCATCCCCACCCACCCCTGCTCTTCCCCTTTCCCAGAACTCACCTCCTCCTCCTCTTCCTCTTCCTGGAAACACATTCTCTGGTCACGGTGGGCACTAGGACCAGCACAAGCACAAGCATCCCCAACAGGACGGCCACAAAGTTGGATGCTTCTGGGGTGCAGGGGACAGAACGTAGGGACACAGGTCAGGAAGGCATGGGGGGAGGAGACACTCCCTTTGGGTCCTAAACTGCCACCCAGCAAGGATAGCGTCCCTTAACTCGCTGGGTGTGGCTAGGCCTCCCTCCAGAAGGCTGTTGCTGCAGGGCCTTGGCACCATACCCCTAGGATCCCTTTGAGTCTCTGGACACACAACTCCCATCAGCCTTGTTAAGGGGGATGTTCATCCCGCTGCTCCCTAGAGTACCATCTAGGGGGTACCATCTTGGCCAGTGCTTCTCAAAGAGCAGCCTTGGAATCACTTCCCTCAGTCACCTGGGAGCTTGGTAAAAATGCAGATGTCTGGGCCTACTCCAGACCTACCTAATCCAAATCTCGGGGCGGGTGGGGAGGAGTCCTAAAATGAACAGGTTGAAAAAGCCACCCCTTCCCCACCCTGGCCCGATCTGAGGGGAGATAAAGTCGGTGAGAACTACTGGCCCAGAGGCTCAAGGGAAGTCTAGTTTGGGATGGGGAGAGGTACTGGAGAGGCTCAGGAGGGACACAAGATGGGCAAATAAGAGCGGGGTGAGGCAAGACCAGAGAAAGGAGCGAGGCTTCAGAGAGAGGATCCCAGACTATGGCCAGTTCCCCCCCCATGGAGGGCTTGGTTTTCCACAGTTTCAGCCACCCACAGTCACCTGCGGTCCAAAAGCAGATGGTCCTCCTTCTGACGTAGCATCAGAAGATCAATAGCAGCCTAAGGCGACCTCACACGGCCTACATCATTCCCCTCACCTCATCCCCTCCCTTAGGCACCTTATCATTGCCCAGCATCACAAGAAGGATGAGTACAGTACAACCCGACAGTTTGAGAGACAAACCACGGTCACATAACTTTGACTACAGTATATTGTTATAATTGTTCTATTTTGTTGTTGTTAATCTCTTACTGTGCCTAATTTATGAATAAAACTTCACCATTAGTATGTACATGTAGGAAGAAACACAGGATTCGGTACCGTCTGTGGTCCCAGGCATCCCCCTGGATGGGGGGTCTCGGACCACAGATTAGCGGGGGCCACTGCATGTCGGTAGCGGATGGGCACAGGGACTCAGATTCTTTGAGAGCCCTCGTTCTGCTAATCTCTAGGGCTCATATTAGATCATTATGTTTTATAGAATACACATTATATTAATAATTTGCTATCTGTTAGAGATCTATAACAGATATCTATTAAACGATAATATTAGGGGCACCTGGGTGGCTCAGTCGGTTAAGCGTCTGCCTTCGGCTCAGGTCATGATCCCAGGGTCCTGGGATCGAGTCCCACATCGGGCTCCCTGCTCAGCGGAGAGCCTGCTTCTCCCTCCCCCTTTGCCTGCCTCTCTGCCTACTTGTGCTCTCTATCTCTCTGTCAAACAAATAAATAAAATCTTTAAAAAAAAAAAAACAAAAAACGATAATATTATATCTATGGAATAATACTAGAGCAGCCGGCGGTAGGGAAGGGGCTGCGAGGGTACAGGGCCTGGGAAGGAGTTCTCACCGGGCTTTCCAGGGGGTGGCACATCGCGAGGCTCCGTGCAGAGCTGTCCCCCATAACCAAGTTCGCACTCACAGGTGAAGTGGGTTCCCTGCTCCCGGCACCGCCCATCATTCTGACAGGGGTTCTGTAGACATGGGCTTTCTGTGAGGATAAATGGGGTTATGGAAAGTTCTAGGAGGATGCCCTCAGCCAGGGAGAGGGGAGGTCATAGAGAGCTAACGCCAGGAGACTGGCTTACGCTCAGCACGGGGCCTGGCAGAGAGCAACTGTTCAGTCCCTCGGCCCCTCCCGAGAAAGGAGGAAAGAGCGGGATTAAGCGGCCCGACTTGTGACGGCGAGCGGGAGGGTCTCAGGCACAGGACCGGGAGGGATGATCCTCCACCCAGCACCCCCACCCCACATACGGGGGCAGCTTGAAGCCCCGGGGAGGTCTAGGCTCACCTCGGAAGCAGCCACGAGTGAGGTTCCCCAGGGTGCAGATCTCCCCAGCACGGCAGCTGAGGGGCTCACACACCGGCACCCCTGAGCGGGCACAGATGCAGCGCTGGGAGCAGTCCTCCGTCACAAAGCTGTCACCCCGCTGGAGAGGGGAGAAGGGCCGGGAGGAGGCGGTCTGGCTTTCCCCGCTCCTCGGGCTCTCCTGCCCCCGCAGGGCCTCCCCCTCCCAGCGCGGACCTGGTAGTAGACGCCGTGGTCGGTGCAGCCACAGTGGGCCAGGGGGAGGCTCCGGGCCCCACTGTAGACGTAGCCCGGGAGGCTGGCACAGCCCTCCACGCAGGGGCCCTCGCAGTCCCTAGGGGCCGTCGGGTGGGCACAGGAGGCCGGGCAGGGTGTCATACAGCTCTGGTAGACGGTGTTGGCCGGACACGCCAAGGCTGACGGGAAAGTCGGAGTGAGCGTGAGCGGGTGGCCGGGCGGGGGCGGGGCCAGCAGGTATGGGGACCGTGGGGCTGGCAGGTGGTGGGGGAACAAGGTCACCCACCAGAACACAGGGCTTGGAAGAGGCCCCGGAGGCCGGAAGAGTGGGCCGGCCTCGGTTGCCTTCGGGTCTGACATTAAAGCGTGCTAAGGAAGCGGAGGAGAAAGCTGGGCACTGACTGGCAAGAAGGAGAAGGAGCGGGATGGGCTGACAGGGGTGCGGCGTGGCTTGCTGGGCGGGGCAGAGAGGGAGGCTGGCTGGGGAGCACGCTGACGCCGGGCGTAGGGGAGTCGAGGAGTCAAGGGCAAGGCGGGAAGCCCAAGGCGGGCAAGGGTGGGGGCTCAGAGCCGAGCAGAGGGCAAAAATGGCCAAGCGGGTCGGGGAGCAGCTGCTGGGGAAGGTCAGAGCCTCACCACAGCGGGTGCGGTCCCGCCAGCTGGTCGGGGTGGCGCCCGCCTCCTGGCAGATGATGGCGTACCCACTGAACACCTGGCAGCGCAACTCCTCTCGCGCTCTGGGGCTGCGGGCGGCGCACAGACCCAGCACACAGTGCCTGCGGGCAGCAGAGCGGTCAGGGGGCCGTCAGAGGGGGGGAGGCAGGGAGACCCAGCCCTGCAGAAGAGGACCTGGAAGCCCCAGCCCAAAGACATCAGGCAGGGTGTGCGTGCGTGTGTATGAGTGTGAGCACCTGGAGGGCGGGGTATCACAAGGAACTGAAGCCGCAAAGAGGAAGAAGTGAGCCATACAGAGCTCGGATCCCAGAACTGGCAGCAGGACCCGGAGGAAGGCCACTCCCGTGGGGCCTGGACCCTGGACTCACTCCTGGAAGGGCTCCGGGGCCACGGTCTGGTGACAGGCAGCAAAGGGGCCCTGGGGGTCCGCCAGCACCCCGCACGCCGGGGTGCTGTGGATGAGCTCCAGCTGCTCTGGGCTGCATTCCGACACAGGGAAGCCTGACTCCTCCTCCTCCTCCTCTTCCTCCTCCTCCTCCTCCTCCTCCTCTTGTATGGCCCTGGGGCAGAGAGCAAGAGGGGGCCAGGTGAGGCCCCTGAGGATCGTGACCTTGGGAAGAACTGGGGAGGAGGGGTGGGGAGGCACGAGGCAACACCTGGGGCCCAGAGGGCCGGTGCCCCCGCAGTCGGTCTGAGAGGCAATGGCAGGATGAGAAGATCCGACACATCTGTCTGGGCTCTCGCCCTCGGGAGTCCTCCTCTGCTGAGGGTACGGGGTGAGCGGGCGTGGACAGAGACCGGGCTGCTACTCGCCTCCCCAGGCGCCAGGCCTCCCTGCTCCGAGCCCCAGCCCTCTCACCTTGAGAAGCGGGCGAGGTCACCTGCCTTGATCCTCTGTACCTCCCAGCTGTTGCTGAAGCCCACGAGGTTCTGGGTGACGGTGCCGTTGGGCAGCATAAAGTCATTCCTCTTGTCCCCGTCAAAATTCCCGCACAGGCCGCGCACGAGCCCCTTATACTGGTTGGGCAGCGTGATCACTGCAGGAGGAAGGGGTGCCCAGAAGTGAGGCTCCCCACCTCCTCTCCACCCCTCCTGGCTGCTCCCCTGGCGCTCGGGGCCCTGGACCCACTCAGGGCTCCTCACCGTGGCTGGCCCCCTGGCCCAGAAACGCCCCCTCTGCTCTCCCCTCCCCACTCTCAGGTACCTGCGTTTTTGCCTCCATCGAAGGTGACAACCATCTCGAAGTCAGTGATCAGATACAGGCGATGGCCCCGCAGGGCAACCTGCAGACGGTCGCTGGGCTTGTAGGGGATGCCCATCTTCTGGTTGTTGACCTGGAGAAGGCAGGCAGGAGCCGCAGAGAGTCCGGGGTCGACCTGACCCTCCGCTGCCTCTGCGCACGGCCCGGTATCTGGGTGCCGTCATTCCATGGAACGAGGTACCCCCGTAGGCTTTGCTGCCCCGCGTGGCAAAGGCCTCCCCGAGGTTTACACCCTTTGCAGCCATAGCCTCTTCCTTGCAAAACACTTGACAGAGAGGACGCCCCCCATACTACTCAGCCTGGCTCCCCCTTTGCACCCTATGTTCTCTCCCTCCCTCTCTCTCCCTGTCTCTCTCCAACCTTTTGCTCCATCCAACCGCTCTCCGCTGCCTCTCCCCACGACGTGAGTGTGACACCGATTCTGACCTCGATGACCTCGATGACGAGGCAGCCTGGGCCAGGAACTTCCCGGCTTCACCTGTGTTCAGTGGCCTCCCCAGCCCCTCCTGGCCTGGCCTGGTTCTTACCACCAGCTCCAGATGAGCCTTGAGCTGGACTGTGTAGCCATAGATGATCACGATGATCTCGTGCAGGTAGATGGGGCTCCAGGACGAATACACTTTGTTGCGCCCCTCCACGACCAGAGGCACCACCCCAGCCGGGAGCACACCAGTGGTCTTTATCAGAGTGTAGGTCATGCGGCCCCGGAAGAGGTAGCTGAGGCCATCAAATGTACGGTAATGGGGGTCCCCGTAAATGGAGCATTGTTCGGACTCTGCCAAGAAGGGCCGACCCTGAGAAGGGACCCTGCCCGGATATAACAACCCCCCCGAATCCCTCTACGGCCCTGATGTCTCTGGTCGCCCTCTCTCTTAGCCCTGGGCTCCCTGGCTCCTTGATCTTCAACCTTCTCTCTTTCCCAGCCCCAATTACAAACCGGGTTCTATCCCCTCTTTCTGCACTTAAGAGAGTGAGTCCCAGACTCGGCCACAGAGCTGGTGAGAGCCCGAATGAGGCCCCAGGCCCACCCCGCGCCCGAGCTGGGGCCCCTTCCGTCTCCAGACCGGCCCAGCCTGAGCCCCTCTTGTCCCGCCTCTTGCTCTGCCTCCCCGATGAGCCCTCTTACTGTTAATTTCGCAGTTGCCAGTTCCCCCGGGCTGGGGCTCGCAATGGGAGCCAGGGGGGCACCTGAAGGGCTGGCAGTGAACGGTTCCTGCGGTGCAGGCACAGCTCCTCCTGCAGCGAATGGAGATCCAGGTCTTACCGTCCTAGAGAAGCCACGGGGAGAACCAGGGAGTGAGGAGGGAAAGGCCGGTTCCTCTTCCTCCCGCCCGGTCAGCCTAGGCCCACGGTCTGAAAGGCTTCGTTGGCCCAGGCCGGAGGCAGTTACGGGACACCTGCGCCCTGATGTCCCTGTACCACCTCCTAGAGGCATCGCGTTTGGCGTCTCACATACGTTGTTCAGGAAGTACCCATCTTACAGATGACAAAACTGAGGTAACAGACTCGGGAGTGGTACCCACAGGATTCGAGCCAAGGCCACGCTCCTTCCACTATGCCATGCCCCATCCCAGTTACGTGGATCCCTCAGGAAACCCCAAACCACCACGCACCCCCAGCCCAGGCCTGGCCAGACAGCACCCCGCCCGGTCCCCAGCCTGCATCCCCCAGGGCCAGCCACAGAGACACAGGTGCCCCAGGCTGACAGAGCCACAGGGAAGGAGAAAACGCCAACCTCGAGGTGTCCCCACCCCTATTTCCTGTCCCCACTCACGGGGAAGGAGCTGCCGTAGTCGTCCGTGCAACCACACTGAGTCCTGGGCACACACCGTTGCCCGCTGAGCATGTAGCCGGGCCGACAAAGGCAGCCCTCCTTGCAGGTGGAGGGGACTTTGGGGCCACTGCACTGGCCCGTCAGGTCCAAGCAGGAAGGTGGGCAGGAGGGAAGGCAGGTTGAGTAGCTGCTGTGGGCAGGACATTCCAGAGCTGGGGGAGGAGGGGGGAAACGGTTACTGAGCGTGGGTTCCGGGCCAGGCCCCAAGGAAAGAAAGGAGTAAGAATGGCCCTCCCAGTCCAGTGTGGGAGACCGAGGTCAGCCAGCAGCCACAGCACCCTCGATATGTATGGTCAGTGAGTGTGGGACAGGCGTGCGTGGGTGACAGGCTCACAGAGCAGAGCTGCTGGAGTTCAATAAAACCCTTTAAGCGAAGTACCTGTGATCACATGGAAATGCTCACGGATAGCAAGAGTCTGCAACATAAAGAAGTCAGTTGTCCCTTAGTTAGCATATTCGTTTCAGATGATCCCAATAAAATACACCGGCAGGATTTTGTTTGGGTTTTTAGTAGGGCGAGAAAATATTAAAGTGGAGAGGAAGATATGAACAAACCAGAAAAGCCAGGAAAACGCTAAAAAAAAAAAGAAAGAAAGAAAGAAAAGAGCAGTGAGTAGTGAACAGTGAATGTCCCTACCAGACATGAAACTCTCAACAATCACAACACTGGGTTACTGGTAAGTGAAGACAGATGGAGCAACGGAGGGGAGAGGAAGCCCACACAGGGACCCAAATACGGATGGGAACTCAGTATAGGATAAATCATGGCATCTCGGTCAGTGGGAGAAGAGACTGGTCATTTAAGACACCCAGGTGTCTGCCAGAAGGGGTGCCTGGTTGGCTCAGTCGTTGGGTGTCTGCCTTCGGCTCAGGTCATGATCCCAGGGTCCTGGGATCTAGCCCCGTATCGGGCTCCCTGCTCTGCGGGAAGCCTGCTTCTCCCTCTCCCACTCCCCCTGCTTGTGTTCCCTCTCTCGCTGTCTCTCTGTCAAATAAATAAATAAACTCTTAAAAAAAAAATCTATCACTATCTGCGATAGATAAAGGACCTCCATAAGATAGTTTGATAATTCCAAGCAGCCGGTGGAAAAAATGGTGAAGGGGAACAGAGACAGAGCTCACAGCAAAGGAGATCGGACAACTCCCAAACATATGAAACAATGCATCACCTCACTCATAACAGGAGAAATGCAAATTAAGACTCTTTGTACTTTTCACATATCCGACTGGCAAAAATCCGAAGGTGTGACAATGCTCTGTGTCGGCGAGGCTGTGGGGAATCAGGCACTCTCTCGTGTGCTTCTGTGGCAAGCCCCCTATGGAAAGCCAACTGGCAACATTGCTCAGAAGAACGAATGCACACCGTCCTCATCCAGGAATTTATCCTACAGACAGACGTGTGCATACGAAATCATAACTGTGGAAGGCTATCCACTGCAGCACTGTTTGCAATAACAATTGGAAACAACTAGAAAGCTCACCAAAGGAGACTAGTTAAATTATGACAAACGAGGGACACCTGGCAGGCTCAGTCGGGGGAGCATGTGACTCTTGGTCTCCGGGTTCTAAGTTCGAGCCCCATGATAGGTGTAGAGATAACTTAAAAATAAAATCTTTAGGGCGCCTGGGTGGCTCAGTCGTTAAGCATCTGCCTTTGGCTCAGGTCATGATCTCGGGGTTCTGGGATCGAGCCCCACGTCGGGCTCCCTGTTCAGCGGGAAAAGCCTGCTTCTCTCTCTCCCACTCCCCCTGCTTGTGTTCCCTCTCTCGCTGTGTCTCTCTCTGTGAAATAAGTAAAATCTTTAAAAAACAAAACAAAATAAAAAAGTTCCTGAACCATGTGAATGCATCACACACTAAAAACACGTTAACCACTGTCTTAAAGTTTAAAAGGTTCTGGAATTACATAACGTGTTGGTTGCAGAACCTTGTAAAGATCCTACAAAACAGTGAATTGTATATACTTTTAAAGTGGTGAATATCATGGTATGTGAATTCTAATTTGAAAAAAAAAAAATGTTTTAAGAGCTACAGAAGGACGCCCAGGTGTCTGCCAGGAGCCGAGAAGAAAGAACTTTCCAAGTGCAGGGAGCAGCATGGATAGAGGCAGGGAGGGGTGTGGAAAAGCAAGGCCTGTGTGTGCGTAGGGGGGGAACGGGGTAATCTGGTGCAGGGGGTGGGCCGGCACACAGGGAAAGGGTCGAGAGAGGACAGGCCAGGACAGCCGGCAGGGTCTCAGCTGTCTCCGAAAGGAGCTTGGACTTAACCTTGCAGGCAGGAGCCATGCAGGGGAGTAACAGTCACATTTCCTTTGGGAAAACGGCGCTGGTGAAGAAGCAGATGAGAAGCCGTCTGTGTTGTCCCGGGGGAAGGGGCCCTGGCTGACAGCGTATTGTGAACGAGCCACGTCAGAACAACGAGGCCAGGCATAGGTCAGGAACAAGGGGAAAGGAGGACAGGGAGCTTTAAGGGGTACAGAGACAGAAACGAGGTGTGGGAGGGCCTGCGGTGACCATAGGGGACACTCACGGCAGAAGCTGCTGTTTCTCCAGATCGGGGGCTTGAGCCCCTGGGCCCGGCAGGCGGCCCCGAAGCTTTCCAAAGATTCACAGAGGGCACGGTTCAGGCCTCCAAACTGACAGAGGTTGTTGGTACAGCTGAGCAGGAAGGGCCTGAGGACCATGTGGCTGGCACACTTAGCCCAGGCTGGAGCCTGAAAGGCCGTCTGGCACCGTTCCTGGGCTCTGGCTAGGTCAGCCTTCCTGCAGTTTTTATTCGGCTTCTCCTGCGTTTCTGTTTGGACCTTCTGGTCATCTGGTCGGCATCTGCAGGAGAAAAGGATCATCAGAGGGACGGCCACTGCCCCCACCTATGAAAATGACTTGGCACTCCCAAGTGACTCAGAAGACCGCCCCCGCCCACCCCACCAGGCTTGTCTTCACCAGGTAGCTGGTCTGAGACCTGGCCACGTTCCCTGCAGCCTCAGTCCCCTCCCACATTTTGAAGCCAAAAAAGGGAAGACTTTCATGTTTCCCCAGGTAGGTCCCGGGACCCAGAGGCCCCCCAGGTAGGTTCCCGGGACCCAGAGACCATCCTCTGTCAAGGTACACACATACAGGAACGCTCTGGTCCTCCTATCCCCTGCCATATAGTCTGGGATCCCAACTCGCGTTCCTATGAAGATGTAGAGGCTTTGGGGACAATTACTTTGGGTCATTCGCCCTATCTTGCCAACTGTCCACCAATTCAGTGTCATTCTGGGCTAGTTCATCACTGGGCATCATGAGCTCATCCTCTTCCTCATCATTGAAGTTCCCACACAAGCCGCAGACCTGGGGGGGCAGGTGAAGGGGCTCTCAGCGGCGGGGGGCAGGCAGAAGAGTCTTTCTCCCGGGTGCCCGCATTTTCGCTCCTAAGCAAAAGGCGCCCTCCCGGCCCTCCTCCTTTCGGGGGAATGACCACTTGGGTCTGGAGAGGGCTCAGCGCCCTCTGGAGGCGGACTCCCCTGGAGAAGAGCTAGGGGTTTCCCCCACCTTTTGGTAATAGGCTGTAGGGAGCTGGACCTCTAAGAAGCCCTTGCCGTCAAACTTGACCTGCAGCCCGATGTTAACATTGAGTACGGTGTAGATGCCGCTGGCTATGATTCTGACCCCCCGGATCTGGGTGGTCGAGGGAAGAGTGACCTGTGTGCCGTTGATCTACAGAGGCGGGCAGGGCAGGTGAGCGGGAAGAAGGACCGGAGCCCCCTCCCCAGAGCGGGGCTGGGGTCCTCCCTTCCCCACCCACACCGCCGCCCAGCTCACCAGCACGTGGTGGTCCTTCCCCAAGGTGACCCGGGTGTCCGAGATGTCGATATTGACCCGGCGGAGGTAGAAAGCAGGGGAGCGGCCTCTCGGCTTCCCGTGCTTGCCACTGATCTTGAAGAAAGGCAGGTCCATGGTGGAATGGCACGCTTTCACCAGAACGTAAGTGCAGGTGTCCCGGATGGTATGG
Organism: Leptonychotes weddellii; assembly: GCF_054177405.1. Classification (NCBI taxonomy): domain Eukaryota; kingdom Metazoa; phylum Chordata; class Mammalia; order Carnivora; family Phocidae; genus Leptonychotes; species Leptonychotes weddellii. Next base: position 6,793,510 of record NC_138373.1, on the reverse strand, counting down.
CGAGTGCCATCGAACGTCACGTATGGGGAGCGGTCCGAGGTACGGCATACTCCCATGCCTGGCAGAGAGGCAAGCGTGGCTGAAGAGCTGTCCGGCCCCCACCAGGATGAGGCTTGCAGGCCGAGTGGGGATTACTGTCCCGTCAAAGCTCATGGCCGGGAGAACCACGAGGGAACCCGAGGAGGAGCCCTTCTTGATGGCACGGGGGTCATCGTTCCCCACCAGCTCTTTGGGACAGCACGGAGGGGGGCCGGAGCGCTCCAGGTGGCGGGAGACCGGGAGGGGGAGTCGGGGAGAGCAGGCGCGGTGACTTCAAGGGCCTCCTACCCGCTTGGCGGCAGCGCAGCAGGCCGTCCAGGGGCCAGCACAGCCGGCCCGGCTTGCAGGTGCTCTGGCGGCAGGAGATGTTGCTGCTCGCGGAACAGGTGCAGAGCCTGGAACACGTGTTGTCTGTGTACCAGCTCTCCCCGACCTGTGGGACGGGGGCATCAGCAGAGCCAAGAAGCCGGAGATGGACGGAACCCCCCCCCACCAGCGCCCCCGCCCCCGGGCTCGCTGCCCTTGACTCCTTGTCTCCATCCCTAGCCTTCCTCAACCTTTTGGCTTCTGGACTGGCTGCTCAGCCCCCTACACGGGCCTCCCCGCCTCCCCCACTACCCCTTCACAGGCTCTGAGCCCTCCTGCCCTCAGACATGGGGCGCTGCGGTCTAGCCCCTCACCGGGTGGTAGGAACCGTCCTGGTGGGTACAGCCACACTGGCTGAAGGGCACACAGGAGGTTCCGCTCAGGATGTGGCCTTTCTGGCACTCACAGCCTTCCGTGCAGGGCAGCCCTGCTGGGCAGTCTTTTGGGGTGTTCAGGCTGAGGCAGGTGAGCGGGCAGGGGTTGGCACAGGGGCTGTAGCTGCTGCCGGGGGGGCACTTCAGAGCTAAGAAGAAACCAGGGTGAGGAAGAGCAGTGATTTCCAGCTCCCGGGCCTCGGGGCTTCGAGAGTTCCCGAGAATGTTCATCAGAGGAATGGGTACACAAAACGAGGCCCATGCATACAGTGGAATAATTTTCAGCCTTAAAAAAAGATACTCTGGCCCACGCTCCAACATGGATGAACCTTGAAGACATGCTAGGTGAGACAAGCGGCTCACCAAACGAGAAATACTCTATGATTTCTCTTATGTGAGGTCCCTGGAGTTGTCCAATTCATAGACACACAGCAGAACGGTGGTTGCCGGGGGCCGGGGAGGGGAGAACGGGGGGTTCGTGTTTCATGGGTGCAGAGTTTCAGTTTGGAAGATGAAAAAGTTCTAGAAACGGGTAGTGGTCCCAGGTGAACAGCAGTGTGAACGTACTTTATACCGCAGAACTGGATACTTAAAAATCATTAAGATGGGAAATTTTGTGTTATGTATATTTTACCACAATTAAAAAAAAAAAGAGTTTCTGGAAAAGAGAGTAAGAAAGGAAGGGAACAGCGCTGGCCTAGGTCAGACGGGAAGGAGGTAGAAACCAAATGGGGGTGGAATGTCTTGGCGAGGAGGGAGTCAGATGGAGGAGGCTCCCAGGGCTAGCAGACAAGTTGAGAAGGGGGGTTGGCCTTGGAGAGACTGGAAAGAGGTCAAGGGAGGAGGGTTCCCTGTGGGGCTGAGGGCCAGGCTGTGAAAGGAGAGCGGAGAAGGAGACTTGAAGGAGAGGAAGAGAGAGGGATCTGGCGGCTTTGGGAGCAGGTGGTCGGGTCACTCACGGCAGAAGCTGCTATTTCGCCAGGTGAGGGCCTGGCCGGCGTGCGCGCACAAGGATGCATAGGCCTGCAGGGAGCGGCACAGGGTCAGGGAGTCACCCGTGGTCCCGCATTGGCCATACACACAGCTGGCGAAGCTGGACTGGGGGGGCACCACCCCGTGGCACTGGGAGAAGGGTCCTGGAGGATGAAACAATGTACCGAGCGTCGGCTTGGAAAGGAAAAGAACCACCTGACTCCTTGGGGGTGAATTCAACATCCAGTTCAATCAAAACCCAGTAATTATTGGCGTGCTTGGGGGGCTCAGTCAGTTAAGCACTCGACTCTTGGTTTTGGCTCAGAGCATGATCTCAGGGTTGCGAGATCGAGCCCTGCGTCAGGCCCTGCGCTCAGCGTGCAGAGTCTCCTTGAGATTCTCTCCCCTCCCTCTCTACCCCTCTGTTCCTCCCCTTGCTCGCACTTTCTCTCAAAATAAATAAATAAAAATTTAAAAAACCCGTAATTAGGGGCGCCTGGGTGGCTCAGTTGGTTAAGTGACTGCCTTCGGCTCAGGTCATGATCCTGGAGTCCCTGGATCGAGTCCCGCATCGGGCTCCCTGCTCGGCAGGGAGTCTGCTTCTCCCTCTGACCCTCCCCCCTCTCATGTGCTCTCTCTCTTTCTCTCTCTCTCAAATAAATAAATAAAATCTTTAAAAAAAAATCTTTTTTTTT
>NC_138373.1:6774710-6790564 GCF_054177405.1 Leptonychotes weddellii | reverse complement strand
GGAGAGATCAGGGATGCAGAGAGGAACCCCCCAGGCTGCCCACTGAGGCTCCTCCCCAGGTCCGGCTCCCCACATTCCCAGCTCACCCCGGTTCAGAGTACTCCGGTAACTTCCAGGCGGCCCCCAGGTGGACAGAGCTGGCCGCAGGCCTTTTGCTGGGGAGCAGACTATCATCCAGGCTATTGTTGTTGTAGTTGCCTGGAGGAGGGGCCAGTTAGAGGCCAGTTAGAGGGGCCAGTTAGAGGCCACCCTACCAGCAGACCCAGCCCGGGACCACCACCTGTCTCCCAGAAGAGTCAACGCTCACTCTTCACTCAACAGACCAAGGTTCCTCTCTTCTTTCTCTTCACCTTGGCTTCCCTTCATGCCTACCCTCATGCACAGCGCCCTCAAACAATGAACGGGCAGACAAGCACTTAGGACACCTAATTAAATGTATGGATGAGCAGGACCAGGACAGACTCCTGCCCGTTGTCCCCACTTTGCCCGCAGATGCTCAGGGAACTCACCACACAACCCGCAGAGCCGGCCGGCGTAGGAAGACGGCACTGTCACTTCGACCAGGTGGTTCCCATCATAGCGAACTTGAAGCCCGAAGTCCGTGTAGAGGAGGGTAAAGGAGCCACTGGGCCTTATGCTCACCCGGCCTTGTGCAGGCCACAAAGGCAGGGCCACCCGGCGGCCATTCAGCTACAGAAGCAGGGAGGATGCGGTAGGGAAAGGCGCTTGGGACAAGGACAACGGGGGGCCAGGACCAGGGAGCAGACAGGGATGGCCATGCGTCTCCGGAATCGGGGCTGGGTCTGCTGTGAGCTACCCCCAGGGGCTCTACAAGCCGGACAGGCGGGTCTGCCCCACCATGAGGACGGGGATAGAAGAACCGCTGAGCGGGCTGGGGGTGTGGGGCCCGGGGAGGTGGGCGGAGGCACGCACCATGACCTTGTGCCCTTTGATCAGTGAGATTCTCAGGTTGAAGACCTGCACGTTGACAGCTCTGACGTAAGAGGCCTCCAAGTTCCCGCCGCGAAACTCATTGGTGGTGCTCACGATGAAGTAGTTCTCTAGGGACCTAGACTGGCAAGGTCGGGTCAGGATGTAGGTGCAGGTGCCCATGAAGTGGTGCAGGGCTCCGTCGAACGTCAGGTAGTGGGGGTCCCCTGAGACACTGCAGGTGGCGGTCCCTGGGGTGGAGGAGATGGAATTCAGAGACCCCCCCCCCCGAATGCTGAGCTGCCATCCCAGCCAGTCCACGTTGGATTGGGACCCAAGGCTCCTCGTGGGGTTGGCTTGTCCTGGAAAAGTCAGGCACGGGGACTGCCCCAACCTCACTGGGTCCATGAAGAGGCTGCTCAGGCTTGGGCCAATGCCTTCCAGCCCCCAGTCAGGCCCCAGCTCTCTGGGGTGCCTGCTTTAGGGCAGCCCCCCCTCGCCCCCAGCTCACCTTCCACCTGGCTGCTCACCTTGGGCATGGCACCCATAGGTGCCATCCTGCTGACGACAGACCTCCTGGGCCTGGCACCTCCACTGCATGCAGTGAACTTTACCATTGCCCTCGCAGACACAGAGCTGTCTGCAGCCTGGCTTGAACCACTGCTCCCCTACCTGGGGGAAGGAAGGAAGGAAGGAAGGAAGGAAGGAAGGAAGGAAGGAAGGAAGGAGGGAAGGGAAAGAGGTCATTCCCAGGTCTGACTGCCGGCCCACGGCTGCTCAGATCCCTGGTTTGCTTGCCAGGGAGCTGTTCCCATCATCCCGAAGCTCCGGGCTTAGCAGCAAAAGCCTGGGATTCACCCTTATTCAGTCATTCACTTGTTTGCTCCTTTGCTATTTCAACAGATAGTTATCTCTCTGCACTAGACAGATGTTAGGGATTCAGGAATGAACTGGATGGACGATGTCCCTGTCCTAACAGCTCACGACCCAGTCGGGGGGATGGTGGGGGCAGTAAACAAGTAAACTCACAATGAATCATGGAACACTACATCAAAAACTAATGATGTAATATGTGGTGATTAACATAACAATAAAAAATTTTAAAAAATAAATAAACTAATAGATCAGGGGCTCCCACACAATATGCACCCGAAGAAGACAATCAGGGGACCCAGCGAGAGTTTCCTGCCATCTACACAGACAATAAGCACTTGCTACGGAAGTTTAGAGGGAAGCCTTCTGACTCTGCTTATCGGGGAGGCTTCAAGGAGGAGGTGGCTTGTGAACAGAGCCTCAGAGCAAGGTGAAGGACTCCGACAGGCACAGTGGCTGGGGGGCAGAGCAGAGACAAAGCAGCTGCAGAGAAGGTGAAACTGACAGGAGAGCAAGGCAGGGATAGTGTTTGGTGGGCCAGCCCAGAGTGGGGCTGAGGGCTGTGACGGACACCATTCCCAGGGACAGGGTGAGGGACAGGCAAAGAAGGAAGAGAGAAGCACCGCAGACGGGGGTCTGGCTCCAAACACTGCCTCTGAGGGAGTGTGCAGACAGGGGCCCAGGCTGGGGCCAAAGTCGTTCAGCAGAGAAAGGGGCCCGTGGCAGGGAGGACATGGTGTTTGGAAAGACGTCTGCGTTTGCTCAGATGACACAGAAGTGCCTGGGCCCTCAGAGGACGAGAAACTCTGGGAAAAATGATTCAGGGGCATGGAAGGGAGAGAGGCAGGGGTCTCAGCTCTGCCGGCAGCATGGGGAAAAGCTGCTAGGGCTCCATCCCAGAGCTGGAGAAAGAAATGGGGAAGCAGATCCGGGCCCGAACGTCCCTTCCCCCAGCCATCCACGCACCGCGTGGCTTCCCGGCCTTCTGTCCCGCGCACAGGCTCGCCCAGACTTCAGAACCGGAGGTGGCAGAGCGGAGCGACCCAGTCCCAGAGGCTCACCTTGAAGTAGCCCACCGTGGGGTCGAAGCACCCGCACTGGGACCGGGGGACACACTGGAGACCGCTGAGCACGAAGTCCGGGTTGCACTCACAGCCCTCCACGCATCGGTTCTGGCAGGACATCCCAGAGAAGCGGGGATGGCAGGTGGCTGGGCAGAGCCTGGCGCACAGAGTGTACCTGCTGTTGGGCGGGCAGGTCAGAGCTGGGGGAGGGAGAAGCAGACGTGAGAAGAGCAGAGGGCAGGACAGGGAAAGGGAATGAAGTCCGTTCAGAGGCCAGCATTCGGAGGGCCCACAGCTAGAGGCTTCTGCCCAATCCCGAGAAGCAGAGAGTGACCAGGAGAAGCGGGACCAAAGAGAGTGACCTGCGGGGAGCTACCAAGAGGCAGGTCCGAGGGCGCAGACAGATCCAAGCGTCTCAGCTGCTGTATAGACACGCCCAAAGTGAGCAGTCAGGGTGATGGAGAGCAGGGGAGAACACCCATGGGGCCTCGATCAGGGCATGGCCTTGCCCTAAAGCAGGCTCCCCGGAGGCCGTGAGGGGGCTGTGAGGGGGCTGTGAGCCCGTCACCGTGCACCCACTCACGCTGGGAGTCTGTGTGTTCTGTGTGCGGAGGACGGGCGACCTGGGCATGCGTCTACACAGACATGCGTTGCTCCGCATAGCCTCAAGCGGCTGGGAGGGCTCCGAGTTTGCCAGGGACTGTGATTTTTCTCGGTGGAGGTTTCTGACTGCAGCTTTCCCTGTGCACGCGTGGAAGCAAAGGGGTTCCACCAGGGGTCCCCCCAGCCTGTGCGAACACTCGGATGCCCGCCCTCTGCTCGCATCTGCCTGTGAAGGAATGGGCCCCGCCGCTCGGCACAACTCACGGCAGAACTGGGGTCCCCTCCAGGGCTTCACCGCATAGCCGGCATCCTGGCAGATCTCGGTCAAGGCTGCCATGTGAGCACACAGCACTGACTGCAGACGCTGGAATTTACACATGTCAAACACGCAGTTCTTGAGGAACAGAGAGGCCTTGAGGTGAGGCAGACATGCCCTGAGGAGAGAGGCCAGGTCAGAGGGAACGACCCCAGGTGCCAAGGGACCCCGTCTCACAGCCCTACCATCCGTCCCCCTTCATACTCGAAGGCTCCGTGGGTGTTCACGAGCCGCCCACAGAACTGTAGCGCCGACAGACTGCTCAGAAAGCCCCGGTTGCAAGACGGAGGATTTGCGGGGTTCTTCTGGCACCTAGAAGGGACCCACCCCACATGCCCTGGAGGCTGGCATCCCGGCCCGGCCCGGCCCGGCCCCAACCCCAGCAGCGTGGCAGCTCACGGCTGCCCCTAGTGGACAGCATCTGAACGCCGAGCCCGAAAGGAGGCATGAAGACCTGGGGCTGAGCCAGCGGGGGAGGCTGCTCAGCGACCCCCAAGCGCGGCAGAGGTGGGGGCGAGCGTGGTGGCCACAAGCTCGTGAACTTGGCCTCAATGGGAGCAGGGAGAAGAACGACAGATGTGGGGGGGGTTGCATGCAGGAGAGGAGAAAGAAGAAAAGGGGTGATGCCGGTCGGAGTGCGTGCTTCTCAGAAGGGCGAAGGAGCAGAGGGCCGCGGCGGGGGTGGGGGTGTCCTCACTCCTTGTCCTCGTCCTCCGCTGTCTGCCAACTTTTGCCCAGCTCCTCCACGTCCTGCGCCGGGCTGCCGTCCGGCTTCTGGTTGTCGTTGCTGCCGTCCCCGTCGTAGTTGCCACAGAAGCCACAGAGTTTTCTAGAGTAGGTGCTGGGGCCATGGGGAGAGGCGGGTGGTGTTAGCGGAGAGAAGGGGCTCCAGTCGCCCGAGAGACCAGGGCAGAGAAGGGCAGAGCGGAGGATTAGCGGAGGTGCAGACGGTGAGCCAGGGGGCATGCCAGGCGCCAACTGCACAAGGACCTCCCACCCCTCACCCCGGAGCCATCCTTACTGCTCCCTTCCACTCATACCCCATTTCCCCACATTCCCGTTTTTTTCCTTGCGTTTGCCATTCACCACCTGCAAAGGCATTCTTTCCCTGGTTGGTTCCTCTGGGGAACCACTCTCTCTGGAAGACTGGGGTCAAGGGACCACTCTTCAGAAAGCTCCCAAGGCCCATTATGGACTCCTTCTAGCACATTCTCAAAGCATTGTGTGTATATCCAGCTATTAGCACGCTGCCCTGAAGCCATGTCCCCCTGACTCCCCATCCGGAGGGAGGTCAGCCACTGGAGGTACTTCCTACACCTGGATTAAGAGTTAGTGCCTGCTGGGCGCCTGGGTGGCTCAGTTGGTTGGGCGACTGCCTTCGGCTCAGGTCATGATCCTGGAGTCCCGGGATCGAGTCCCGCGTCGGGCTCCCTGCTCGGCAGGGAGTCTGCTTCTCCCTCTGACCCTCCTCCCTCTCATGCTCTCTGTCTCTCATTCTCGCTCTCTCAAATAAATAAATAAATAAATAATCTAAAAAAAAAAAATAGTGCCTGCGAAGGAAGGGGCGGGGGAGGGGAAGGTGCTGGGAGAGGGAGGGAGGGAGGGGCAGAGCAGGGAGACGTGGCAGCCGCCTGTGCACCCCTCACCTGGGCACACTCATATACAGCTGCTGGTCACCATCCCATCTCACCCGCAAACCAAACACCGTCTGCAGCTCCACAAATCGCCCACTTGAAGCCAGGAAAATGCCTTTCGAAGGTATGGCGGGGAGGGTGACTTGCTGACCCCCAACCTGGAAGGTGGGTCAAGGGAGAAGACGGAGACACAGACGGGGGGGTCAAGAAGAACCCCCCACCCCAGCAGACGCCCACGTCCACTCTGGAAGGCACGACAGCCCTCCACAGCAATCCTTGGTAACACACGGAATGCTCTGGAAGCTGTCCCTGAGAAGGTCAGAGGCTGCAGGCTCAGGCCAGGACCTGGCAGCCCACAGGACAAGCCACAGCCAGGCCTGGAGGCCCCGGCACGACTGAAGAGGAAAGGACCCTCACCAGCACGCGCCTGCCCCCGAGCAGCGTGATGGTGACCTTGGGTAGCGTCACGTAGATTTTGCTCAGGCTGGACATGCTTTCCTGTCCTCGGCCCTCATTCTTCGCCGCCACCCTGAAGAATGGCTCTGGTGGGGAGAGGGGTAAAGAGCACCCAGGGGCTCATTCAACAAGCATTTCTTTCTTTCTTATTTTATTTTATTTTTTTTAAAGATTTTATTTATTTATTTGAGAGAGAGAATGAGAGACAGAGAGCACGAGAGGGAAGAGAGTCAGAGGGAGAAGCAGACCCCCCACTGAGCAGGGAGCCCGATATGGGACTCGATCCTGGGACTCCAGGATCATGACCTGAGCCGAAGGCAGTCGCTTAACCAACTGAGCCACCCAGGCGCCCTCTTTCTTTCTTATTTTAAAGATTTTATTTATCCATCTGAGAGAGAGAGCGCACATGTGCGAGCACTGGGGGTGAGCAGAGGCAGAGGGAGAAGCAGACTACCAGCTGAGCAGGGAGCCTGATGCAGGACTCGATCCCAGGACCCCAGGATCAAGACCCGAGCCCAAGGCAGACGCTTAACCGACTGAGCCACCCAGGCGCCCCTCAACAAGCATTTCTGAGCGTCCACTGAGGGTGGCGCCCACACTTGGCGCTGCAGGGATAAAGACCTCCCCAGGCCCTGGCTCTGCAGTTTGAGAGGAGAGGGGGGACCCAGATGTGACTGTCGGAGCGCCTGTAACTCTGTTGAGACTCTGTCTCCCCTAAGAGACTGGGACATCCTCCAGGGCAAGGCATTTGTAATAGTTCTCTCCTCCCACTATGGCCATTATTCCAGGCGGCCCCTCACTGAACACGGGCCCAGGAAATGGCTGATAAAGGGAAATGCCTTACAGTGCATTCTCCCCGGCAGTCTGGTCCTGCGGAAGTCCTGCTTCTGGGGTGGACGTGTCAACCCTTACTCTACAGAAGGCCTTGTTCCCACCTTGCGTCTCCCGCATCTGCCCCCGCCCCCGGCCCTTTCCTGCCTCCCACTGTGCTCCCACGGCAGCCGTTCTGACCTTAGACCCCTGGCCCAGACATCTCCAGGGCCCTACCTGTCGAGTTGCCACAGGGCTGGGCCAAGATGTAGGTGCATTTGCCCATGAAGTTGAAGTGCCTCCCATCAAAGGTGATTTGATGAGGGTCTCCATAGACGACGCAGGTGGCACTGCCTGCCGAGGGGAGGGGGTGGGGAGCACATGAAGTGGCAGGCTAGGCCCCACAGCCACCTCACCCACCCACCCACCCGGTGGCATGCCCCAGTTCCTCTGGTCAAGGGAGGGATTGGGACGCTGGCGTCATACCCACTCGGACAGGCTGGCGGGCGGGGGTAGCACGACGGGAGGGTCTCACCATAGGGCTGGCATCCATACTGGCCGTTCTTCAGTTGGCACACCGTGTGAGTCCCGCACTGGAAGATCTGACACTCCATCCGACCGCCAGGCTTGCAGCGGCAACGTTCCGTGCAGTTGGCGCTGAACCACTCGGCCCCAGGCTGGGAGCAGGGGATCCAGAGTCACAACGCTCTAGCTCCCGGGGCCCTTCTCGCTTCCCCACCCCACCTTGTAGACCTAACCTTGCTCATACTCTTCTTCTTCCCACATCCTACCAGATATTCCTGTCTACCATAGGACATTGGCACACGCTGCTCTCTCACCCCGGAATGCTCTTCTGTCCCTTTCCAAATCATTCTTACGCAACCAGCAAGCAGAGTTCAGCTCAAGGGTCACAACTTTCTCGGGAAGACTTCTCAGACCCCTCCTGACTAGGTCATCCTCACAGCCCTGGGTACCTTTCTTTCCCAGGACTTACCACAATTGCACCTTCATGTTAATTTCTGTGGTTGGTTGATTGCAAGCACTCTGTGAGGGACCATGTCTCTTTATTCACTGTCGTAGCCTCAACACAAAGCACAGTGCTTGGCAGGAGTTCTCATTCAAGAAACGCTTGCTGTATCAGAGTGACCCAAGACCCAGTGTGTCCCCCAGGGTCTGAGAGCATTAGGAGAGCAAGGATCATGCCCTATTTGTGGTGGCCCCGATTCCAGGAGGGTTGAAAGTACTCAAGAAACATTCACTGGACGCGTAAATGAATCTTTGTAAGACATGCATACATGTCTCCTGGGGCTGCCAAGAGATGCTGAATGCTGATGGTTCTTTCTGAGGCTGAAGCTAATCCTAACCCTGACACAGGGACACCCAGGAGACTGGTTAAAGGGAGGTGGGGGAGAAAGTGGTCCCCAAAGAGACAAATAGGAACTCAGATGACAGATGGGAAGAACACCTGTTCTGACAAGAGCCACTGGACGGTAGTGAATAGCTTAATGCACTTTTAATAAATTACATGTGATATTCATCATAATTAGCTAAAAGTAGTAACATTTATCAAGTACTCGGTCTGCGTCGGGATCTAATTTCATCTTCACAACAATCTTACGAGGTAAATAGAAATTATGGGCACCTTTTGTAGACACAGAAACAGATCTGAAGAGGGAAAGAATCTTGCCCAAGGTCACACACAAGTGAATGCTGGAGCCCAGATTTAAAGCTCTGATCTGCTTGACTCTAGGGTGGCTCTGTCCCATATAGCCGCCACCAGCCCCTTGTGGCTCTTGAAATGTGGCTGGTCCAAATTGAGATATGCCCTAAGTGTAAAAATACACACTGGATTTCAAAGAATTAGTATGGGGGAAAAAAAGGAATGTAAGCGATCTCATTAATAACTATTCATTACATGTTGAAATGAGAATAGAGATAGAGTACATTACTGGAATTCATTTAACCTGTTTTCTTTTACTTTTAAAAAATGTGGCTATTAGGAAACGTAAAATAATGTGTGAGGCTTGCATGCTAGCCCTTTCGGACAGCAATGGCCCAGAGCCTGTGCCCCCTCAGAGCCTCTCCTTGAGTCGAATCTTCCCAGGGGTGGGGGGCCTACCAATTCGGGGAGACAGTAACTCCTGTGTTTTGACAGGATTTGCAAGTTCCTTTGGAAGAAGATCCTGGAATGCTGTGTTTTGCCCTGAACACGCCCGAAACTCTACTCAGCATCCAGGGCTTTCTGCATATGCAGGGACCCCCAGTTTTCCTTAAGAAGGAGATGAGGAAGGCGTTGGACCACCTGGCTGGCCCAGTGGGTCCTAGCTGGGCCAAAGTGAGTACTTAGCAAATATTTACTGCATGAACAGAGAGGACAATGAAAAGCCACATTTGCAAAGAATCACTCCACCATTGTGTAACTCCACCAGCTTGTGAGCTGGCCCCCTGGGACTGTTCCATGGATCCAAAGTCATCTCCCTTGGGGAGCAGATGGAACCAGAACCCACTCGCCATCTCCCTTAGGGGCTCTGGCCTCCCAGTGGTCTTACCTTATAGTAATTGTTGTTGTAGAAGCAATTGCAGGAAGAGGGATGGATGCAGCGGGACTCATGAAACAAAAAGCCAGAATTGCAGACACAGCCGGGTTTGCAGAGGGGCCCACAGTTGGGCTTGGGTCTCTCGCAGGATGCTGGGCAGGCGCAGGGCTCGAAGTGGGCATTTGGGGGGCACCTTGCTAAGGGGAGAACGGCCTGCGTCAAGCCTTCACTCTAGTGCTTTTCTCAGGGAGATTTCCTGTCTCCTCTACCCCCACCCTCAAGTTCTCTAAGAAGGAGGTCCCTATGATTCAGCCATAAAAAGGAATGAAGATCTCACACGTGGATGAACTTGAAGTTCTAGCACATGGACAAACCTTTGAAACGTGATGCTGAGTGCAAGGAGCCAGTCACAAAAGAGCACATGTTACATCACTCTATGTGTGTGCAATGTCCAGAACAGGCAAATTGACAGAGACAGAACATAGATTAGGGGTTGCCAGAGGATGGGGTACAGTGGGGGTTGGGGAGAAGGTGGAGTGACTGCTAATGGGTAGGGGGTTTCTTCGGGGCTGATAAAAATGTTCTGGATTTAGAAACTGATGTTTGCACAATCTTGTGGATATACTAAAACCACTGAATTATACACCTTAGAAGAATGGATTTTATGGTATATGAATTATATATCTATTTAAAAAAAGGATGTTGTAAGCCTAGTACTTGGCTCCCAACAACCTCCACCCACCTACGCCCTGTTTCCCTCTTGGTCAGGATGGTCCTCATTTTTTCTAAAGTTACCATGTCCCGTTCATCTCTCCTCTAAGATTGCAGTTTTCTATTAGACGCATCCATTTATCTAATTCTCATTCCTATTCACAGTCTCTTACTTTCTGCTGTTTGTCCAACACTCCATCACCTACCTGGAGTACGTCCAGGGGTTGTAGTGGTCATGGAGGTATTTGGAGTAGTTGTAGGAGGCATCACCAAGACTGTTGGCCCAATTGGTACAAGTGTTGGGCTGGGCTGGCGTGTCGTAGGAGCTGTGTGCCTTTCAGTGGGGACGGTAGATTTTTCTGTGGGGATGGTGAGTTTTTCTGTGGGGATGGTGGTCTTTTCAGTGGGGACGGTGGGTTTTTCTGTGGGGATGGTGGTCTTTTCAGTGGGGACGGTGAGTTTTTCTGTGGGGACGGTGGGTTTTTCTGTGGGGATGGTGGGTTTTTCAGTGGGGACAGTGGGTTTTTCTGTGGGGATGGTGGTCTTTTCAGTGGGGATGGTAGGTTTTTCTGTGGGGATGGTGGTCTTTTCAGTAGGGACAGTGGGTTTTTCTGTGGGGATGGTAGGCCTTTTAGTGAGGACAGTGGGTTTTTCTGTGGGCATGGTGGTTTTTTCAGTGGGGATGGTGGGTCTTTCTGTGAGGATGGTAGTTTTTTCTGTAGGGACAGTGGGCTTTTCTGTGGGGATGGTGGGCCTTTTAGTGGGGACAGCGGGTTTTTTTGTGGAGATGGTGGTCTTTTCAGTGGGGATGGTAGGCCTTTCAGTGGGGACGGTGGGTTTTCCTGTGGGGACAGTCGGCCTTTCAGTGGGGATGGTGGGTTTTGCTGTTGGGATGGTGGGTTTTGCTGTTGGGATGGTGAGTTTTTCTGTAGGGATGGTGGGTTTTTCTGTGGGGATGGTGGGTTTTTCTGTGGGGATGGTGGGTTTTGCTGTGGGGACAGTGGACCTTTCAGTGGGGATTGTGGGTTTTGTTGTTGGGACGGTGAGTTTTTCTGTAGGGATGGTGGGTTTTTCGGTGGGGATGGTAGGTTTTGCTGTGGGGACAGTGAATTTTTCAGTAGGGACAGTGGACCTTTCAGTGGGGATGGTGGGTATTTCTGTGGGGATGGTGGGTTTTTCCGTAGGGTTGATGGGTTTTTCCGTAGGGATGACAGGTTTTTCCATGGGAATCGTGGGTTTTTCTGTCGGAATGGTGGTCTTTTCAGTAGGGATGGTGGGTTTTTCTGTGGGGACTATAGGTCTTTCTGTGGTAACAGTAGTCTTTTCAGTGGGGACCATGGGTTTTTCAATGTGGACAGTGGACTTTTCTGTGGGGATGGTGGGTTTTTCTATGGGGATGGTGGTTCTCTCAGTGTGGACTGTGGGTTTTTCTGCAGGGATAGTAGGCTTTTCTGTGGAAATGGTGGCCCTTTCAGTGGGCATGGTGGGTTTTTCTGTGGGGATGGTGGGCCTTTCAGTGTCAATGTTGGTCCTTTCAGTGTCGATGGTGGTCCTTCCTGTGTGGACAGTGGGCTTTTCTGTGGAGATAGTGGGCTCTTCAAGGGGTACAGCAGTCTCTTCAATTGGGACAACAGACTCTTCAGTAGAGTCAGTGGATTCTTCAGTGGGGATGGTAGACTCTTCAGTGAAGACAGTGGGCTCTTCGGGAGGGAGAGTGGTCTCTTCAGGGGGGACAGTGGTCTCTTCAGGAGGCACGGTGTTCTCTTCAGAGGGGACAGTGGTCTCTTCAGTGTGGAAAGTGGGTTTTTCAGTGGGAATAGTGGGCTTTTCTGTGGGAACTTTGGGCTTTTCTGTGGGGATGGTGGGCTTTTGAGTGGGAATGGTGAGTTTTTCTGTGGGGAAGGTGGATTTTTCTGGGGGAAAGGTGGATCTTTCTGGGGAGGCAGTGGACATTTCTGAGGGGACTACGAGCTTTTTTGTGGAGACAGTGGCTATTTCACTGGGGACAGTGGGTTTTTCTGTGGGGGTTATAGGTTTTTCTGTGAGAGCCATGGGTTTTTCTGTGGGGACAGTGGTTATTTCACTGGGGACAGTGTGTTTTTCTTTGGGGACCATGGGTCTTTCTGTGGGGACAGTGGTTATTTCACTGGGGACAGTGAGTTTTTCTGGGGGGGCCATGGGTCTTTCTGTGGGGACAGTGGCTATTTCACTGGGGACAGTGTGTTTTTCTGTGGGAGCCATGGGTTTTTCTGTGGGGGCCATAGACTTTTCTGTGGGAGTCATAGGTTTTCCTGTGGAGACAGGGGTTTCAGAAGGGCCAGGGAGGGAAACTGGAGATTTGGAAGGAAGCTCTGTTGGCACTGTTCCTGCAAAGAAAAACAAAGAAACAAACAAATCCTGGAGTTCAGTCAAAATCATACCATCACCTTCTTCACTCACTTCGAGTTGGAGTGGGTAGGCTCAAAGAGTAACTTACACCTCTCCCACTTCCAACCCCAACCTTCACTCACTTAACAAACACTCAACAAACACTGCTCCTAATACACGTCAGACATTGTGCCAGATACGGGAAACACAACATGAACAGGATGTTGGTACTCCCTTCAGGATCGCCGTCCACTAGGTAAGGGCTTGTGGATCCAGCCACAGAAATTCACAGCATCAGTCACATTCACTCAAGCAAGCACTCTGGTAAGACCGGGAAGGTAGAGGTGGGCAGAACATGGAACACAAAGTTGCGTGAAAACTCAAGCATGACCGAGAACTGGATTCTCAGCAGCCCCAGAGATGGTCATCTCAGAACACAGCCCCCTTTCTGGGGCCCTGGACTTTGTCTTACCTCGACAAGTCCCGTGATTGATCAAGATAAAACCCACAGCAACGACAAAGGCAGTGTTGGGACCCCTGATGGCCTCCAGGATCAGCTGAAGGTAACGAGGGACAGAGAAGAGAGAAATGCAAGTGAATCCCCGGCAGGTCAGGGACTCTCCTGGTCAGTCTGTCCTCTGCCAAAAGGCCACCTTGTTCTAGCCTCAACAGTCCCACTCTGCCCCCGCTCCTTTTCAGGAGCCAGGTATCCCTCTCGGGGACACCAAGTTCACCTCTGCTCTCTTTCCAGTGGCCCATCTTCTCAGCCCTGGTTGTACCCAAACATTATGTCCCCCCGTCACCACGTTCCACACAGACGCTGACAGGGCGCTCTCCCTCTCACCTGCATGGGCTGTTGGTGCCCCAAAGGGATGGTGACAGAGGTGTTCAGCCAGTCGGGACTCTGAGACCCAACGCGGTGCCAGAGAGTAGATGGGGCACTGCCCGCAGGACTCTCCAGCAGGAGACTGAGCATAGTACCCTCTCCGAGGCCATACATGTGGTAGGGAAACTCCACACAGATCGCACCCGGGGCACAGAAGGGCCGGCTCACCAGTCTGAAAGACTGGCCCGCCTCAGAGAACTTGTCGGCCTCGATGTAAATATAGCGACCTTCCAGGCGAAAAAGAAGGGAATCGAAAGAAGGACAAGATGACAAACCTCCACAGGACAGCCCAGTGTTGTTTTCTCTCACAACACCGTGCTTTCCAAAGAGGGTCTGATGCAAACACGAAAACTCCCTACATTGTAGCAGGGTTGGGTTTTTTTGTTTTGTTTTGTTTTTTTCCCTGCTTGTTTTGGACTTCTAACTGAAGAAGGCAGGATCAGAAAGAAAGGGAAAACCAAGCCAGCAGCCCAGACTCCTTTGCTGACTGCATCAGTAAATGTCTTGACTGAAAATGAGAGTGTGGATTTTGAAGCCTTGGGCTCAGCGAAGTGAGATGCCTGCATTTTCGGGGGGGGGGGTTCAGTGACCCCCACAGCCAAGAGAATCTTCAACTCACTCTACTTCTGTCATCTCCACAGCTTTGGCCCCATGGCAGCTTCCCAGGAAACACCTGCTGGCTGATCTTCACCACCTACAATATCTTCTTCCATCAATCCAGCCAACCCCCCAGCTGGGAGAAAACCCAGTAATTTGTTGGCTTGAGGGGTCCTAAATCTCCTCACCTTCAAAAGCGCCTGCACCCTGGATATGCATGTTTTTATTTCCCCGGGTCCAGTGTCCGCCATCCCCTAATGCCTGGGCCCAGTCACAGAAGGGATGGGCATCATCTTCAAAGTCACACTGAGGAAAGCTCTCTAGGGGGTCAAAATGGGAGATGTGAGCAACGTGGGCCATGCTCTCTATTCCTCACCACGCCCCGTCCTGCCCCCAGTTCTGAGCCATCTGGTCCTCCCAGGGCCTTGTTCTCACCCCCACAGGGAGCAGTGCTGATTGCATCCACTGCCACAGCTGGCTCTGGGGTCTCTCCAAACACACCCACCAAGGTGAACTGAAGAGAGAGAGAAAGGGGGCTGGGAGTGAAAAACCAGCCCAAAAGCCCCAACCCTCCCCCCATCTAATTTTATTCTATTCAGGAACCCAGGCACCCTGCTCCCAGGGCCCAGACCCTCAATCCATTTCAATACCAGAGGTGCCTACCATGTGCAAGGAATCCTGACCTCTTTGCTCGTCTGTACCTGAATCTGTCCCTGGCCTGTGTAATTGACAGAAACAGGCTGCCAGGTGGGTCCGGGTTGTCCTGAGAAGAGAGTGTGTTTCCGGATGCTGCCTGCGATGGAAGGAATCCGAGAGATAACTGACTTATTAAGGGGACTGAAAAATGACTTCAAACCTATACTCAGGGGCGCCTGGGTGGCTCAGTTGGTTAAGCGACTGCCTTCAGCTCAGGTCAAGTCCCGCATCAGGCTCCCCCTGCTCTGCGGGGGGCCTGCTTCTCCCTCTGCCTCTGCCTTCCACTCCCCCTGCTTGTGCTCTCTCTCTCTCTGTCAAATAAATAAATAAAATCTTAAACAAAAACAAAAACAAAAACACACCTATACTCAGAAGGGTGAGTAGCCAAGAGAAAACTTGGGAGTGTATTCCTCTCTCCCAAATGCAAACACAACCTTCTCTCTCACTCTCCTGGCACTGGTATCTGTTGTTCCAGAAGCGGGCACTCTCCTGGCTCCCTGATTCCACTCCATGGAGTAACCTTGCATATATCCTAGATTTCCCTAGACCCTGAGGGATGCCCCATAGTTTCCTGTCAACCTAACCCTGGGAGATGAGCCTCAGGTCCGTGTAAAGCCAGCGACTGCCAATCTTACCCAAGACGGAAGCATAGACGGTGAGGGCTGCACCAGGTGACTGTCCATGGAGGATGTAGTGGAAGGACAGGCTCAGACAGCCAGAGGAATGGCTCAGGGGGCTCAGGAGGACAGATTTCTGCCCTGGTTTTGCATTCTTGGGGTCCAGGAGCATGTAGAAGCCACCTACCAAGTAAAAGGCCAGTAAGGTGGGGTGGCTGAAATTGAGGGAGTCTGGCACAGGGATAGGGCCCTGTGCCGGCAGGGGTCCTGGGCCTGGGAAGCCCCAACAGCTGCCTAGGATCAGCCAGCGCTCAGGTGGGCCTACATCTGGCCGAGGCCTTCGAGCCTTCCAGAAATGCTTGGCAAGAGCGGTAAGGACGCAGGCACTGCCTTATGAAATGCAGCATCCTCTCAGAAGCAGCAGCCAGAACCCTGCCCTTTGGGTTCTGATGCTTTAGGTCCCCGAGAGTCATGCCCTCTTCCTTTTCTTGACCCACTGGGTATAGTTGATTCACACAGACTAGCGAGAGAGGGCCGGTCCAAGGCCTAGAACCCAGCATCTCTCCACCCTACCGACCCCAGCAGCTCAGGCAGCCAATCAGCTTGGACCTCGCTCCGTGACGCAACTGGTAGCCGGGGGAGGAGAATAAGGCTGCGCAGGCGTGCTGGTCCCTGATTCCCACGCGCTCCTGCTGGGTGAGCAAGCTCGCGCCCGGCCTGGAAAGGCCGGCTTCGGGAAGGCAGAAAAGAGGGTTTG
>NC_138373.1:6756569-6774610 GCF_054177405.1 Leptonychotes weddellii | reverse complement strand
AGGGAAAAAGCATGAGAGAGAGAATTAAAACAACAGCCAACATTTACTGGGCTTGGCCTGGGGTGCTAATGCTGCGGGGCGGGGTGATGCAGAGATGGGCTGGCCCCGCCCTGCTTTCCAGGGCGTCTGAGTGAAGGGGAGGGGTGGTTCTCCAGGTCTTTCTAGAAGGCAGACCTCAGGCAGCGGGAAAGAGCCCTGGAAGGAGAGCATGCCGTTGGAGTGAGCCGAAAGGGCTTATGAGCGGTGCGGGGAAGATGGAGGGGAAGAGAGAAGAACAGGAAAACGAAGGGGGATGATTGAGAATGGAGAAATGCAAAGGGACGGAGAACAAAGAAGTGGGAACTTAGAAAAGAAATTAGGGAGCGTGGGTTAGGGTTAGTTTGTGGGACGGTAGGGGGGGAAGCTGAGTGTGTGGAGTTTGCTTTCTGCTGAGTAACTTGAGCTGACAGAGTTTTGAGATTGCTGGGGTTCACCCCAGGCCATCTCAGGGCAGTTACCGTTAGGCAAACATCGTAAAGTCCTGCAGAGGTCACTAGAAGCCCAAAAAGGCAAAGGATGGAAATACGGCCATTACTCACTACCAGGGCTAGAGAAATCATCCTCAGGCCCCACGTTCGGCACCCCGGATGACCCCTTCTTCTGGACCCACTTGGCCCCAGAGGCTGTTGGGATCCAGCTCCAGCCACAGAGATCATTTGGAACGTCGAAGCTGCACATCTGCATCATGCAGACTGAGGGGGAGAAGAGGGGGGAGGATTTAGCTTTTTCTAGGAGGATGCAGCTCCAAAAAGCATGCCTCAGCCTGGGGTCAGAATTCTGAGTCCCAGTCTGTGTCCTACTGTCAGCCATGGTGGGCTTTTGAAGCAGATACAGTCCCAGCCCTTAGCAGTTCATTCCTGGGACAGATTATTTAAGCTGCCTGTTAGTTTCCTCATCTATAACTGGGAACAACAGTACCCGCCTGCCATAAGTTAGATCATATGTGGAGAGCAACTAGCGTAATCCCGTGCTCAGTAAGTGTTAGTTCCTTGCACTCAGGTTCTGGAATTTTCCTTCACTTGAATTTGCTCCCATTGAGTCTCTAATGTCAGCTTAGAGGGCTGATCCTGGGTGAATCTGGGGCAATAACTAGGGTGACCAGACATCCAGTTTGGGCCAGGAACTGAGGATTTCCTGAGATACAGGATCTTCAGTGCAAAAAGAGGGAGAGCCCAGGGCAAACTGGAATGGTTGGTCACTCTAGAAAAGGTATTACCACAGGGCTCCTGGGTGGCTCAGTTGGTTAAGCGACTGCCTTCGGCTCAGGTCATGATCCTGGAGTCCCTGGATCGAGTCCCGCATCGGGCTCCCTGCTCGGCAGGGAGTCTGCTTCTCCCTCTGACCCTCCTCCCTCTCATGCTCTCTGTCTCAAATAAATAAATAAAATCTTTAAAAAAAAAAAAAGAAAAGAAAAGGTATTACCACAACCCTGTTAAAAGAGAACCTCTCTTTAGGTGTGGCTGCTTCAGGATTCAAAGATGTGAGATGTGGAGGCAGAGGGAAGCAAGTAGCCCCAACTCTGGGAGAAAGCAGGACCATGGTCCCTGAGCTACTTCTGCCACCCTGGGTAGCTGGTGGAGGCAGAGAGGAAGAGGAAGAGGGACAGGGGCTTACTGCGATTGCAGGAGCCCCGATGGATAGAGATGGCATCCAGAGAGATGTCCAGGTAAGCCGTGCTGCCCCTCACTCCTTCAAACACCACCTGTGGGAGAAAGCAGGAGACCACCCACCCTGTAAGGTCCTTTGCCTCGGTTCCCAGTTTTCCTGCCTGAATTCAGATGGCCCAGCCCCGCACCCCCTCCTTGCTCCAGCCCCTCCTGCCCACCCCCCACACACCCAGGTTTCCCCCCCTGGGGCCCAAGGCTCTGCCCTCAGCCTCACCTGCCTGGGCAGGACAAGCCCCATAGGCACGGTGACAGCAGTGGGCATCCAGGAGGGGCTCTGGGTGTTAATATGCTTCCAGAGCAGGCTGGGGTGCTTTTTCTTGGTATCCCTGAGCAGTAGCAGTCTGAGCTGGGCGCCCCACGACAGCCCAAACATGTGGTAGGCGAAGTGCACGCAGAGGGGGCCTTGCTCCCATATGGGGGGGCTGCGTAGGCAGGCCACCCCGCCCCGGTGGAAGGTGCTTGAGTTCATGTGCAGGTAGTAGCCCTCTGGGGGAGGCAGAGCCCAGGATGGCAAGGGGGCCCTGCCACCCCCGTCCAGAGTCCAGGCACCCCCTTCCAGCTGCCTCCCTTCTCCCTGCGCCCAGGTCTGCCCGAGTCCAGCTCCCAGCTGTCTCCCTAAACCTTAGGCTTCCTCACCTCCATTAGGGTACCCGCCGGGGGGACCGGTGCTGCCGGTGGGGGAAGGCCCACTGGCTCGAATCCAGTCCCCGTCATCTGTGGACACTTGGGTCCAGTCACAGAGGGGTTTGGCGTCATCCTCAAAGTCACACTGGGTGAGAATAGCTGGGAAGAAAGGGCTGCTCTGAGGCCAGGATGGGGGAGAGGGCCAAACTGGGGGTTGGGGGTTGCCCGGGTTGCTAAGTGCAGAGAAGGCGACCACTAGGAGATTTAGGGTCCAGAGCAGAGCTTCTTAAAAGAGAATTCGAGAAATAAGAATCTCTTAGAGGAAATTCAGGGTGGGGGTCAGGGCAGAATGACTTCTGGGACAGGGGTCCCAAACTGAGGTGCCAGGGGCTGGATTCAGCCGGGGGGACAGGCTTTGTCTGGGTGCATACGTTTTGTTGTCAATTTGAACGTGACTGTCCCAGGTAGGGCTTGGCCTCTACTCCTCCATGTTTCCTCCACCCTCTAACATTCACTACATGTCTGTGCCATCACTCAGCCCCGAGGGCACTGGAGGTGGTCACCCCTGGGGGCAGGAGAGAGATCTGAACGGTGCTGGTTTCCAACTCACAGTTATCCCTAGAGCTGCGAGCAACTGCCTTCCAGTCCGGAGGCTTCTCTTTCCTTGGGGTTGGTTTGGAGAAAGAAAAAAGAAAAAAAAAAAGGGAATACTTGTCATTATCAAGAATCATAAACCTCGATGAGCGTGAGCTTTCTGAGCGGTCATTCATGGAAGACTTCCTTTTGTGTTTGCCAAATCGTACCAAAGTGTAGGCAGTGAACGTGTATTTACTTGTCTTCTTTAAGGTTTTCAAAAGGCCACCCAGCCTCCTCATGTTAAATTCTCATCTATCTCCTAAAAAAAAGAAAAAGCATCTCCCCTCCGAGCTCCTCCCGTCCCCACGGGTTCCCTTGGCACCTCTGTGCCTGAGGTAGCATGAGTGGTAGAACCTCGCTCAAGGAGGAACCAGTTCCTGTGTACGGAGATTCTAGAGCCGTACGTAAGTGTTGGCACCTGGGGAAGCTCCTTCCTTCGGGCTGAGAGTGGGGATTCTGTGGGTCCCATGCTGCCCGGTGGGTGGCAGGTGGTCCTGCCTCAGCTACAGGCCACTGAACATATAGATGAGTTACAGAGGGATGGCCCCTCCGAACCCTCCGAACCCCACAGAGAAGCCAGCTTCCCCTCCCCAGGTGGCGTGGGCCAAACCCAACAGTGCTCCCCTTTACTTGTTCAAGTTCTACTTGCTCAAATCCCCCCAAACAAGCTCCAGGACACCAAGCCATCCATCATGTCTCGCTGCCTCTACTTGAAGTCTCCTTTCTGCTGAATTTGCCCTGGGTTCGGCCCATTTTCTGAGAGCCCCACCTCTCTCTCTTCTCTGTCTCCCCAGCTCCGTGCCTCCTCCCTCTCTATCACGTCTGGGCTCTGTCCCGTTCCCGCTGAGCTGCTCACACCCCTCAGTTCCAGGCTCTGGGGCTGCAGGGTGCCCCCCACCATTCCTGTTCATCATCCTCTTCCTCCCCAGGGCTGTGCCCTTCGTGGTTACCCTGCTTGCCCCCTCCAGCTTTGCCCCTCGCTCTCCCTTGGAGCCACCCCTAATCACCCCCTGAGCCCAGCTTACCAGACAGGGGCAGGCATGTGGCCCCGGCCCCAGGCAGCCCCCACCAGCAGCACCAGAGTCCAGACTGGAGGAGCCATGCGGGACCTCAGAGGCGGCTCTCAGGGGAGAGGGGAAGGCACAGTAAGCCCAGACCACTTTATCCACCCCTGACCCCCCTCGCTTGACAGCTTTCAGAGGATGCCATGAAAACCAGACAGAGAACACGGGAGCACTCTGGGAAATGGAAACTACAAGGGTAGAAATGTAAAATCCAATGAAGAGAAATGAAATGAGAGCAGGAGAGAAGGAAAGCAAGAAAGACAAGAGAAAGACACTCGGAGAATCCGTCCGGGAAGTCTAACATCCAACCAAAAAAGTTCAAAATAGAAAGAACCAAGGAGAAGAAATGGCTTAAGAGAAACCACACAAGAAGACTTCCCGGGACTGAGATACAAGTCTCTTGATTAGAAGGGGTCTCGTATGATGAATGCAAGGACACCCACGGAAGGCATCTCATGAGATTCGAGAGTAGCAGGGGGCAAGAGAAGACCCTAACCACTTTCAGATAGAAAAAAGCAAGTCACATACTAAGGATCAGGAAGCAGCATGGCGTCAGGCTTTTCAATAGCAACCATGGGTTCTAAGAGGCCGTGGAACATTGTCTGCAGAATTCCAACAGAAAATCATTTCAAACCTAAAATTCTGTAGCTGGCAACAGTGGCATAAACGACTGGCCAGTCAAATAAGGTGGGACTGGAAACGCTTAATGGCAAAGAATAGAAAAACACAAGTCCCAGAGTGCCAGACAAGCCACCAGCCAGTAGACATCAGAAAAGATGTTCTGCTTCACTTGGGCTAAGGAAAATGCTAATCACAACTACAACTGTCATGGTGACCACCGTTTGAGAGACTGAAAGCATTGCGTGTTGGCCAGGATGTAGGTAGACATACTCAAACACACTGACGCTAAGACTGTAGGGTGGGAAAAACTTCTTGGAAGGTGATGAGACAGTGACTCTCAAACTTTCTAGCGTGCATGGTTTTGACCCCGCCTTACCTAATTTCTAGGAATCTCCCCACAGAAATCCGTGTGTATTTGCCCAAATCTGGGCACACCTTAAAGATGATCACTGTGGCATGGGTTATAATAGGAAAAAAAAAATCGAGATTACTTAAATGTTTACCAGCAGATAGGCAGTTGGATCATAGTCAAGGAATATTTTTCATATGAAGGAATATTATGGAGGTATTAAAAAGAATGGCGCTCCTCCAAAAATTAAAAATAGGCTTACCATAGGGTCCGGCAATTCCACTTCTGGGTGTGTAGACCCAAAAGAATTGAAAGCAAAGACTTGAAGAGATACCTGGATACCCAGGTTGATAGTGGTAGTATTCACCATTGCCAGAAGGTGAGAGCAACCCAAGAGTCCACAAAACAAACAAAATATGGTGTATTCATACAATGGGATATCATTCCGTCTTTGAAGTGAAGGAAATTCTCACACATGCTACAACCTGGAGGACACAAGCTGAGTGAAACAAGCCTGACACAGAAGGACAAATATAGGATTCCACTCATCCAAGGTACCTACAGCAGTCAAACTCACGGAGACGAGAAGTAGAACGGTGTTTGCCGGGAATAGGGAGTTAGCGCTTAATTGGGACAGAATTTCAGTTTGGGGAGATGAAAAGGTTCCGTGGATGGCCTGTGGTGATGGTTGCACAATGTGAATGTACTTAATGACACTGAACGGAACACTTAAAAATGGTTAAGACGAGGGGCGCCTGGCCAGTTCAGTGGGAAGAGCACAAGACTCTTGATCTTGGGGTCGTGAGTTTGACCCCATGTTGGGGATAGAGATTACTTAAATAAGAAGATTTTAAGATTTAAAAATGGTTAAGAAGATAAATTTTATGTTATGAGTCCATTTCCACAGTTAAAAAAAATAATTTCAAAAATATCACTTGACGTTCTAACACTGTTTGTTAAAGTTCATTCCTGACTTGAAGAAAAGTATGATGGTAGATGGTAGATCAGTATGTTCTGATAGTGGAAAGAGGACCTGCATATGTTATTAAATGAAAGAGCCCAAAGAGTCCAGAACACAGACAACAGGAGGGACAAGCCAGCTCTGTGAAGGGAGGGAGTGGGGAGGGGACCTCACTGAGGCATGTTTAGCGGCCTCTGTTTTTTGTTTGTTTTTTTAAAGATTTTATTTATATATTTGACAGAGAGAGAGAAAGAGAGAGAGAGGAGGAATGAGCAGGGGGAGCAGCAGAGGGAGAGGGAGAAGCAGGCTCCCTGCTGAGCAGGGAGCCCGACACAGGGCTCGAACTCAGGACCTTGGGATCATGACCTGAGCCGAAGGCAGACGCTCAACCGACTGAGCCACCCAGGCACCCCTGAAGATTTTATTTTTAAGTAATCTCTACACCCAAGGTGGGACTCAAACTCATAACCCTAAGATCAAGGGTCACAGGCTCCTAAGCCAGCCAGGAGCCCATAGCAGCCTCTGTTTTGTCTGTGAAATAGGAGGGGAGTGGAGAAGGCTCTGGTGGCAAGCAGGCCACAGCAGTACCCCTCTCGGGGGGGCTCCATGCCAGTCCTGCCCACAGCCAACTCACCCCTACCTTCCAGCTTGCACTCATGCCAGCCGCCCTCCTCTGGCCCAGGCCTTCCTTCCCACCTTGCCCCAGCACACTTTACAATCATCAGGGCTTCTCTCCACACACAGCCCTCTGAGGGGCTGACCGGTGGCTGGGCAGATAAACACTTTGGTAGAGAGTGTGTGGAGGGGGTCCCTGCCCCAGGTCACTGGAGACAGGAAGGGAAGGCTTTTGGAAAGGGGTGACACTTGAGAGGCTTTCTAAACCACAAAGACATGGTAATGAGGCAAAGAAGTTGGGAGAGCACATCCAGGAAGAGAGAATGTTCCAGGCTTAGAGGGAGAATGACATTTTTGAAGAATGGTCTGGTGGGGGGGGGAGGGGAGGGCGCCTGGGTGGCTCAGTTGGCTAAGCATCTGACTCTTTTTTTTTTTTTAAAGATTTTATTTATTTGAGACAGAGAGAATGAGAGACAGAGAGCATGAGAGGGAGAAGGGTCAGAGGGAGAAGCAGACCCCCCGCCGAGCAGGGAGCCCGATGCGGGACTCGATCCCGGGACTCCAGGATCCTGACCCGAGCCGAAGGCAGTCGCTTAACCAACTGAGCCACGCAGGCGCCCCTAAGCATCTGACTCTTGATTTCAGCTCAGGTCCTGATCTCTGCGTCTTGAGATCAAGCCCTGCATGGGGCTCAGAGCTCAATGTGGAGTCTGCTTGAGACTCTCTGTCCCTCTCCCTCTATCCCTCTTGCACCCTGCCCAGCCCATGCACACACGCACGCATGCACACACACACCCGTGCTCTCTCTAAATAAATAAATAAAATCTTAAAAAAAAAAAAAAAAAAGGAATGGCCTGTGTGTGTGTGTGTGTGTGTGTGTGTGTGTAACACTGGGAGGAGGCAAGGGCTCTGTCTTGGAGAACCTTTGAGGAGCCACCAAAAGTTTTTAAACAACCAGGGTGACTTGATCTGACTGGCAGCTCGGGCAGCCTGGGCAGCTGTGGACCAAAGGGGACCTGGCTGGAGTTGGAGAGACAGGAGACGAGGCTGTCAAGGGTGAGAGAGGGTGGTGTAGTTGGACGCTAACATTGAGATGGCAGGAGTGCGGACATGAGTGGATCGAGAACTTTCCGGGAGCCAGAAACAGCCGTTCTTGCGGGCTAACCTCACTGAACCTCATGTCCTCCTCACTGCAAAATTGTTGTCCTCATTTTCCAGGTGTAGAAACTGAGCTCCGGAGAAATGAATCCTGTCCAGATTTCCATATCCCAGCACACCCAGGTGTTCCTAGAAACCTTCAGTTTCCCTCCCTTCACCTTGGCAGGCCCCTACTCTGTGCCATCAAATCTATGCCCAGGGCACCGGGCCTTTGCCCCTGGCAAGTGATGGTGCCGGGGGCAGCCATTCTAACGAGCTGTCAGGGAGGGGCCAGCAGGGTCGTGCACCGGGCATTGAAGACGGAAGTCCCAAACCCCCTCACAGTCCCGGGGACTCCTGCTCAAATGAGCACCAATAGGGCCACGGAGGGGTCAGACCTGGGAAGAGAGATCCTCTGCCTCTTGACATCAGAGCGGGACATGTAAAGGATGCCCAGCCCCAACCCTGATCGACCCTTCCTCCATACCAGGTTAGGAGAGTAATCAAAAGAGGGAAAGAGCCAGGAAATGGTTAACCCAGGGAAGAGCCACCAAAGCCAATTGATCCACAGCCCCTCCTAGTTGGGCAATAAGTCCTCTGAGGGCTGCTTCCGCTGACCTCTCTTTGGCGCCACGGACAGTCCCAGCTTTCAACCTGTCTGGGGCGGGGGTTGGTGCGCAAGGCAGGACAGGACAGGATGGCGGCGTGGAAAGGCACCACTGGGCTCTGCATTCTGAGGGGTGGGGAATGTGTGAGGCCCCAGAGGGTTTATCACTTGTGAAGCCTAGCAGCTGCAGGCATAAGTGTGAGGGACCCCGGCATGTGGAATAAAAACCCCCGGAAGGGCTCCAGAGAAGTTACGCCAGTCCTGGCTTCGCTATGTTTCCTTGGACACTTCACTCACCCTCTCCGGGCCTTAGTTTGCTCTTCTGCAAAATGGAGAGACTAGCACAGCTAAGTTTTTTTTTTAAAGCGGAAATTGTGTGCGGGTCATGTAATTCTTTTTACTAATCAATTTTTAAAACTCAAGAAGCGAGAGTTCATGGACATTTGGGCGTGACTCACATAAGTTGGGAAACCATACTACTGTCTGCTTTTCTGTTGCCAATTATCTTTCATAATGTCATTTTATGATGGAATTTTAGAGGAATTAGCCTCGACCAGCTGGAAAAAATGTAGTTAACATTCAGCTTAGATTCCAATGTCTGAGAGGCCCCATTTAGCTAATTCAAATCCAGCAACACTCGTCTGCTATGATGATAAGAGGATTCTGAGTAGTTCCAGGAAAATCTTAGGTGACCTGTGGGCTGGGGTCAGGCAGGTGCATTTGGTCAACCTGATGCTCAGGCCCAGGGCGGGGGTTTGGGCCAATAGGCAGCAGTCAGGGTGGGAGCTGGGGTTGCAGGAGGTGGCTGAGTTGGCCCCGAGTGCTAGGAGACTTGGGTGGTGGGGAGTATAGGAGGGAAAAAAGCAGGAGACCAAGGTAGGAGATGATGTGGGGAGGAGATTTTTTTTCTTTTTAAGATTTATTTATTTATTTATTTATTTATTTATTTGAGGAGGGGCAGAGGGAAAGAATCTCAAGCAGACTTTCTGCTGAACGAGGGTTTTGATCCCATGACCCATGAGATCATAACCTGAGCCAAAACCAAGAGTCATACACTCAACCGACTAAGCCAGCCAGACGCCCCTTGGGGAGGAGTTGATACTGAGATGGATGGGCCTCCTTCTTCCTCCCCTCCAGCCACTCCCTCTACTCTCCTTTCCCTCTGATCCCTGCTTCTGCTAGAAGAGGGAACAGAAGTCAGAGAGCCTGGCTCCCGGTCCTTATCTTCCTCAGTGTCTTACGGCCTGGGCAAGGCCCATAATCTCTCTGGGTCTCAGTTTCTTCCTCTGCAAAAGGAAGATCCTCTACCTTCTCTGCCCTCCTCATGCAGTTAGGAGAATAAATAAGAAAATGCCCAGGAAAGCACCTCAGAAATCACAAAGCGCTCTACAAACAGAAGACATCTCCATTAAACAATTATGTAACCTGCTGACTCAGAACTGGGCCGCCCTGGCTCCTGTCCTGCCAGGAAGTTAGAAGAGCTGGCTCCGCCATTTACCTGGTGGAACTTGGTTATATTTTTCCCCGTCTGGCAAATGGGGATGATACCTGATGATACCTAAGGGCCCCCTGTTTCATGGACTTGTGGTGAGAATCGCAGCAGATCATGTAGGCACCAGAGTTTAGTATGTTGTGGATCATCATAATAATAGTACAGAAGAAAGTTCACATTCCCAGCCCGCACTTGAAGACCCTCTGAAATCTGACAACACCCTCCTTGTGTATGTGTGTCTCTTTGCAGGGACGTGGGCCCTCACCAGGTCCTTCCCGTCCCGGGCCTGTCCACACTCAGTCACATACCAAGCTGGCTATACCCTTAATGAGCTCGTGTCTTTTTGCCTCCAGGGGAATCCCAGGAGGACCCTGGGCTGCGAGAGGCATAGACTGTCACTTCATGTTTTCCTAGCACTTGATGCAAAAGTTGCCACATAGTAGGCACTCCGTAAATGTGGAATAAATGAGTTATGTTTTTAATGTTTTAACATACTGGCCCGGGGTCATACAGTTCAGGTTCCACTAACTTTTTTTTTTTTTTTTTTGTAATAGAAAGCAGTAAGCAGTCTGAAGAGAAGTCAAGGAATAAGGTAGGTGACCCTGACTTGTGGGGAAAAAAAGATCCAGGTACTGGATGGGCCTGGGGATGTCTGGGTGGCACATCAGGCTAAGGTGTGCTTGGGGGTTATGAGTCCTAAACCTTGTGTTCGGGTCCTAGCTGTGGTTATTGGCAGCATGCCTTGGGTTTCAGGACAACTCTCTTAGCTTTGATGTTGCTATCGAGAAAGACCGATTCCTCCCTTCCTGATTCACAGCAGTGGGGCAAGAACCAGATGCCATCTGTGGAAAGCTCAATACAAATTTTTATTGGAATGTGCAAAGATCAGAGCCCTAAGAGTTCTTTCCCTTGTAGATTTTGCTAACATTTCCCAGTAGGGCCTGAAGAGGGCACTGTACCCCAGGAGCTGGGTTGGCCAGGATGAAAATTCTCCTTTGGGTCCACCTCTCCATTGATTCCTCCCGCCACACTTTACCGCTGCTCCCAGCACACACATATACTTGGCAAATACCCTCCAATCCCCGAGCCTACCCATAATTTGCCCTGCTGCAGATTGCAAAAATTCTCTCTTTTGCATATTTTCAGGGGTGCAGGCTGACTTCTCTAAGTTTTGTGATATGAGCAAAAGACTGATTCCCACATATATAATGGTCAGGACTGGTCTCTCGGGTGGTACATTGCAGCTGAAGCATTATTTCTGGGAAGGAATTTGAGGTGGATTGTTGGAGTAATGGGTGAAATTAGAAGTAGGGATGGAGAGCAGAAGCTGAGTTAGTTTGTTCTGTGTCCCCCATCCCAGGGGAACAGGGCACAGGTCGGGGTTATGAGGAAGGATAAGCAGAAGAGGAAAGGGGTAAGAGCTGGGGGCACTGGGAGTTCCTGCTGTCTTGGCTTTGGGCAGTTAGTTTATTTCTTCATCTGTTCCATGGGAATGACAGTGGAAACTTTCTCATAGAGTTGTGCAAGGAATAAAATGAGGTCATGTAAGCAAACCACCTAGAATAGCCCTGGGCACAGAGTGAGTGCTCAGTGAGACCGCTGTCGGGGACCGTGGCTCCTTCTGCAAGTGCCAGGGGAGAGCATTAATGGTGACCATCCCCAGGCAAGGAAAAGGGTCAGCTGGATTGAGAGGTGGCAAAGGCTGATGCGGGAATGTGGCTTTAGCCAGAGGCACCACAGAGAAGAAGAGAGAAATAATAAGGGCCCAGCGGCCAGGACTGGAAGCTACCTCCAGCCCCTCTGGGGGCTCCTGGTTCCTTGATGGCAGCTGTAGCTCACTAAAGAGGGTTACCAGCTGCCTACTGAGGAATAGCCTTGAATGGAACCACCTTATTGACCAGCGTGGGCAGAGCTTGTGGCCTCAGGCCCGGTGGGGTCAAGAGGTCAGACAGGCCATGCGAGGCAGCACGTAGGGCCCGACCCCCTCCACCTCTAGTTTCCCAGGACTGTGGCCTGCTGCTAGCATGTGAGCAGGGCCGGGGAAGTAGGGAGCTCCTGGGGAAACAGAAAAGTCGAGAGCCATGTTGTGATTTCAGTTCTTGCCAGTGAGATTGAAAAATACACAAAACTTGGACCCAGTGAGAGCCAGGGGCCAGCCCCCATCCCATCTTCATGGCTCCAACCACCCTTCGTCCAGTGGGCTCTTGCTGTCATGAGAGTATCCATGAGACCTGGAGAATTCATGACTTGCCACCTAAATTCTCCAGTCCCTCCTGTCCCTGCCTGATAGGTGCAAAAAGAGATATTT
This sequence comes from Leptonychotes weddellii, assembly GCF_054177405.1. Lineage (NCBI taxonomy): Eukaryota > Metazoa > Chordata > Mammalia > Carnivora > Phocidae > Leptonychotes > Leptonychotes weddellii. The sequence continues at coordinate 6,762,490 of NC_138373.1, read as the reverse complement.
GCCCTCCAGCTTCTCCTGGCATCACCGCTCGGCAGGGCACCGAGGTGAGTTTTGGTGTCTCCCCAGCAAGGCTCTGTCCCCAAGCTTAAGCTGATTTCCTCCGACTTCCTCCTGCTTCGGGGCCTCAGGCTGGCCCTGTGACATCCTTAGATCTGAGTTGAGCTCTGGACAGTTCCTCTGGCCCTTGAGATGTCACCCGTGGCCGTGCAGTGTCCGTGGGACAGGCTGGTGCTGAGCTGCTCACCCCTCGACAGGGGTCAGGAGTGGTGGTGCAGAGGCGTGGTACGGGCCGTGGTGGTGAGTGAGGTGGTGGACGTGCCCCGGGGTGGGAGCACCTGGTCACCTGTCCCCTCTCCTGCAGGCCTCCCCCGTGTACAGCGTCAGCTTTCCCCGCAGGAAATTGGAGTAGATTCGGAAAAGTTTGCACAAAGTATCAACAGTGAATGTTTGGAGTGGAGCAACAGAGGCTTCCTCTGGAAGGGAGATGGCCTCCTTCTGCCAAGGAGAGAACAAAAAAGTTACCGCAGTGCAGTGCAGCGCCGGGGAACCCTGGAGGGAGACGGGATTCAGGACAGAACTGGAGCGGGGATGAGCAGGGCCCTTCCAACGGAAGTGCGAGGGAGGCTCCCACCCACCTGGGCTCCCAGCGCCCGAAGCAGGGAGGTGAGGCTTCGCAGGCTGCTGATGGCTTTGTCCACATACAGCCGGAGGCTCTCAGATGGCTGCGAGGAGTTGGCCAACAGGGCCTGGCCCCGCAGGATGGCTTCTGAGAGCAGGGCCAGGCCCTGCCAGACTTCCACGGCCTGCTGCCCGACCTAAAGGAAATGGAGACTTGGAGTTAGCGGCCCAAACCAGCCCCTCCCTCTCAGCAACCCCAAGCACCAAGCTGAGCAAAGTGAAGGCTTAGAATCAGTTTGGTTGAATGAATGAATGAATGAATGAACAAAGAACAGAGAACAAATGAACGAACATATTGCTTCCAGCCCTCATCTTCTTCTGTCCTTCTCCCGAGCACCCCCTCAGGTTCCCAAAATGAGACTCCCCAAGAAGAGGGAGAAAATAAACTCACGTCCATCCTCTTCCAGGTGTAGAAGTTAACCTTGGTGTCTGGGACGGTGATATTCTCACTGAAGCTGCAGCCTTGAGCACAGCCCATCTGAAATGCACGACCCGGGGTAAGGGGGGTCAGGCTCCCCAAAAGCTCCCTCCACCTTTGCCCCTTACCTAGCTTCCAGGTATGCACTGGGGGCTACCACTTATATCACTTTTACTGGGGGCTCTGGCTTCCCACTTCCATCCCTGAACCAAGTGCCAGTTCCTGGATCTTGGAGGAAACCCCTGGGCTCTTGAGAGTGAGTTCTGTGGAATGTCCTGAGGAGGGGGCCTCACCGTGACATTTTCGGCCTCCCTGGCCTCCAGGATGTACCTCTCCAGGACTCGGCTGTCACAAATGAGGCGAGGGGGGGCGCCCAGGACTGGGAGGCCCAGAGGAAGCAGCAGCAAGGACAGCAGAAGCAGCAGGGCAGGACATTCTAGAAAAGAGTGCCGGGCTGAGTGTGTGGGTTTGGAGGGGCAGGTTCACACATCCCGCTCCTCTGCCCCCAGCGAGGCGCTCCCGACCCCCCACCTTCCCAGCGCTCAGGTTCTGCCTCCTCTGCCTTCATTCAATCCCGCTGCGACGCGCACCACCCCCCCCAAACTACCGGCATCCACTTCTCCGGGCCAAACTTCAATCCCGGTGTGACAGAGGCTTTCCCTCTCGCAGATCCCAGTGATTGCTCCAAGACCCAGGTGTCAGCTTTCTCCCCACGCACGTAGCAGCCCCCTCTTCTCCCCGAACCCCGAAACCGCGTCCCCGTGTCCAGGTCAGATTTCACCTTTCCCAGGGGCTCCCTAAGCCCTGCCGGCACGTGGAGGCTGCCCCACCCCCCTTGCCCTTCCGGGGTCCTTGGCAAGTTGTCGGTCCTTGAACCCAGCCACCTCGGGGCCACTAGCCCCGGCGGCAAATTCCTGCTCAAACAGGGGCCCGGGCGGGCGGGGGCTCCTCCAGCCGGCGAGTACTCACCGCACGCCCCCATCTCCGCGCCTCCCCCGGCCCCTCAGCGACCAGGGGCTCGGCCGGCGCCCTTGCCGGGAACCCTCATCCCGGGAAGCGCGGTGGGGCAGGGCCGTCCCCACGGCCCGAAGGAGGGGGCCGCCGAGCCGGGGTCGCACAGAGAGAGCGCAAGGCTCTTGGCCAGGGTCCGCGAGGACTGGCGCGCGGCGACCGGCCGGGGTTGGCCCGGGGACTGCGGCTCGGCCGGGGGGTCGGGGCTGTTATCAGCATGTGTGCGTGCGTGTGTGGGGGTGGGGGGGCAGGCTGCGTGCGTGAGGGGTCGCCAGAGGTAAGGGCCAGAGGGGTCAGACCGGGGCAGGACGCCTGGGTCGGGGGCTCGCTGGGGCGGGAGCGGAGCGGCCGCAGGCGCGGAGCGGGGGCACCGGCCTGCCCCGCCGACCCCGGGTCCCGGGAGGCGCGGCTGGTTGCGCACCCGCGGGAGGAGTACCATTCTGGGAAAGGCTGGGGACCCGACGCTCCCTCCACCCGGTGGGGGAGGGGGGGCGCGTCCCAGTCTTGGGCGGGGGGTCGGAGCTGGGAGCACCGTTCCCGCGAGGCAGCTGGCTCTGGAAGCCGGGAAGGTGCTGGCGGAGGCAAGTTGCCTGCCTTCTCACAATCCCAGTACTTGTTCTAGAAGCCAGTATTGTTCGTGTTGAGGAATCTGATGGGTGGACACGGAGTAAGAAATTTGGGGGTCTTCTCGCCCCCACTCTTTACTTTTCTAGGACTCCGAAAACCCAGAAATTGAACTTTTAGGGCACAGGATATGTGTGCAGGGCCTGCATGCACTTTGACATCCTTCTTGTTTTTTGTTGTTTCTGGTTTTGACCTGTGATACAGGTTAGCCTGCATGGCAGAATTCGTTAGAGCTCTAAAACAGAGCTATTCCCCAGACTGAGGTGGTTCAGATTTGCAGCTAAGCCTTCGGGGCTTCTAGGAAGCAGGGGGGCAAGCTCCCTAGAGCAGAAGTCTGAGGCTGGCTGGCCTCTCAAACCTTGGACAGTGGTCTCAGTCCTGAGCCTCAGTGCCCTGACCTGTCAAAGGGGGGTGATGAAGTCCCAGTTCCAAAGTCCTACAAATCCAGGTGCTTATGTATCTTCCCTCACTTTCTTCCCAGTTCCATGAGATTAAAGATATTTTATTCACACAATGATCGGTGCCTTCTTTGTGCAGGTCAGCTGACCACACACTTTGCAAGACGAAAAGATGTGTTTGAGAGTTCCTGCCTCCTGGAGTTTATAGCTTACAGCAGAGAGAAGATGGGTACACGGGGTAGTGTGTGAGGACCGGAGTGTTCAGAGCCTAGCCGGAAGAGTTTGGAAGAGGCAGAGCTCACTGTTAGCTGGGGGAATCAAGGAAGATTTGATGCAGACAGTGACATGAGCTCAGCCTTGAAGGGCCCGTAGGATTTTTAATAGGAAGAGATGTGAGATGGGGATGAAGCTAGTTCAGCAAGGGGAAAGGGGGGGGGTCAGGTGTGTCAGGATAGGGGGTGTGGACTGCAGAGATGGAGGAGACTAGGCCGGAGGGCTGGTTAGGGAGTGGTCAGGTTGTGAAGGGCCTTGAATGACACTCAAGAATTTGGATTTGGGGCGCCCGGGTGCCTCAGTCAGTTGAGCGTCCAGCTCTTGGTTTCAGCAGGTCGTGATCTCATGGGTCATGAGCTGGAGCCCCGCATGGGCCCCACGCTCAGTGGGGAGTCTGCGGGAAAGATTTTCTCCCTCTGACCCTCCCCCCAATGTGTGCAGGTATGCTCTCTCTCTCTAAAATAAAGAAATCTTTTTAAAAATTTTTTTAAAAAGGAAAGAGTGTAAAGAGTGGGGAGCACTCATTCATTCATTCATTTGAGAAATGAATATTTATCTAAGAAATATATATGAGTACCTCATTGTGGCCGGGACCTGGGGATGGAATGAAACAGACAAGAGGGCCTGCCCTGGTGGAGCTGACATTCTAGTGGCGAGGTGGGCTGACCACAAAAATGAAAAATAAAAGACCACGGCAATAAAGGACCAAGGAGAACAGGCATGGAAGGGACCAGGAGTGTTGGAGGAGGCTGCAGGTTTCGAAGGGCAGTCGGGGAAGCTGTGCCGAGGGTGACTTGAATAAAGGCGGATGGAGGTGAGGGAGGGAACCCTGAGGTGGGGAGGGCATGATTAAAGAGGGGGTCAGGAGAGGGAGAAGCAGGACGCAGAGTCTGGTGTGCTTTCTGTGGAAAGTCATGAGGGCCTGACTTGTTCCAGTACTGCTCCTCTGCCCTCTGCTCACCTCCAGGCCCTGCTCTGGGGTCCCTCCTCAACCCTGGCATACTGACTCCCAGTCTGCACACCCTGCTATGCCCCTGGTCCCAGTTTCCCTCTCAGCACCCAGGCAGCTTCCCAGCCCTGCTTGGCCTTCGGAGCCCGATTCTGCTTCCCTCCCAGATCACAGCTGTGGGACAAGCACACACACACTCACGTCCACACACGTCCACACATGCGTTCTGTCCCGACCCCCCCCCCCAGCCTCTGCTCTCTGGTCCCCTGACTCCTGCGTCACTGCCCTGACCTGACCATGGAGAGGGGACCCGGGACAGATGGGGGGGGTGGGTAGACACCGCCTAAGGAGACAGAGGGGAGGAGGAGCCTTTTGGGCTGTGGGACCTGCTGCTTCCCTCATAGCAACTTGGAGGCCTGCCTTCACCCCTGCCTTCAAGGAGGGAGGGGAGATGGGCCATAAGCACCAGAGCCTAGGTGCTAGGGCCTGATGGACAGGGCTGGTGCTGGCTCATCCTCTGGGACTTTTGGAGAGAGCCCTCTGGTCGTAGCTTGGGAGAGAAGGGGCAGGAGAGGACCTTGGTCCACCCCACACCCACCCGCTAAGTTGTAGTAATCCTACCAGAGGGCAGAGCCTGGTTTGGGGGCCATCTTCAACCCAGGTGCTCTTGGCTACTGCCCAGCAGGGTCCAGCTTACCTGCCCTTGATATCAGGACCCTGAAAAACGGAGAAAAAACAGGAAGCTCCTCGGGGCTCCCCCTCTAACACCTCCCACCCCCTGCCAGTGCCCCCTCCATCTGCCTCCTTGTGTCCCTCTGGCATGGTGCTGGCCACTGCAGAGGGTCTCCTCCCTGACCTCTCCAGTCAATCCCCACCAGCTTTCCCATTGAATAGACTCGTTCATGTCATGCCCCTGAGCAGGAGACTGCCGTGGCTCCCAGTGGCCCCAGAACTAAGACCCTCTGTGTTCTGCCATTCACCTACCTCTCCAGCCTATTCTCCCACTTTGCTCATTCCCAATCCTTCCATTGCATGAACTCAGTTAGATGCTTGCTGCCTTTTGCTCACTCTGTGCTTTCCACCTGCATCACCTTCTCACACGATCTCCGCCGCTCCCCATTCTTCAAAGCCCAAACCCAAGACTTAAGCAATTCTGTGTAGCCTTCCCTGATCGCCCCTGCAGAAAGTTCTCTCCTTCTGCACTGCCATCATTTAGGGACGTGGCTTAGGCCTCCTACCGGCTGGGCCACCACACACATCTTTCAAGACGGAGCACTGCACAACTCTAGGGGGCGCCATTCACACAGACTCGCTAGGAATGGTACTCTCTGAAGTCACGCAGCACAAGTGCCTTGTTCATCAAAAAGAGCAGGGGCGCCTGGGTGGCTCAGTTGGTTAAGCGACTGCCTTCGGCTCAGGTCATGATCCTGGAGTCCCGGGATCGAGTCCCGCATCGGGCTCCCTGCTCGGCGGGGAGTCTGCTTCTCCCTCTGACCCTCCTCCCTCTCATGCTCTCTGTATCTCATTCTCTCTGTCTCAAATAAATGGATAAAATCTTTAAAAAAAAAAA